>NC_141711.1:17057772-17393772 GCF_971803275.1 Cyanistes caeruleus
CGCCGGGACGGGCGGGAGCCGTGCCCTGGCCCCGGCGGCACCTCGGGGGTCCCGCAGCCCGGTATGCCCCGCTGGGAGGGAGGGCAATCCCGGTACAGGGCCCCGGCGGAGGCAGTCCCCCCTCGGCACCCTACGGCACCGGGCTGCCAGAGCCGGCCTGGGCGGTGGAGGAGGGAAGGGAAGAGTGACCCTGGCCACAGCGCCCGTTAATTGGGAACTAATAGCGCTTAATGGGGAGCCCGGGAGAAGCGGCACTGGTTTGCAAATGAACGAGAACACGGCCAAAAATTACCTCCCTGCTAATTTTCCCGGTTCCCGAGCGTGCCGCGTGGTGAAGCAGCGTGGGGTGGCAGCCAAACCCCACGGAGCTCGAGTGGCGAGGGGCTGAGAGCGGCGGCGTGCAGAGCTGGGGGCACTGGAGCCGTGCCCTGTCCCTCCCCTGGCCGGGACGGCCACCACGGGTGGGGATGGACGGCATGACGCCGGGCTGGGGTGGTGCCCGGCACCCCTGGCAACCGGCTGCAGCTTGTCCCAAACACCCAGCGAGCCATGGGCATGCACGGGCACCTCACCTTCCTCCTCCTCAGCCTCTATGCCCCAGGTAGGTGCTTCAAGGTCATAGTGTTCGGGGCACCCTTTGCCAGATCCTGGGTGGATGGCTGAGAGGAAGGGGAGAGGGGAGAGGCTCTCCTCGGTTGCTCCCACATTCCTGGGGCTGACCCTAGGATGGGCAGAGGGATCGGCAGCTGCCTGGCTGGGTTGAGGCAGGGAGGGGGCATCACAAGAGCATGCTCGGGGCATTGCCCGGATATCCTCAGGGTGTCCTCAGCATCGCCAGGATGTTACTGGGGCTTCTTTTGAGCATCACTGTGGCATATCCAGACACCACTGGGGTTTTATCAGAGCATCTCACAGAGGGAATTTTGTGGCTTCCCCAGGGCATTGCCAGGGCACACCTGGCAGGCTGGGGTGACACTCTCCTTTTTGCAGGGATCTTCGTCACAGCAACAGGTAAGAGTGGGGTATTTTGGACCTGGCTGTGCCTGGCAGGGATGCCTGTGGCTGCATCGGTGCTTAGGTGCAGGAGCAGAGCTCCATAAGCACAGCTGTGTGAGCCATCAGTGGTCGCTGGGGTCTCCCACCAGTCCTGCCTGACTTGCCACGTGTGGTGGCCCTGAGTGAGGACACAGTGCCAGGCAGCCGTGTCGCTGAGGTGACCGTGTCCTGCAGCAACTCAAGCAGCAGTCCCAACGTCACCCTGGATAGCATCGAGCCCAGCCACCCCTTCAACTCCATTGCCATCAGCTCTGACCCCACCGATGCCACCACGTTCCGGGCTGAGGTGTGGCTGAGGAATAGGGAATGGGGCAGGAGCTGGCAGGCGCCCTGCTGAGTGACTGTGTCCCCACTGCAGGTGACACTGCGTGCTGGTGCGGAGCTCGATGCCCGCCAGGTGAACCAGTACACACTGATCCTGCGGGCTGCTTGTCCTGGTGAGGGTGAGGTGGAAGAGCGGCTCTTTGTCCAGGTGACAGCAGGGCATGTGTTTCGCTGTGATTCCCCATTTGCCAGTGCAGGTAGGAAACAGGGGCACAGGGCAGTGGGGCTGTGGGTGCCAGCCAGCACCAAGCTCCCACAGCTGTGCTGTGCTCCAGAGGGTGATGTGGTGCAGGTGCTGGCAGATGTGGCGCCCAGGACACCCCTGTACGCGGTGCTGCCACAGCCGCTTGGTGGGCTGACGGTGAGTGGCAGCTCCCTGGTGGGCCACATCCCCATAGAAGGGAGCAGCCTTGGAGACAGCAGAGCCCTGGGTACTGAGGAGTGGGACAGGGGTTCCCATCACCCTCCTTTCTGCAGTTCAGGCTCCGAAACCGCAACACACCACTCACGCTCACCCGCCGGGGCCTGGTGCTGGCACCTGACAATGGTTTTGACCCCAGCAAGGACACCCAGGTGGGCACCAGCAGCCCCAGGCTGGTCACAGCCACCTCTCAGTCCATCAGGGCTTAGCCCCTCCCTGGCCACAGCTCTCCCCATCCTGCTCTTACCGAAATTGCCTGTTTACTCTGGATCCACAAGTGCTCCAGTCCTGTCCCCATCTCCTTCTGCTCTCAAGTCCTGCCCATATCCTTATCCCTGTATTCCAGCCCATTCTAGTCTCCAGCTCATACTCATTTCCATTTCCACACCTCTTTCCACGTCTGTTCCTGTGCCAAGCCCCATTCTCATCCCTTGTCCCTTCTCCTTTGTCTCTGTCCCTGTTTCTGTTCCCATCCCATCACTATTCCTGTCCCTGTCCCTGTTAGTAGCCTCATCCCTATTCCTGTTCCCATCCCCATCGTTGGTGCCACTCGGGGCTATCCCACAGCTGCCTTGGTGCTGCCCCACAGACATTCAGGTTGGAGATTGAGGTGATGGATCGTCACGGGCACAACTGCAGCGGGGCTGTAAGGGTGGAGGTGCTGCCATCACACCGTCCCCGTGTCACCTTCCCGTGAGTGGGGTTGGGCCAGGAGGGGGGTGCTGGTGGCACCAGGCGGCACCACAATGCCCGCCTCGCCTGCAGAGAGCCACACCGGGCTGTGTCGGTGACAGAAGGCATTGGCCCCAGGGAGGTGGTCACACAGGTCCATGCCAGAGGTGACAATGTCCGCTATGCCATCCTTGCTCCTGTGGCTCCCACGCTCTTCACCATTGATGAGGGTGAGCAGGGCAGCAGGGATCCCTGAGAACGCCCTGTCTGTGTCCCTGTACCCAGTGTGAGACCATGGCTCCTCCTGCAGTGACAGGCGAGATCCGCAGCACCCGTCGGCTGCAGGTGACCCGTGCCCACCTCCTCATCCGGGCTTACAACGCGCTGCACCCCGACGACCACGCCACCGCCACCGTCAACGTCACCGTGCAGGGGACAAACTGTCAGGCACCAAGATGTGTCCCAGCCATCTTCGTGTATGGTTCAGGGGGGAGTGGGGTGCATGGGACTTTTTGCTACACCCAGGACATGGGACAGAGGCTGAGCTGCTGGCTACCCTGCCACAGGTCCCAGGTTCCTGAAACAGTGTCCCCTGGCAGCACCTTGGTGACACTGAGGTGCACTGACTCCACCAGCACTGATGGGTGCCTGCACTATGCTCTCGAGGGGCCTCCCTCCTCCCGCTCCCACTTCTGCATGGAGGGGCCACAGCTGAAGGTGAGCGGGGCCATGGGCAGTGCCCAGATGGACAGCAAGCACAGACCCCAGAGCCCAGTGGGATAAGGGGGACCCTGTGACATGTATTGTCATGCCAAGTTCTGGGTCAGGGCTCCTTAGGGCTCCCTGCTCCCCAAGGCCTGCTCATTTTCCTCGCTTGCTTCCTCCTCCCCTGGCATCACAGCTTTGTGGGACACCCTGCCTTTGTGGGATACTCTGGTTTTGCAGGGCATCTGAGCTTTGCAGAGCACTTTGGCTCTCTGCCTGACACTCCCCTCCTGGCTTGGCAGGTCAACACCAGCCTGGACTATGACTCGGAGACCATGGCTGCTCTGGGCTTCCAGTTCACAGCCACCATTGTGGTGACAGTGGGAGGGCAGCCCCTACAGAGCAGTGAGTGCCCATTTCCCTAGGGTGGGATAAGACCTTTCCTAATCCCCAAAACAGCAGATCACAGAGGAAACATTCCTCCCCTGCTGCCCCAGAGATGCCCATGTGACCCAGGCCGGCACAGGCTGTGGGGTGGTGCCAGCATGGCTGAGCAGCTGTGTGCCACACAGCCCGTGTGCCTGTGCTTGTGACGGTGACACCTGTCAACGAATTCAGACCGGCGTGCCCCAGCAGTGCCACCTTCACCGTGCCAGAGACAGCAGCTTTCAACAGTGTCGTGGGGCGTGTGGCTGGCACTGACCGTGACTATCCCCTGGACAGCCTTGAGTACAGCCTGGAGGGGGGCTCTGGCCCTGCACAGCCCTTCTCCATCGACAGGCGCACTGGTGAGCCCCTTCCCCAGCCCCTGCCACACCCCATGGCATCTACTGGTTCCCAACAGCTCACACCTTCCCACAGGCGAGATCCGCGTGGTGGGACCCCTGGACTCCCAGCAGCAGAAGAGCTACAGGCTGGTGGTGCAGCTGACGGACACCCACAATGACCTGGACCCAAGGAAGAGGCAGAGCCGTGTGTGCGACGTGTCTGTGCGCCTGCAGGTGCGAGGGCAGCCCGCTGGGTGAGCTGTGGTGGGTGTGAGGACTGTGGGTGCCCTAACACTTCCCCCTGCTCCTGGCAGGCTGTGCTGGACCAGCTGCCGGTGTGCATCCCCGAGGTGCAGGAGCTGCGGATCACGGCTGGGTCCCCGGGCAGCCGCCAGCCTGTCACCTGCCTGGCGTGCCACGGCAGCCCCGACAGCTCTGTGCTGACTTACACCATTGTTGGAGGTGAGGAACGGCCAAGCCACGGCACAAACCAGCCCTCGCCGTGGTGTGACACTGAGCAGACCTTCTCGTCCAGGCAACGAAGACGGGCGCTTTCGGCTGGAAGGGAACACCCTTATCTACCTCCCCAGTGGCCGCACCTCACCTCATCCATTTGTCCTGCTGGTGGAGGTGTGGGCCGGCTCTGGTGCCCGCCGCCGCAGCAGTGTGGTGGCACTGGTGGTGCACGTCACCCCCCGGAGCACTCCGGTGCCACCCAGCACCACCACCCAGCACACGGTGAGCAGAGCCCACTGGCCAGCTGGTGCTCCAGGGTCCACTGAACCACCCCCTCACCCCACTGCCTCCACAGACGCTGCAGAAGGAGCCGCTGGTTGTGTTGCAGACAGAGGCAGTGTGGCACCCGCCAGCCTGGTTTGTGGCCGTACTGACCATCTCTGGTGCCCTGCTGCTGGCCACCCTGGGCTGCATAGGCCGGAACCTGCTGTGCAGGTGAGCCCCAGCCCGCCTCACGGCATGGCACAGCGAGCGAGACTGAGGGTTCACAGTTGCCTTCTGCTCCCCCCACAGCAACTGGGCTCCTGGCAAGCTGCTCCTGGCCCAGAGGTGAGTGCTATATGGCCACGATGGCCATACTGGCAGTTGTGTTGTCCTTGCAGGTAGCCAGGGAGCCACAGCACAACAGGGTATGTTTGATATACTCAGCATTTGGCTATAGCTTGCTGTGCCAGGGAGCCGTCTCTGCCCAGGGCAAGGGTGCAGCCCTGATGGGAGCTATGGGGAACAGAGAGAGCAGTTTGGCCAGCAGACAGTGATGTCGGTGGCCAAGCTGGGGCACAAACTCTGCAGTGGACAGAGTGCACAGCGCTGGTGCCAATGCCTACTGCTGGGTTCTGGCACCAGGGCTGAGGTCACTGCAGCTCACCAGAGGAGCCCCTGTTTGGCAGTGGTGAGCCCCATTTGTCAGGGAAAGCTCCCAGGGAGAAGGTGAGCAGGCTGGACAAGCCCTGGAGGATCAGTGATGGTGGCAGGTGACAGAGGAGAGAGCCTGAGGAGATGCTGGACCAGCCTGTGCCAAGTGTCTGCACAGCAAGGAGACCTGCAAGCCCATGGGCAGGATAACAGCCACCTCCAGGGGCATAACTGCCCCGAGGTGATGCTTAGCTGGATCCAGGTTCATTGGTAAGGTTGGGGGCACAGTGCTTGGTGACACTGGGGCTGTAGTGACCATGCAAGGCTCAGCCCCTGTGGGTGGCCCTGGCAGCTCCCTCAGCACAGCATCCTCCAAGCACAAGAGGGATGCCTTGCCAGCACAGGGGGAAACAAGTGGGTGTGGTGGCAGACCTGCTTGCTGCTCAGGCACTGCTGAAAGGTGGTGGTGCTTGGGGGAGCACAGCGCTCTCACAGTCCCCTTCTGTGCTAGGGGACAAGCAGGTAGGTGGATGATTGGCTTAACAGGGTGTAGCTGCCAAGGCAAAACCTGGCTGTCAGGTTGCTCCCAGCAGCATCTCTTGGTGTTGAGGCTGGCAGCCCATCACTGACAGCATTCTCTCCCTTCCCCTCTCCCTTCTGCAGCTCTTGGGATGTGGTGGAGCACAGCAGGGGCAAGGAGGAACAGGGAAACCAACATGCCAGCAGCCCAGTAAGTGTGTGGCAGTGAGGGTGGGTGTCCTTCCAGGGAGGCAGGAAGAGCCCTGTGGCCCTCTGCAGCCTCTCCTGTCTCCTCCACACAGGGGCAGTTTGATGGCCATGCTCAGGACCCAGGTGAGTGCCCTGTCCTACAGCCCCAGAGCAGCCTTGGCTTGTGTCCCCCAGGCAGAGTGGTCCGTGGACAGGAGCGATGGGGACCAGGCCTGGGGGGCAGTGACTGAGCGCTGCCTCCGTCTCAGGCAGCGGCAGGGACTATCTCTTCCATAGCGTGAGCGGGGCTCGGCGCTGGATCTGAAGGGCTTGCCTCGATGAGGGGCTCCTTGTGACCCACAGCTCCATGAGGGCAGCGCTGGGCAGGGCACCGGGCGCTGGCAGACAGCTGGTGTGGCCCCCGAGGAGGAGACCCATCCTTTGTGGCCAAACCGGCTGCACATGGGGTGCATGGCACTGGGTGCCTCAAACCCTGAGCCACCTCAGCCAGTGTAGACCTAATAAATGGTGTCAGAGATTGCACACGCTGCTGTGATTGCCTTAAGGAGTCCCCTTGCCGGGCAGTGCTGCTGCTGGCTGTCCCGCTGTGGTGGTCATTAGCACTGTCTGGTCAGCGGTGTGAGTGGCATGACCCAGGACAAGGATTGGCAGCGGGCTTGGAACTGCGAAAAAAAAAATACGAGAGCTTTGGCCAAGTCTGCTTCGGTCACAGAAGCATCTCTATCCTCAGGACATGACCCAGCCGGGGTAGTCCTCCACAGGGAGGTTATCTCGGGCAAGAAAACTCAGCCACGGGTAATTTTGAGCAGTTTTTGTCCCGAGTCCCGTCTTCTCCTCAAACTCTGCTTTGTTACAGCGCTCGCAGGCGCAAACGGGTGGGATGAGCAGCTGGTCGGCAGAGGGGATGGGTTGGCAATTGGGAGGAAAAGTGAATTAGCGTGGGTGCAGGTGAGCGGGACGCCGCAGGAGGAGCTGGGAGCGGCGGGAGCCTTTGAAGGCGTCAGTCAGCGGGAGGTGGGAAAGCGCTTATTTGAATTTCAAAGGAGCGCGCCACGGGACGCCTCCCTGGCGGGATAAGAGGGGAGAGACTAATTTGGGGAGTAGGTGACTAAAGGGAGGAAAAGGGAACAGGGGCCAGCCGTGAAATTTCACAGTGAGAGGGGTCACCTGTGTGACTTTGCCTGAGGGTCCCTTTTGCTCTGTACCCACTGGGACCGTGACCGTCCGGAATTTAACTCTTTATGGTACCGGAGTGGTGCGTGAGCGTGTCCCATCGGCGAGACCCCGATGGGAGCGGCGGCCGGAGGGGGAGCTCCGAGTGTGGGACCGCGGGACGGCTGGGCGTGAGTTTGTATCGGGGAACACGGAGTGCAGAGCGGCCAAGAGCGGGTTCTGGTTGGGGAGCGCGGAGCTCTCGGGGGTGGGTTCGGAGCGGGGAGCAAGGCTCGGAGAGCGGGGATGGGTTCGGAGAGGGGAGCGAAGGGCTGCCGGGGATGGGTTCGGAGCGGGGAGCGCGGTTCGGAGCGCGGAGCTGCCGGGGATGGGTTCGGAGCGGGGAGCGCGGTTTGGAGCGCGGAGCTGCCGGGGGTGGGTTCGGAGCGCGGAGCTGCCGGGGGTGGGTTCGGAGCGCGGAGCTGCCGGGGGTGGGTTCGGAGCGGGGAGCGCGGTTCGGAGCGCGGGGCTGCCGGGGATGGGTTCGGAGCGCGGGGCTGCCGGGGATGGGTTCGGAGCGCGGGGCTGCCGGGGATGGGTTCGGAGCGCGGAGCTGCCGGGGGTGGGTTCGGAGCGCGGAGCTGCCGGGGGTGGGTTCGGAGCGCGGAGCCGCGGGCCGCGCCCATTGGCGGAGCGCCCCCCCCTTCTCCGCGGGCAGCCAATGAGGCGGTGCTGCCCGCGAGGGGGCGGGGCTCTGGCGGGCGTCACGTGTGCCTAACGTGCGCTGCCGTCCGCGCTCGGGAAAGGGCGGAGCGGCTCCGCGCTTGAGCGACACTGAGCTTGACCTATCAGAGTCCGTATTGCAACCCCGTGGGGCGGGACTCGCGTGTGGATTGGCGCTCAGGGCGACAGGGCGGGCTTTGGACGGCGCGGTTGCTATGACGGCCAGAGCCGGGCTCCTCCCGCTTGGGCGCCGCCATCTTGTTGTTGATTCGAGCGGCGGGGAGCGGCGGCGCTGGGGCTCCGCGTTCCGGTGTCCCGGCCGGGCAGGCAGCGCCGGCCCCGGTGAGCCGCGGCAGGCGGGAACTGGCCAGGCTGAGGACCGGGGGGCTGAGCCGAACGCGCTGCCGTGAAGGGGAGACCCCGGTGTGGCTCCGTGAAGGGAGAGGGGGTAGGCAGGCACGGCCCCGTGAGCAGCCGCGGTGAGGGGGCAGCGAGCACCGGGGAGGGCCTGGAGTGGGGGCTCCGTGCGCAGCCTCGTGAGGAGGGGCCGGGGGGAGCCCGGTACGTCCCCGTGTGTGCGTGGGTGGGACTCGGGCGCTTTCCCCTGCGGGGCCGGCCTGGGGCACGACCGGGGCGGGGTTCCCCGGGCTGGGCAGCGCGGTGCTGGGGCAGGGCCGTGCCCAGCGGGCAGAGCGAGCTTCCCCTCCCTTTGTGCCCTTCCCTTCCACAGGAGCTGCGCGCAGGAAGGAGCTCGGAAGCCGCGGCGGTAACATGAAACCAACATGGTGAGAAGGCTGGTGGGGCTAGGGGTCCGTCCGTGCTGCCCCCCGGCAGGGGAGGGGTGTGGGTGCCCCCAGGAGCGCTGGCTGCCCCCGTGGGGACACCCGGAGTGCCTGGCAGTCCCCCGGTGTAGGTGTGCTCGTGGGTCTGCAGACCTGGACTGGGACCAACCTTCCCCAGGGTTTCCATGGAGGGGTTGAATTAGGGTAGGTGGTATCGACTCCTGTTCATTTTTGAATTGCTCTGAACTTACACTGGTCCCGGGGTACACATTCCTTTATTTTTAAGCTCAGCATCAGCCCTCTATTTATTTTTTTTTTTCCCCCAAGCAATATACTTTAGTGTGTGCTGCCTTTGTCATTTCAACCTGTCTTGCTCTGTTTTTGCTCCATCTGCTTTTCCTCCCTTCAGGTTCACCTGGCTTAACTTGGTTTTCAGAGCTTCCAGAGCTGGATTCCAAAATTGGCCTTTGCTAATGAAACACTGAATGGTGCAGGAGTGGTGGGGGCTTGGGTCTCTGTTGATTCTTAATGTAATGTTCCTGTGATCGTTAGGGCTGTGTAAACAGAATTAGTAGCTTGTTTCAGAAAATAATATGCAGTAGTATCTTGTAGAAGTCTCATTGTAGTGGACTGTCAACTGCATCTGATATGCTAACACTTGTGTGTGTGGTCAGGCTTTTGATGGAGAAAAATAATGGTATCCTTGTTGTTTATCACTGAACTAAGATTCTGATGTCCTTTTTATAGAAATACTGTCAGGAGCTTCAAAGTGTTTTAGAATTAGGTGTATCAGTTATTGCATGTTGTCACTGTAAGCCTAAATAGGTCTTTTCTAATCCCATGTAACAATTTCTTACTATTTAGATTGTCAAGTATTTTTCTGGGTTAGTTTAGCTCTGACCTAAGGTAAGTGCTTTGTTTTGGAGCTGGAGGGAAAGTGATAGGTTGTAAAAAGAGTTAGTTGTGAGCTCTATAAAGCAAGATAACATTGAGTCGCTTTTTCAACTCTATCAAATTCTTGTTTTGTCAATGTTCTGAATTGTCCTAATGCTAATTTTTCTTTTTGCTTCTTAGAGGCCATTTCATACCCTCTCAGCTTTTTCAGCACAGCCATTTCCAGGTGCATGGATGCTATGCTGTCCTGGTTAGAACCTTTTAGGCTGATCTGAAATGTCCTTTTTCATGGCTTTGCCTTTCCTTCCTGTCTAGTGAGGACTTTAGGGAGAGCAGGGGTAGTGATCCTTAGCTCCTGGAGGAGGAAGTTGATGTATACAAGGTTATTAGCGTAGGGGTCTTTGATGGAAAGAGTAGGATATGCTGGTGGGACATTCTCCTGAACCCTCTGGATTTTATTAGGCACTTTGTGGCAGTTTTGCATGTTTCTTGTGTAGAAGAAGAGCAAGTGAGCATGATTATCTGTTGAGATGAGAAAGGGAACAGTTTTTAAGATCTGCTTCCAATCACCAGTTTCACGTTCCATGTGTGGTTCCAGCTCATGTAAGTATAGACTGCAGCCCATAGGAGGTTCTTGCCTTGTTGTTTGTGCCTGTGCAGGTGAGAATGAGAGTTCCCTGACTTAGAGACTGATCAAGCTGAAGACAAGCTGTCTGTTTTTCTTCCCAGCCTTTTGGGTGCTTAAATGATTTTGCAGGTGCAAGGGAAATGGGGCTGGTGCTGGAATGGGGTCTTATCTGAGTTCACAGTAATCTGCAGTGTGACTATGTAAGAGTGCAACAATGTATTTTTACGTTATCTATTTTTTTGTATAAAAAAATAATTTTAAACAACATTCTAACATATATTTAAGAATATTAAGATTAAATGAAGCCCATGCTTCTGTCCTACTTCTGTGAATCGTTGTGTGCCTCATCATCAGGTTGACAGCACTGAGCATGTCCTTCTTATAAAAATATTGTAGAAAGAAAGACTAGGTGTTCTTTGAAATCCTCTCTTGGCAGATTGTGCAAGTCAACTGACTTGGAAGTTACTCTCTCTTGCATTGCACGTAGTGAAAAGTCAAGGTTAGAGCAGCAAGCACTCAGAGGTCAAAAAAGTGCCAGGCTGGAGTAGTACCTGTGCCCTTAATCAACTAATTGTCTTTTTAAACAAGTGGTATGATTTCTTCTTAGTCATGCAGTTGTGTGCTCTGCTTATTCCATCTGAACTGTCTGGTTTGTTTCTTTCCTTTTCTCCCATAAATATGGAGTTTATTCCTTTTGGGTAAAATGGTCAAATTCTGAAACGTGACCTTGTTGAGCTTGACTGGTGCGAGATGAGGAGCCCTGTACAAGCTTGGGGATATTTGTTGACCATCTGCTTACAGGGCACAGTCTCTTTGGTCCAGTGGATCACCAAATGTTCGTAAAAATGTTTGATCACTTTTCACAATTCAGTTTTCATTTAGTTTCTCCATGTCTAAATGCTTTTGTGGATCTGGTGAATTCTGGCTGGCTAGAATTCACCAGCCACAACTGGGTAGTTGTGGCACTGACTTCTGGCTTTCCATTGGGATAGGTTCTGAGTTTGAATTGGATATCCAGAACCCATGCTCTAGAGGAGGTGTGTTTCTTCAATCTGTGGTTGTAATGCAGAAACTGAAGCCATGGAAAATTTTGTCAGAGGCCTTGATTATTGCAGTGCAACCCAGGCACTTCACTTGCTGTCAGTAGATTCCCCCAAGTCTGTCCATCAGGAATTAGCTTGCAATGTGTTGGAGATGTGAGCATCTCAGTGGAGTGTTGATGCTGGGATTTGTAGTCTCAGAGCTTAGTATTGATGAAAACCTGTAAACTGGTTTGTTTTCTCTTACATTTGACAGTGTCACATTGTCAGGTTTTATGCTGGGCAGGGTTTGCATTTAACTTGACTTGCAGCAATTGTATGTGGCTCTCTGCTTGCTTGTTTGTACATAATGTGACATGCATAGGAACAACTAATCTCTCAGTCTTTGAGAAGGAATGTATCAAAACCAAGTCCAGTAAGTACAGAGGGTCCTTAGTGAGCTCTGAAATGGGTGAGCAAAGGAGAAAAATGAGAAAAGGAGCAAAAGAAAGAAAATGTGACAGAACCCTCTGCAAGAGTCACGTCAAGAATTTGTATTACGTGCTGTAAACTGAAGGAGCCCTTCAGCTATATGGAGGAGCAGCTAGCAGTCTCCCTCATTTCTATTCCTGATGTGACAGGAATGCAGAGCAGGATGCTGGCCAGTGTTTAATATCAGGTTTGTTGCTGGTGTCGTAGGGATGGTGGGGGGAGGAAGAGGAAGTGTGTGTGCGTGGCTGCTCGGTTTCTGTTTTGCAGGCATTGCCTGTGCGCAGTGTTGTGCCGTTCTGATGTGGCAGCAGCTGTTATTTTTGGCTTTCCCAGTGTGCTGTTCGGGTAGATGTGCTTCCTAATAGATGCAATTCTCTTTCTTAATCAGTGTGTGTTGGGCTGCCTGTGCTTCCTGTGCAATCCATGCTGGTGTGTACCACTCTGCAGATGGTACTGAGGTGCAAGTCCTTTCTTTGCCTTGATTTATTTCCACAGGCTCCTCTGTATGCATTTTGAGTGGCATTAACTGTGTGTAAAAGACAAGCTTCTTAAGCTTGCATTTATTTTGCATCACTCTTGTCAATATGTGGTGTCATTAATGTTTGAACTCCTTCTTTGGCAGTAAAGGAATAAGCTTTGCTATACGGAGTGTCTCTCTATCTGTATAATGTGTCCACAGTAGTTAAAGTGGGTGCAGTTGTTTCATTAAAAAATAACACTGAGATAGCTGCTATAATTATATTATCGAAGATCTGTGTCAACCAAATCTGATAAAAGCAGTGAAAGAGGTTATGATATGGATGTGTCTGTCCTGGTAGGAACGTCACTACACGTGCTTGGGAGCTGCAGTAGATAAGCTGTCTCTGATTTAGCTTTTGTAGTTAGAAAGGTTATCTCCTTTACCAGCTGTCCTGCTGCTTTGCCAAACACTACCTCCCTTGTGAACCAGGCCTGTTCAGCTGCTGGGGTTTAATATACTCAGCTTCAGCCTTTCTTCCCCAATGCCTGTCCCTGCCTGGTGAGAAACGGTCATGGATCCTGCTCTGCTCCACCCTGGTTGGGAATTCTCAGCTGAGGGTGGCTGAGGCAACTGGGGACAGTGTGTCCCCTCAGCCCAGCTGGTGGGTTTGGTAAAGAGCATCTGTCAGAACCCACAGGAATGAGTGAGAGCATTTGCATCCTGAAAGGGACTTGTGAATTCCAGTCCCAGTCTTTAGGGAAGGCGTGCTCTCAAACATTCTGAATTGACAAGCAAGTAAAGATCTAAATAAAAGCTAATTTAGGACTTGCTAACTCGTTTCCATACATCATTTTGCAGGCTGACTTGCTTCTGGGGTCCTGCTCCCTCTTGGCTGTGAGAAGTTGGCTCCATATTCCAGTGACTGCTCAGCCAAAGGAGCTTGGGTGACATCTCTAAGGTATTTTTTTTTTTTTGTTTTGCTCAGAATACATATGCAGCCACCAGAATACATATGCAAAGAGAAATAAACTGCTTGCTTTTTACCTCTCCCTTTGTAAGTATACCCTTCAAGTAAGGATGTGTAGATACAGTTTTTGGGAATTTTGGTCTTACCTTTGAAAGATACTACAGAAACACACAGGTAAGTGCACTAGCACAGAGTGAAAAATGCAGTCCTGTTCATTCACCAAATTGGTGTCGGTTCTTTGTAATAAAAACTAAAATTCCAAGATTTGAAGGCTTACATATGTTCCAGTACTTCTGGCCATTTAGGTGGCTGATTTCCAGCTGAATCACCTTATGATGATTTCAGAACTCTTATAATTGTCTACTTTTTTCCTTTCTGTTCTGAGGTCAGTTTGCTGAGTTGATAAGGCTATTCTGATAGACTTTCAGTTTCAGCAAGGTTACTTGTGCTGTTCTGAATTTGGAAGAAAGTCAATCATACCTGTTTTTCCCCAGCTCTTTATCAACAAAGATATGACTCAGTATCCTGGTGGTATAAACAGACTCAAATGACCTTGTTTTCTTCAAACATGGTGTATTTAAGTAGTGGTTGTCAGACAGTTCAGTTTCCTGGTGGGGAAGCCCCTGACCTGTGTGGGTAATGGTCTTTCCTAGTTTGAAATGCAGAAGGAAACTGAGCTCCTCCTGCCTTCTCTTCAGGGCATGCTCCTGTGTCTGTCACTGCTGACTTAAGTGCTGATGTAAAGCTAAACTACTGTATAGCTTATATATTCTGTTCTGACATTTCTCTTTTCTTCCCCCCCATAGTTCTATGCTGAGCCTCATTTTCCCAATTTTTTAAACTTCTAGAGTGCATTACTGCAAAATATCATGTGATCTTTAATTCCAATTAATGTTGTTGTATTGTTGGTATCAAAGTATTGTCAAGCATTTCCAAAAGTGAGTTTAGAAATCTTAAAAAGGGCACAAGAAGATAGGGCTGGCTGTTTGTTCTGTGTCCTTTGACAGTACTGTCTGAGCAGCTTAAGCACGTGTGGGGAGCAGTCATGATCTCATTACAGCTAACTATAGGCGATAAGCAGCTCTGAGCACCAAAATCAGTGCACCACCAAGTGCAGATGTCAGTGAGTTATTTAAAGCAGGAAGGATTTGGGAGAGAAGCCTGGGGGCTACATAGTCCCGTGTCTTACTCAGTGTCTGAATCAAACCATCAAGTAGCTGCCATGAAATTGCTGGAGCTATTGCAGAAGATGAGATACGCTGCTCTCGTGCTGGTTTGCTGGTTAAAAACATGGTAAAGTCCTTGAGCTTTGGAGGACCCTCACAGCACTGCTGCTTGGTGAAAGGTTTATTGCACTTTTCTAAGGTGTGGTCTTTGTATAAAGCTGTGTGACACATCTGAGGAATAGACCTGTTGAATTGATGGGTTGACTCTCATCCCACAAATACGGAAATAAAAAGAACTTTTAACTTCAGTCTTTTGAGTCTGTCCCGGAAGAATTGTTGAAGCAGTCTGAATCTCAATTTGTGTTGAAACAATACATATGCAGGTTTTTTTTTAGATAGCTTCTTAAACACCCCCACGCTTCCTGTAATAAAACCTACATCATGTTTGTCTCAAATATGTGAATTTTACTCAGAATAAGTGTTACACTGTATAAAATGTTTACAGATCCCCTTACTTTTGCAAATAATGGTGTGATTTGCTTTATATTCCATTAGAACCAGATATTGTAAGTGTGTTTTTTTATGCTGTGCAAGTGGCATTTCCTTTACTTGGGAATAAATCTTCTTTATGTAATTGAGGTCTTAATACTTCACAGTTCTTACCACAAGTCTTGACCTGAATACACTTATTAAAATTTGACAGCAAGCTAAATGTGAACCAATAAGCATTATCAGGCATGCTTTATGCATCTTTTATTTTTATAGAACTGAGGAAAAACCTCTAACTCTATTTTAGTCAGACTGAATAGGTATCACTGTTGTACATCGTGCAGAGTCTGAATAGTTTTCACTTTTCTTCAGGTGCTCTGCACACTAATTTGTTTTTTTTTCCTGTAATAACAGCACTTAGGGGTTTCTGTTTTTCCCCTTAATTATTCTTAGCTTTAGTTAAGTAAGATCACTGAAGTTTCCATTTCTGTGGTCTGTGCATTAGTTATGTAGCATCCTTATCACTGACACTTCCAATGAATTTTAGCAGCTTAGAAAACTGAACCTGTTGACAATTTGGTTCACCTAATGACAAAAACCAGTAGTTTTAAAAATTAGTTCTGATTTGTGAATGCAGCTTGGCTCAAATATTCTTATTTAAAATAGTTAAGGGTATTGTATCATTTACCAGCCAAAAGTGAACCAAGGTCTTTATTCACTGCAGTTAAAATATCTTTCTAAAACCTGGCAATTAAAGATCATAGGTTGGATGGTGAAGTGTTTGAGACTATGTTTTTTGAAGTTTATCCCATTGTGACCTGACAACCAGAAGAAAATTCCAAACCTTTTAAGAATTCTGCCAAAGATCAGTGTCCCATGGTAGTGAGCTTGCCAGACTGACTCTTGTGTGACAGCAAAGCACTTTGTTTCAGGTTTCCTGTCATTTGCAGGGTTTTTTTATGATTCCTAAGGAAGAGAACTCTGTGCTATTTTCCACCCATAATTCTTGTTATTTTGTGTTTTTCAGCCTGAGATGATACACTTTCGGCACATGTTATCACACTGTATTGATCTGGAAGAGAAAATTAAAAGGAAATTGGTTTTCCTTAGATATATACAGCCTGTGATGTATTGTGGCTGTGAGAATACATGTGATTTAGCAGAATTATTTTGCAGGAAAAAACCCAACCCAAGCCAACCTGCAGCATGGCCTTGCAGTGTCTTCAGAATAATTTAAAGTGTGAAAAACCAAGGTAGCTGTAATACACTTGAGAGAGGTTTTGCTGTTAAAAACAAGCTTGCCACAATTTGTGTGACTTCCAGATGAGTGTGCTGGGCTTTTTTAGCATATGAGGCTGAAGATTTTTTTTATGTGTATGCAGGTGCTGCATTTAATTATCTATAAACCAATTTGACATATCAGGTTTATCATACTTTCTTTTTGTTTTGGCTTTACATCTCTTACATAACTAGTGGCCTCAGCTGTTGTAAATGGCACACTAGAAAGCCTGTTGGAAGGAGCTTTGAGATCCACTTCAGCAGCTTAACATTTAGATAAGATATTGGGAATTTGTGACCTGTAGAGTGTTTACAGGGACTTGTTTACGACTGCTTCAGTGAACAGGAAGTTAAATATAGGCTTTGTCTGATTCTTCACTTCAAATGGAGAGGAGAAGCTTCTTGTTTCAAACCTTTAAACAGAGCTGGTTAGTGTGGTAGAGCATTTCAAGGGCCTGCTGCCTAGGGTTAGTGTATAGGAGAGTAATAATGGAGATTTGGAATATTAAAGGTTCCTTTGGAAGGTGCTTGAGAAATACAGTGGAGTGAACCATGTTAGGAGCTCCCTTCTTGGGTATTTCCTTTTGCAAAGCCAAGTTACACTGGATCCCTTGGAAGTGTGAGGTTTGCTAGAAGAAAGCACTGAAGGGTGGTTGTACTGGCTCCTGATGAGGTAAAATCATCTTGCAGATATTTAAATGCCAGGTTTTAGGTTTTGTCCTTCAGAAAACCTAGCACCTTGCCAAGGTTGAAGTTGTGATTGTCTGACCAATCCCTGTGTCTCCTGAGAAGACAGTCTCAGGTTCACATTGCCTTTCATTTCCACTCAGGTGGCTGAGCCTCCTGTTAATTCTTTGTCCTTTACCTTCCAGAACATGCTGCAAGCCACAAAACAACCCCAAGGTATTGTAACAGCTTTAAGATTTTCAGTATGAGTGATTGAAAGCCTTGCAGATTATGCTGATCCTCAGGAGAGTTACAGGATAACAACAGGCCCAGCTCAAAATCCTCTCCATGACCCTGGATTGTGTGTCGTGTATTCTGCCATATTGAAGGGATGAGAGTATCCTTGTATGAAATTCTGCTTAGAGTTTTAGCTAGTTTCATATGAAATGACTTAGCTTTCAGTCCCATCAGATACTATGTCATATATTCTGCTTAAAATAAGTACTAGATTTAGTGCACTGTCTTTGTCTAAAGTATATTTTCCATGACAGACCTTGTTATTTCCCATTCCAAACCTCAAAAATGAAACCTCGCCTTTTGTCCTTGAATATTCCATGTCATTATTTACTTTCTTGCAGCACTTGCATTAAGATATTTCCCCCCCCCACTAATGTAGAGCTCATTTTTTTCTCGTTCCTTTTCAGTGTTTTTATTTTGTTTTTTTTAGTGGGTTGACAGTACAAGAGAATGTACTGTATATAAGAGTATACCTTCCTTTGGTACTTCCTTATGGAGAAAAATATCACTGTGAAGTGTCCAGTTGAGAAGTTAATAGCACATGTTTTCTTGCCTGTGACCCTCAAGGGTCACCTGCTTAGGAAAATTAAACTGGCATCAAGTAGGGGGCATGGATTTGCAATGTGATTATGTGGCTTTAACTCCCTGTGGACGTGCTTATAAGGTTGTTTCTGCTGCAACTGCTTGGGACAGCTGCATTAATCAGCATGTTCATCCTTACCTAGTGAAGCTCTACCAGTGGAATCCCTTAATGTAGATGCACTGTTAGGGATAAAATGGCATTTCTAAGGCAAAGCTTGTTTTGCTGGAGGTGTTGAGAAGGTAAAGAGTGAAGTACTTTATTTGACATTGTGAGTTGCACTTTCTTCAAGGAATAAAAAAAAACTAGATAGAAATGTGGGGGCCCAAAATATGCCTTTTCCAGCTTAACTAATTTTTTCACTGGCAATATAAAGTTAGAAGGGGTTGCAGCAGGAGAGTAGGGCATCTCTCAGTTGGGTAAAGAAGATTTTACGTATCCATATAAACCCTGCTATATTTATGGGTGTCTGCTTGAAATTACAGGGCAATCTACAGTTCCATTTTCTCATACAGTAAATTAAGTGGTGTCCTGAGCATTGGTATAATCTGGAGTACTGTATTACTGACTGCCTTGCATTTCTCTGACCTTTTTCAGATGTTTAAGAAAACCCCCCATTTTGTTTAGTATTGATGTCTCAGAATTATAGTAGCAGAAAAAACCACTAGGTAACAACTGTTCCTTGTGCTTTTGGCACAAGAATTTGTTTACCAGGTTGAAGTGAGCTTGTTTGGATAATCTTGCTTTTATTCCCTTAAGTCTTTCTGCTGGACTGATCTGCTCCTAGATTGTCTTTCTGTTTCTGCCATATAAACAGAAAAGTTGCTCAAGGATTTGGATCTTCAGCCAAACAGCACCACATTCACTTCAAAGAGGTGCCCTAATTTGAGTCCATATTAACAAAACCAATTCAGTTGTTCATTTACTGGGACACAAATTCTTTTTATTATGAGAAGTTTAATTACCAGGCAAGACTAAGTTGAAATTAAGTGCAAGAGGATCTTGAAAAGTGAAATGATTGCCAAACTTCTGGCATTAAAATATGGTATAGAAGCAGCAAGATAGTCAAGTAAATTTTTCCTTTCTGAAAAGCTGTTTTTCTGCTGGCTGAAGTACCATACCATAACTGAATAGTTTTACCAAGCTCATGGAAACATTCAGTGGAAGCATCAAAACCAGTAGCCTATTCCTGGTTCTTTCCTTTCCATTTGGGTAATCTCAGGTAGATTATGGTTATCTAAAAGTTATCTAAAGAATCTGTTAACAAGATCATCTGAGCACTTTTCTGACCTGTTAAGCTTCAGCAGAGAGATGTAAGAACTACTGCATTTCTCCTGGCTTTAAGTGTTTTACCAGTGTTCAGACAGAAGTGCTGTCTGATAAAACTGCAGGGTGCCATTAAGAACTTGCCAAATGTAAGTGTTTTCTGCTTCCCTGTGTAGAAAAAGACGAGTGTAGCTGAGGCAAAATGTTTGTTTAGCTTTATCTTCACAGTTAGAGAAAGAGAAAATTCTGATGCATATGCCCCTACATTCACTCTCAAATGGTGTTGTAACTGCCAAACTGCCTTGGTGTATCTCTGTCTGCATATGTGAGATTAAAGTCCTCTTGGGTACTGAAATTCCAGCTCACATGAGGCTGTGAAGCTGTTAGTGGCTTGCATTCCATGGAGGAGTAGGTGGAGCTTATGCAGACAATATATTAAAAGTCATAGTGTTAATCTTTTTGTTCAGAGCTGCTGTTTTTGTATCATCTACAACTTTGGCAGGACATCCTCAGTCAGGATGCTGCTCTGATGTGATCTGGTGGTGACAAGAGGCAGAGATAGAGCCCAAGCCATGGCTGAGCAGATGTTTGTTTCTGGTCACAGAAGAGAGGAGATGAGTGTTTTGCTTGTTTGGGTGTTAAACTCATTCTCTAACAACAGGAGTTGTACTGAATGGGCATTCCCACAGATACTCTGAAGGCAGAGATCCTGCAGTCCCCAGCTCCTTTAAGAGAACCAGTTGCTTGGAATCCCCTTAGCTAATGCTGTTCATTTCCATATAATTAATTCTCAGGCAGCTCAGAAAAAGGGCAATGTATAGATCTGAGGAGGAGATGGATCACAGTAGTGTCACAGCCCACAGTGTATGATAGGAATTGTAAAGCTGCTTTACAGTGAGCTTGAAGTGAACCAAATCAAACACTGGTATACAGAGGCTCTAAGGGTTAGATTAGCTGGCTTGTGATGGTTCTTCGTGGCAAGTGTGTGTTTCATTTTGAGGCGTAATCTTAGACTTGATGGGTTTAAATCTATATATTGTCCTAATTCTTAAGGAAACAAAACATTTGTGCTGCTTCCTGAGTACTGGAGCCAGGTTCTGCTCCTTACCAGCTGCCTTTGCTCTCCCCTCCTTTTGCACAGGACGTGTTGTTGTTCACAATGTGCTCTTTGGATGGAGTGTCTGGATCTTGACTGTGGGGTCAGTCTCTTCAAGATGAGAAACATTTCCCTTCACAGATCCTAAATGGCTGCGTTCCAGTAGCCATGCTTTGAAAATTCTCTTCTCCTTTTCCCAGGTGGGAATGAGGTGTGGGGTCTTGGCTTAGCTCTCCTCTGTAGTCTACATGCAAAGCCAAGACAAAGGAAAAGTGTTTGAATATCTGTGTAAGTTTTCTGACAGTAGCAGAGTACTGCAGGACTGTATTCTGAAGGTAAAGGGGAAAGTGCAACTTTTTTTTTTTAAGCATTGTGAAATGGAAAACTGGACATATAAACAGCAGTATGGTGTTTTCCTTGTTAGCAGTGGTAGGAAGAAGCAGGAGGAAGAACTTTTTGCCTCTGGCACTAATGAGGCCTGTTTGTCTTTAACATTTAAAGTCTCAACATAAATAAGTCACTGCAAAGGGATTTTTGCTTAACTCAGGTCTCAGTCAGCAGCTTAATAGAGTGTGGTTTCTATAAGCTGTGGAGAAGGTTTTTGACCAATTATTGTATATCATGCAAGTTTTGCTGCAGTTGCTATTTTTTCTATACTTTCTTCTTTTATTATATTTTTATTTTGGGGAAGTAAGTAGCTGAGTTATTGGGGTAGAGGGCAGGGAGCCTGCATTGCGCATCTGCTTCATGACCTGAGGAGTGAATCAGCTCAGTCATGAGAGTTGAGCTGCCGTGAGTTGTCCGGCCATTTTCTGGCAGGAAAGAGTTTCTGACAGTGGCTTCAGTGTCTGGGTGAAGAAAATCCAGTTTGAGTCTGCCTCTGCTGCTGCAGGAGATGCATTTAATAACATCCATGTCTTTGCTGAAGGGACTCATGCTTGAGGCAAAAGTTCTTTCTGTTTTTTTTGTTGTTTGCCCACGTAAACAATTTTATCACTGGAAGAAGATACTGAAGTTTTCAAATCCATGTTGTTCCCAGAAGGGGGCAGGGGAGACTTGTGAGTTGCAGAGTTTGATTAAAAGTACTTTTGTTTGGTTTTGTGACACTTCCGTGCTGGCTTTCAGGCACAGCAGGCACTGCCGCCGCCCTGGCAGCAGGAGCGTGGCACAATGAAACGCCTGCTCAGTGCCAGGAGCCTGCAGCAGGGACCTGGGCTGCAAGCCTTCCCTGCCTTGGCTCTCCTTTCTCTTGGGGAGCATTGCAACAGCTCAGAGTTCTCTCCTGCAGCTCCCCTTCATCTCATACCCTGAAATGATATGTATGTTAAAGCCATGACAGAATGGAGATCATAAAACATCCCCATTTTTATACCAAGATCAATCTGGACAGATGGCATCTAATTGTGGGAAATTCATAGTTTCTTATTCTGTCATCTAGATTTTTATTCTTAATTAAAGCTGGAAAGAAGCTTCTCCATGCAACTTTCTTGGCGAATTTTGAGGGGGGATGTGTCTAGGTTTGCGCTTTACAGACCTAGCTTCCATTTGCTAAATACACTCAGCCTGGCCAGCAGTGAGAAGGAGGCTGTTTTGCCAGATGTTTTAGAAATGGGGTCATGCAACTGCAGCAAGTTTGTTTTATGTCTGCAAAGTGACCTGGGGTTTCTTTGACAGCCTGGAATACAGACAGAAAAAACTTGGCCATGTTAGTCTACATTTCTGTCTTTGAATGGAGGAAGCATCTACTTTCTCATAGGAAGTGTTTTCTACAACATTCCTGATACTTTTGACATAACTTCTACACTGGCAGTAAAAGGGTATAGAAAGACTCTTGCTGCATAAGGGGGCTGGATGAGTGATGCACAGACTTCCTTGAGGTATTTGGTGATTTTTCATGCCTGAGTGAGTCTTCAGTTGCAAG
Organism: Cyanistes caeruleus; assembly: GCF_971803275.1. Classification (NCBI taxonomy): domain Eukaryota; kingdom Metazoa; phylum Chordata; class Aves; order Passeriformes; family Paridae; genus Cyanistes; species Cyanistes caeruleus. The sequence goes on from NC_141711.1 coordinate 17,079,694, forward strand.
GTCTCCTGGTTCTTGTGTCTAGAGACACAGTTGAAAGAGAAAACAGCAGTCAGAAGCAAATGGAAACAGAGTGTGAGATTACTTGAGAGAATTGGAGCCATGGGAGCCCATGGGACCCAATGGTGCTGTGGTGCCAGCCTTGATCATCTTGGAAAAGGCACAGGGTTGCTGGCACATCTCTGATCACTTAGCTTCAGACTAGGCCCAGAGGATAATCCAGGGTGGTCAATCTCACTTGAGTCCTGGGGACAGTCATGGGTCAGGTCCTCTTGGTACACCTTTCCAGTGTGAAACATGTGAAGGAATGTGACTGGGAACAGTTAGTATGGATTTACTGACTGTAAGTTGTGTCTGACGCACCTCATTGTCTTCTGTGATAAAATAATCGGATTTGTGGATGAGGAAGAGCACTAGAGGCCATTTAGCTTAAGTTTACTGGGTGTTTTGACACTCTCCCACAGTATTCTTGTATGCAAGTTGGGACATTACAGACTGGATGGGTGGAGTATGAATTCAAGCACATCAGGGAATTCTGAAGAGTAAATGGAGTCAGAGGCGGATGAACGAGTGATTCGTAGAGCTCTTTCCACACAGGACATTAGCTTCTGAAAGTAGGCTCCTAATCAGTCTTTTTTTTTCCCTCCTGAATGTCATTCTTTGCCACAATGTGATAAGAGTGGATGGAAGACAGTATTTAAGAGTCTGTCTGGTTGAAATTCATCAGTCTGGCTCATTATCAGCATAGAAGATTAATCTGTCTTTTCTTGGGAAGAAGTGGGGGGGTTCACATGGATGTTCTTCAAGATTACCTTGTTTTGTTTTTCATTCAGCCATGTGTATTTGTGATTGCCACTGAGCTATAGCTAAATACAATACATGGTAGTTTTGGAGATTTCAGTCATACCTAGGGAGGATGTGTTTGGAATGCTTTGAGGTTAGTTTGAAACAAAGAAAAACAATCAGTAAAAACAAAGTAATTTTGTTTTCAACAAAATTGAAGGTTACAGCTTCTTTGGGTTTGACAAACTTGCTATTATAAAAGGTGATCCAGAGGTTTTCTGTACCTAATGTCTGTTTGGAATTCTCTCGATTGTTCCTAAGATACTGTGGAGCATCTGATAATCTTTTCAGGATTGCCAGTCTGAAAAGAGTACTAGAATACTGTTTCATGAGATCTGGTCAGGCTAAGGTATATATACTTACACCCAAGAACTGTAATTGCAAAATTCAATGTATGGTGTTTGTTTTGGGATTTATTTTTTTTTATCCTTTCCAATACTGCTATTACTGCCTTGCTGCAGCCAGTGGTATGTGTTGGAATTAAGAATTCAGTTTAAGCTTTCTAATGTGGTAGTGTGCTAAATTAAGGTGCCAGTTATGAGCAAAGAGGTTAATGGTCTTACATAACACTGGTCTTGAGGTTTTTTGCCACTGCAGAATCAAAAATAGCAATTAGGAGTTCATTTTTTGTCCTAGTTGTATACTTTTCTGTGGAGATCAATTATCTGCCGCAACTGACTTTCTAATCAAAGCTGTTTTTTCTGTTTTAAAAGCATCATAATTTAAAAGTTGAGAACAGTACTAAAAATCAGAGTTCACCACAAGCTGCTTACATTTGTCTTTCAGTTAGTGCTCTCTTGGAAAGCTATAGATCATTCTTATTTTAACAGAACTGCCTAAGGAATGTAATTTTAGCTCCTCTGCGTTTGTGGCTTTTGTAGTAATTTTTCATGGGTTCAGCTCCTTATGGCTTTTGTGTGTCTGTGGTTAACCCTATAGCTTCTCTGTACAGTTGCTTGTTACAACTCTTTAAGACTTGACTGCACTTTGCTATTGCACTGTGTAGTCTGAAACAGCCAAAACCATGGAATGTTCTTACAGATGCATCTGAGATCTTCTCCTGTGGTAGCCAGTACTTTTTTTTTTTCCTTCTGAGAACACTTTGCCATTTGTCCCAAATGGGAACTGACTGTGTCCATTAGATTTAGCTTGTATGTGTGTCTAATCTCATCTTAAATCTCCATTCACAGAGATGCTGGCAGTGTGTTCCTTCCTGTTGAGGTTTCCCTTCATGTCTAGTCCCACAGTTTTTTGTAACTGTGGAATTCATAATGCATTGTAACTTTGATTACCTTATGAAGAAAAAATGTACATGTTCACCTCTATGGCAGGATAGATTGCTTTATATCTGCACGTTGTTAAGTGGTAAGGGGAATGATTGCTGGTTATGTTGTGTAGGGAAGAGTCAGGATTTGCTTTGTAGACTCCATTCAGAAGTGTCTTGTTGGAAGGTGAAAAAAATCCCAAAAGAACAGGGGAAAAGTTGTCTTCAAATTCTTGGTGTCTGAGTCTGTGAAAAAGAAGGATTTATGTAACTGAATGTGCTGCATTCTGCTCCTTGGTTTTCCCTCTGAGTTGCCAGCATGTTCTTGCAGGGCATTGCTGCTCTCACTTCCTGACAGCCCGCCTGGGCTTGGTGCCTGCTGAGGCTCTGCTTCAGTACATGAGCTGAGGAGCTGGGAACCACATTCACTACATTTGCCCTAATTTTTTAGCATATGATGATGATACTTGCTTTTCAGTCTTTCCTTGATGAAATGTCTGCTTCCAGGGTAGTCAGCAGCCTGCATGTGCAGATAAGCTGAATTGGGATTTGAACAGGGAAGCACTAAGCAGATATGCAGCTGGGTGTGTGACAGCACAAAGAACAGTCCCCTCCAAACATCACTGGCTGTGGCTTTCCTTACTTGCATTAGAGATTCCATTAAAAGTCTGGTTTTGAGTGATCTTATAAATTTTTCTAATATCTCTCTGCTGATAGAAAAGAGGACATAAGACATAGGGTTAATGTGTAATAGCAGTGGGCTGGTAGCTGAGCAGAAGTCTCCCAAGGGTAGGATTCATAATCCTCTTAAAGGAGAGGAGAATCAGAGGCTTTGGAAGGTCACCTTTTGCGGGGTGAGAAACAATCCCTGTGCAGAGCTCTATTGCCTCTATGATCAATTCCTCTCCCATTTTCATATTTCATCTCACAGCAGCAGAAAATAGATCTAGATTAATCCTGCAGGAGTCTTGACCCCTGTAAAACTCCCACTGCCTCAGGTTTGACTACCTGCCAGAAGACAGCTGTGTGTATATGGGTTGATAATCTTGTGTGACAGGGTTATGGAGTCTCTGTATAAAGATACTGGTCTGTTCCCCATGAGACACCTTGATCTAAAGGGGACGACCATGTGCTTCTGCTTTGTGCCCTGCACCTTCACCAGTTTTACCTTTGCCTTATTTTGTTGTATCTGTATTTTGCTTGTGTTGGAGAGTTGTGAGAAATGTGTCTAAATGCAGTCCTAAATGACAGCTTTACTTAATTTCCTTAATGTTTAAAAAACCCTGTAGTATTAAAGTGCAGTACTTTCAACATTAGTCACTGTCAGCAGCCGGAAATTTATTAACTTCTTGCTTGTGATTTATGATACTTTAGTGATGTCTTGTGGCAGAGATGTAGCATTTGCTCATAAACTTAGTGTTTTCTTTGACAGACCTACTTTTTTTGCAAAATTGTCCAAATACAATGAAAACTTGCTGCTTGTTCAAGCAGCAGCCACAACTTAATCTCTGAATTTTGGGGGAGTGAATTCTGCATGGCAGTGGCCCAGCCTGTTCTTTGAGTGTGCTGTCCTCCACATGGCAGCCAGATACCAAGTAAAAACTAAATTTTTTGCATCTCTATGGCAGAGCTGGGCCTTCCCAGAATCCCCAATTTGATGAATACAGTGTCCAGAGTTAGGTATCACAAACAGTGATGAGAGCTTGCTGCAGCAGATGTCGATCATGAGGAACTGGGTGTGAGGCTGAAGTCATGAAGTGTACCTTAGTGAAATTCTTCTGAGGAGACCCTACGATGTCCCTGCCATTGAGGAATTGCTGTGCACAGCCAAGGGTGACGTGTTTGCTCTCCAGCAGTTGAGGGGTGCATACACAGGCGCAGCTTCTTGGACCTGTGTTGGCAAAAGAGCCCTTTCATGGTGAGACAGGGGACAAATGACTCCTTCCAGCTTCGTGTCACCTTCGGCGTTGTTGCAACTCCATTGCTTCACAGGAGCTGCTGCAGTGGTTTCCTACACAGAGCCCTTTAGATGGATCAACTCTTCCTTCCTAAAAAGCTTCGTTGTGCAGAAGTGGTGAGCTTTCTGAAGTGACTTTCTTAATAGCTTAACCAAGGTAAAGAGAACCTTGGATGTAACCCAGGCAGCAGTTTCTAAGAATTCTTTGTTGTTCATGAATCGGTGTAGTTTGAATAATGTTGTTGTCACTGTTCCCCCTGGCTTTGCTCCCCAGTACTGCTTGTGCATGCTGCTGCTGTTTGTCATGCCCTATTTAATCACAACAGGCTGTTCCTCACTCTCCTCTATATATTTCAGCAGCTCTTTTGCTTTGAAAATAATGCTGGTATCAAATAAATTAAAGATTTATATTTTAGGAAATAGGGCATTTTAAATATTAATGGTGTGTTGTGGAAGATGAAAACATGAAGAATTAGATTGCAGATTTTTTAATGTACTGTTTAAATCTTTAGAACCAAAGTGGTTTTGTATAGCTATTAGGTAGTTACGTTGTGAAATTTTATCTATGTTGAGTAAGAGAGCAGCTTCACAGTTGCTTGAAGCTGGAGTTTTGCTGTGCCTCGGTTCCCACTTTCTCCCATCTTTTGATGCTGGGGAATTGTTGGGCAGATGTATTAGGGACCTGATCCAACTGAAAACCGAAGGCTTTTTTTTTTTTTATTTCATATATTGCTGTTTTGTTTTCCTACCAGATTGGGTATTTAATGTAGCTGTCTGCAGGGGCGCTGATGCTGGTGTAAAGATGGTGTCAGGAGAGGTGAAAAAGTCAAATGATGTTTCTGCTGTAAGTGACAACTCAGGTCTCTTTAAAGTCAGGGGGTGAGACTTCTTTGAGTGTGTGTTTACAGGGCAGCTGGAGCTGGCTCTGCTTCTCTTGTGCCTGCCCTTGCCCTGCTCAGTGATTGTCCCCTTTTACTTTCGTTGGGCACTGGCAGTAAACCAGTTCAGGAAGCCACATTGGCAAAAACAACTTTTCTTTTTTTCCGGGTTAACTTGTTTGCCAGGCTGGTTTCTGAGCAGGATCGGTGAGTGCCAGTGCTGACTCAGGAGAGAGGATGGGTTTGAAGAATGCTGACTTAAATTTACTTAAGCAGTCATGGAACTATAGCATGAGATACGTGTTAAGGAACAAAGAGTAAGGTTTGCCAATTAGCAATTTTTTCAGTTTCATTTCTTCATGGACTGATGTGATGTCATCTACAGAAAAGGCTGCTGAACAGCTTAGAGACTTATTTTTTTGTCTCCCAGAGCAAACACAACAGAAAATGTAGAAAGCTGGTTTCCTGAAGCTCTTGTTTCATTATCATGCCTCCTGTCTAATACTAGAAGTCAGATCTTTATGATTATTCAGTCTTTTGTGCCTTGTTTTCAGTGAGAAGGCCTTTCACAATGGTGTGTATCTGATGCAGGTGCCTGTTACCAGCTGGAAGCAGAGAACCAAGTGTTTCTCAGTAGGTTCCCAGGCAGCCATCAAAAAAGGTATTTTCAGTTGGTTTTGTTTCTAACAGTATTTGTGCTGGTAACTTGGGAAAACCTTCAGTCTGTTTGTCTCATAGTTGTTTCTAAAGTGTGCTAGCATGGCATCATTACTTAGTGCTTATTCTGGTTGTCCCTATTTCTGTTTGTATTTCCATTTTCAAATAAAAATTCAGCTGCAATTTGAAGAGTTGCCAAAACTGCAGATAGGTTCTGCTGTTCACTCTTTGAATGTCAGAGTCTTAAAATTAGTGGGAATCTGCACATTACATAGGCTTGTGTTTCTTGAATGGAAGATCACCACGATAGTTAGTGGTTATGCAATTTCTGGGAGAGTTTTGTTTCAGAACTTGGCCCAAAGCTGTTTGTTCGCATTGGTGACTTGGTTAGTCATGTTTTTACGTTTATTTCAGCACGCAGACTGCAAAAATGACATATAATTTTGGACAAGCAACAGCTCGAGGGAGCTCAGTAGCCATGCCTTAGCTGTAGGAAAGACATCAGTGTGACCTCATTTTGTCTCACTGAAGAGACCCTCTGTGGTTTCAGGCAGTGACAGTCAAGTCCCCTACATGTTCAGTTCGGTCAGTGATCCTGTTCTAAGGGAGCCATGAAACGAGGTGAGCTGGGAATGCAAACGTTGGCTTTAGGCACAAGGATAACCATCAGCAATTCAGGCACCTTGTGCTAATACAACTGTTTGTACAGCTGCACAATAGATTGGGGATCTGACCTGGGTTGAAAAGTAATCTTTAAAAAAAACAAAACAAAGTGCTGGTTTATTTTTAACTGTGATCAGTTCCCTAGTTTGATTCATGGTGAGGCTGCAAACAGTTGTATCAGTGCAGCAGAGTGGGAGGGTACTGTTAGTGCTGTTCCAGATGTCAAAGGATTGCTCGTGCAGCCACAGTCTGAAGAAATAACTGAGGGAGGCGTTAAGTGATTTGGCTGAATCAGTGCCAGAATGAATCTCAACATAATACCAGGTGCTTTTTTAAAGCCAGGCATTTGGATGTTTCTACAGAAGCTGGAAGGATCTTCTCCCATCTTTCCACCTGCTTTCCAGGTGTCTGTACTAGCTAGGAAGCTGAGGGACACAAGGCTGAGGTACACAACGATTTCTCCTTGTCCAGTCTGTGTGGAGGTGTGAGTGGGAGCTCAGGCTCCGGAGGTGTTTGCACATGTGGATGACGACAGCACCTTTCAACTCTGAGGCCAGCAGTTACTCTGTAGGAGATTAGGCCAAATTGTTTTGTTTGGCTCTGGTGTGATGCCTTTAAGGTCTTCTGGAGCATATTTAGCCAGGAGAAGATGAGGTGAGAACTTAGGAGGTGCCAGTTTTCTCTTCACCCCTGTTGTAACACAAGCCTGAGACCTGCTTGCCTGACTGCAGTGGATTCTCCTCAGTTTGGTGGGGCAGCTCCCCAGTGCTGAGCAGCCCTTCCCTGTGCCATCCATCTGGCTGAGCTCTGCCCACGCTCCCACAAAATCACACCTCCCTCTTCCTGCCAGCAGTGCTCACTGTGCAGTGCGTTTATCCTCTGCACAGCCATCACCAGCTCTGACTCATTCTCTTGCTGTCAGCAAGTGTGGTGCATTTACCTGCTCATCCATCCTGCCTTCTGATGCTGTTGAGACTGTAGAATTTGGTATCTGCAGCTGACATGAAAGTGCAGTTTCTGAATGGACTCCTCCTTATGGTGAACTCAGTATAGTCATTCCATCATCTTCCTGCTGGGGAGGCATTTGGGTGCTTACTTGGAAGACTGTGCAGGACTTTCTTTGGTTTGTGGCTGCCTTATTTAAGTCTCACTGTCAGGGAAGAGGCCAAGGTCTGTGACTAAAGAATAGGTATACTTCATTTTAGATGAAAATTTTAAACATAAAAATTTTTCAATGGGAATGTCATGAATCTTTTTCCTTTCTCCCTGTCTTGCTATGAATGCAAGGACAATTTTCTGCCTGTTGATGAGTTTCTGAGCCCCTGCACTAATGCAAAATTAAAAAAAGTCTTTTCTTGGTGGGTTAGGTTGATTCATTGTGGCTTTTGACTGTTGAGAGTATGTTCCTTTCTAGCTGTCTCTGACCATTGGATTAGAAAGCTGTGCTGAATAGCAGCTTTTGCACTGAAATAATTTAAAAATAACCTGTGGAGACTTCTTCCTCTTTGTAAATGATGTGAAGCCAGAAATTAGCTCACAGAAAGCTGAGCAATGAGGCCTCACAAGCACTGCGCTTCCCTAAGCCCTCCTCTAGAAAGCATGTGTCATAATCTCATCTCTCCCATGAAATGCAAAGCCGATATTGGATGACCCTGCTCTCTTAGGCACAGGATTGGAGAAAGGTCTTCTGGGCTGGTACTGATAAAGGCAACCTTTTGTTGTACATATTCTGTCAGGTCTTGCTGCTATGGAAACTCTCAGGCTTGGACTACAGCCAGTGCTTTGGAACAGAGAAGGAAGGTGCCCTTTTCTACCAAGGCAGTGTATTTGTGACAAGGTGCAGCAGGAGGATTCAGCAGCTCATCCCCCTCTTGCTCATCCTCCCCTCCTGATGGAGAGGAAAGAGTGGTGATGACCAGACCAGGGCTGGCCCTTTTGCAGTCTTTGCAGTGACACTGATAGCAGTCACAGGGACTGGCAGGTCCCCAGACAGCCTGTGCCCTCCTGCCAATGTGCTGCATTTCTCCAGTGAGGAAGGGGAAGCCTGGAAAAAAGAGCAGCAAGGGAATTCAATCATATCATCCCTGTTACGTGCAGTCCTCCACTGCTCCCCAGCCTGATCTTATCACAGTAGTGCCAGCTTGTCCAGCATCAGGCCAGACAGGAATACAAGCTGGAAGAGGCCATTTGAGCCCCAGCTTGGGTTACTCCCACCTACAGACAGCTGCATGGCAGGTGTTGACAAAATGCTGCAGAGTATCTGCTCCATATGTTGCTGAATGTGACAGACCTTCCCTGTTCGTGGCTGTGTGCTAAGAGTTGAATAAAAAAAACAAATAGGAAGAGAGAAATAAAGAGAGAGGGTACCAGTGTAGTGCACCAGTGTGAGAAAATGGGTATTGTCTGTTCCTGGCTCTGAATCCCTAACAAGGACTCGCAGTACCTCATCCCTCCTGGAAAACATGCCAAGCTCTATGTGTAGGTGACAGCAGAAGGGTCTTTGCCATTTTTGCTAATCTGGCCTCTAAGAAAAAAAAAAAGCCTTGTTTAACCCTAGTTTTAGTGAGTGGTTTCAGCATTCCAGCCAGAGTTAAAAGTACATGGCTCAGCCTTTCTTCAGAAAGAGCTGAATAGGCTTGGCTTCCGCTCCTTTCTTAGGAAAATAAGAGGGGAAAATTCTTGGTCTCGCAGGCTGCTGGCAGAAGTGCTGAAGCTTTGTGATCAGTGTGATAGAAATATGGCACAAATAGTCTGTCATGGTTTAACCTCAGCTAGCAACTCAGCCCCACAGAGCCACTCACTCATTCCCCTCCTGCTGGGATGAGGGAGAGAATTGGAAGGGTAAAAGTGACAAAACTCGTGGGTTGGGATAAAGACAGTTTAACAGGTGAAGTAAAAACTGCATGCACAAGCAAAAGAAAACAAGGAACTCATACCCCACCTCCCATGGGCAGGCAAGCGTTCAGCCATCCCCAGGAAAGCATCACAGTAACAGTGACTTGGAAAAACAAGAACCATCACTGTGAGCATCCCCCCTTCCTTTTTCTTTCCCCATCTCTGTATGCTAAGCTTGACACCATATGGTCTGGGATATCTCTGGGGCCAGTTGGGGTGTTGCTTCCCAGCTTCTTGCGCACTCACAGCCTCCTCACTGGTGGAGCAGTGTCAGAGCAGACAAAGCCTTTATTCAGTTAGCCCTGCTCACCAATAACAAAAACATCTCTATTATCAACATTGTTTTCAGCACAAATTCTAACCACAGCCCCATACAAGTTATAAGGAAGAAAATTAAGTCTTCCAGCTAAAACCAGCACAGTCTTCATTCAGTTCTTTAGGAGCCAGAAATGTAGGGTATGTCTAAGAACTGTACTATAAGCTTAATTTTATTTACATTTCTCTAGGTTCAGACAAGCTCTATCTTAAATAGATCAGGCTCTTTCCTTGTGAACACTTAGCAGTCAGTGCATATGTGCCCTGTTGAAGAGGAAGAAAGAGGATTGGTGAAAGAAGCTCAGCTCATAGCATAGGGTGGAGCATGCCTGGTAGTGACTATTGTCCTCTCCAAGCCCTTGTTCACTGCAGTTCCTCCCCAAGCCTCACTGTTGCCATTCTTCTCCTCAGCTGGCATTCTTGAGCAGCTTTTCCTAAGACTTCTGTTCCACTTTGGATGCATGTATATAGATTGTATTCTACTTCCTGGCCTCAATCTGATGAGCCACACTTGTCATGGTGAGAGCAGCCTGTTGAAAAAGGAGTATTTGGTAGCAGTTCAAGTGTTGGACAAGATGCATGAGAAGGCTCAGGGTTCAGAGCTGTGTGCTTAAGCAAGCTAGGAAATTTTGTAGCTTCCTGGATATCAGGAAGGCCAAATGTTTCTGGTTACATCCTAAGTGCTGCTGCAGGTTCCTGGAGAGTTGTGTTCTTTGCCGAGGTCCCAGGGCTCATCTCCATTTACTGCTGACTAGACAGACATATCTCAAACCTGTGGGGGTCAGCTTTTGTGCTGGGAAATTGATCTCATAGCACAGAGGGAAACACTATTTTTTAAACTTTCTTAGACTGGGTTTTCTTCTCATACCTCATCCAATCCGGCATGACTAGAAACAACCCTGCTTTTTAGCACAGATGCTTCTGCTTTTCTTTGCTAATGAGTCTAGTCACCAGGAACCAATTGACCAAATGCTGTAGTCCTCTTGTTTGCTGTACTGGTATTTTCTATTCTTGTGCTTTGCTCCTTGACTGCTCTGGGGTTGTTGAGGGGAAGTCCAGCTTGTGTCATCATGACGTGGAGGTCTGTATTTATCCCTTGCCTGTGGCCTGTCTCCAGAGTCATCAGTGGCCATCTGCCTTAGCAGGGCCTGGGGGCTGGAGTCAGAGGGGAGGCAGTGCTGGAAACACGGATGTGCAAGCTGCTGAGGGCAGTCAGTGTTCTTGCTGAGTGATACATCACCATTGGAAGCATTTGTTCTCCTTTTTATTTAGGGAAGTAGCTTTACCAGTGAGTCGTGAAGTGTTGCCAGTGTTCCCGTACAAGATGGCTTATAGGGAGTAAGGACATCAGCATCGTGGTGTGCTCAGCTGTAATTCTCACTCCCATAGCACTGCAGCTCCCTGCCTTCACCTCTCATGTGTGGTGACCTCCAAGGCTCTAATTTTTCTGTCTCCTTTAAGTTACATCCTCAGAGGAGACATTTCTGTTCTTGTTCTCTGACACTGTGAACTCGCAGGAGCATCTCCTTGAGTCTGATGCTGGTCTGGTAAGACACCTGTAGTCTTCAGCCAGTGTTCAGTGGTGTTTAAGAGGTCTCTGACTAGGTCTTCAAGAACACAGCACTGTTTCTATGAAGGGATATATTCCCTGCTGGATGGTGATGTTTGGTTTGGGGACAGGGTTTACCCCATTTAATGGATTAGGAAGAATAGAGTTATCTTGGGAGTCTTACTGAATTTTGTTTGGAAATATGTGATACTACAAGAAAACACATCTTATTGCCAGGAAGTGTTTGAACAGTGAGGTATGCAGATCCAACTTGGAACAGATATACTGACAAAGAGATGTCTAGACTTAAATATTGTAGAGCAGATTCTGTTCCAATGCACGAGTCTGTTACTGGGGAGGATAACAAAATATGGGGGTTGGTATGTCCATGTAGTCATGGATAACTCTGCTCCTGAACCCCACCCCTCACCTTTCCCAAATCCAGCTCAGTGGGCACTTTGTCTTGTTAAGGAGAGATTCTTCTGCTGGAAGGGAGTGCTAAACTGTCCCAGGTATTTTACTGCTGCTTGAGGTGTAGTGGTGGTGGAAGATACTAAAGGATCTGCTTAAATGAACTGGTCTCCCTGAAGATGTTTCTTGGACTGTGCACTGTGTTTTGCAGTTTAATTGGAAGGACTTTGAATTTTATAAGCCAGCTAAAATAGTTGAACTCATGCCTTTGTTTAACGGATGAAGGATGAGTAATACTTAGGATCAAATAGTTTTGCTTTATATTCGTTTGAAACTGCTGGGATTCTTCTGTCTTTGTTTGTGGATAGTGTCCATGTTTAGTAATAACCCTCTACTTTGAGTTAGTTTGATGAAAAACTCTAAGCTGTATCTGAGCTGTAAAGTGTCTCTTTCTTAAGCCCCATGGAAATCTTCCTCTTTACAAATGTTGCCTCTGAAATTCTTCTTGCCACAAAATATTTTCTCACATTCATTTGAACATGGGATAATACTGCCTGTATCACTGTTCCTCTGGAGTGTGTGGATGCATGTGTGGAGCGGGTGTCTCTAGCTTCGGACCCTGTCCCCACATGATGCCCAGCTCCTTCTCTTGTGTCACAGCCCCAGAATGGTTTTATTGCTCCCAGGGAGCCTGCACACCCACAACTTGTTGTGGGGTTTCTTGGGGGTGTTGGGGTACTTGACAGTGAGCCCAGGATGCTTGGTGGCCACAGCCATTTCCCAGCAGCCCTTGGATTACTGCAGTCCTGAGCATCATCTGCGTGTATCCCGAGTGTGACAACAACTGTCACACAGATGAATCTTGTATTTCTCCTGTCCTCTGAAGTTTAAACTACAGAAAGGTGTGAAGTTATGTTTGTCCTCTGTATTGTTTGGAATAGTTGAAAGCTCTGCTTTAGTCATTGGCAAAATAAATTGAATCCAAGACAGAGCTAAATCAGGAAGGGGAGACTAGTCTGTGAAACATTTGTCTGGAATCTGTGAAGTGCTGACCTCTTGCAGATGGTGATACCTCGCTTGTTCTTGGATATTAACTGTGTTAAACCCAACTAAAACATCTGAATGTCTGCTGCTGAAATTTCTTCTTGTTGATAAAGCAAATAAGAGGGAGGAGAGAAATCCCCAGCATGTTTTTGTTTGTGATCCAGTTTAAGCTCTAAGTGAGTTTGGGAGACAGACTTTGCTAGAAGTTGCTACAGAGAGGGACCATTTTTTCCCTCCTATTTCCTGGCCCCTGCCTTAAAAGTCAGCTAAATAGTCTCATTATTCCCCTTGAGCTGAATGTGGTGGTGTGGTCATGTAACCACAAAAGGAAATGTTTTCCATGGGATCAGTGAGATGATTCAACTCAAATATACGTACACTCATACTATCCAAAAACCCAGCGCAAGGAGGCGAGCAGGAACAAGCAGACAAGGAGAGAGAAGCATCTTCCTGTTGTGGGGAATTTGGGTTAGATTGGGTTAAACATGTTATGAAGTATCACCCTTCCTTCTGAATCTCTTGAGCTTCATCTCTGACATGGCTGAATTGGAGTGAGGAGGATGAGCTCGTGTTTATCCAGAATTCCCCTGGCCTGGAAGTGTTGTGTAGCCGCAGAGACATCCCGTGGCCGGATGAGGAACAGCCTCTGCCATGGCCCTTGTTCAGGCCTCCAGGATCCCTCAGTTCTTAAATTACTGCCCTTGGCTGTTGCCATGCGAAGAAACTGGAAATTGGATGCATTTGGAAACTGTATTCATCACTTGGTTCTTGTACCAACATTTGGATAACTCATCGTTGTGAGGAAATCCTGTGACATTTTCCCCAGCAGCCTCAGGGGCAGCTGTGATCTAAGCTGGAAAGGGCAAGTCATCTGGAGAGAATTTGGGCAGCTTTACTTTTTGATTGTCCTGTGGCTGTACTGGGCACTCTGCAAACATTAAAAGAGCATCTGCTTCTCTAAAGCACTTGTAATCTCATTTGGATTTACTGGTGTATCTTGTTTACCTCTAGAGATCAGGGCCTTGTTGTGCATATAGGTGCTGTGAAAGCATTAGAAAATTGTCCTGAAAGGCTGAGACTAATAAAGGAGAGAATCTGAGCAGAATCCATTCAGTTCCAGCACACACACAGTGACAGAATGACTGTCTTACTCTGTGTCTTTCATGTCAGTGTCTGAAGAGAAGTGAACACTAAAGGAGAAAACTGTGTGACAGTAGCAGGTGAACAGGAATTATTTAGTCATCTAGATGTTTAAAATGCAGAGGCACAAGGAAGGGAATTCAGATTCTGGAAATGTTTGTACTGCCTGTGTCAGTCACCATTACCGATAGGCAGATGTGGGATATAGCTCACAGTCTGCTCCATTGCTTTACTAATAAAATAAAACAGGAAAGGAAATAATATTTTCCTAAAGATGGGAGGCTCAAAATAGCCTTATCTCCTCCTTTATCTGTCTACTGTCAATCCTATTGGAGCAGCTCTGGACAGGACTCTCTCTGAATTAGTGTGTGTTTACCTGTAGGATTTAAGAGGTGGTGAGGAGCATGCTGGAACAAGCAGGATGTAAACAGAAAACACAAGAGGATATGGATATAAATAAATACCTTAAACTTTTCCAAGCAAACAAGGAATGAGTGAACTTTACTAACAGGAATCTCTCTTGCTTTTTCAGATCCCTGCAAGGAAGCAAATTGACAGGATTTCCCCCCTGTGGCTGCCTGACCGCTGCTGAGCTACCCCTCCCAGCCCATGTGGCTCTCCCCATGCTCCAAGAGTGCAAGGGGTGCCCAACGCAATGTGTGTTTGTCAAACCATGGAAGTGGGCAAGTATGGCAAGAATGCCACTCGATCCGGAGACCGGGGGGTCCTGCTGGAGCCTTTCATTCACCAGGTGGGCGGCCACAGCAGCATGATGCGCTACGACGACCACACCGTCTGCAAGCCCCTCATCACCCGGGAGCAGCGCTTCTATGAGTCCCTGCCCCCAGAAATGAAGGAGTTCACACCTGAGTACAAAGGTGAGGCCCCTTGGCATTCCAGAATGCAGCCTCCAAGAACCTGTCCTTTCATTTTCCTGCAGCTGCTGCTGTCTTGCTGTCCTTTGCTGTCATTTTGCTTTTTTAAAACTCCCTTTTGTGGGCTGGAAATTTGATAGCAGCACTTGGAAAGGAGGAAGTTTTGGTTTTTTTGTAGGCACACAGAATTGAATGTGCTCTTCTTTCTAGACAGAGAATATGTAGTGTGACAGTTGTAGTCCAAAGTTTAAGGTTATGGGTGTGTAATTGAAGCAGTTTTATTACCAAGTTATTGTCAATTACAGCCTTGACCTTGAGCTAATGAAGCCAGATCACAGACTGAGCATTTGCACATTCCAGTTCCATAATTTATTGCTTCCACATCCCATCTCTTTTATGGATCTGTAGCAGCAAGCTGCTGAAGCAGGAAGTATGGCTTTCCCAGTGCTGAGGTGCAACCTTGTCCCCAGCTGGTTTGAAGGAGTGGAATTTTCCAGTGCATGTGTCATTGTGGGAGGTTGGCAGCTCAGCTGTGCCTTGGAGAAGCTTGATAGGCTTCCAGCCTTGTGTGTTTGTGTTCAGGATGGTGGTGTGGTCAGGTAGCCTTCTGGGGGGGTACAGTATTCCTGTTCCCCCTGCTGCTTTGTCTCCGTGTGGCACTGGGAGGACGGTGTTTTACAGACAGCTGGGACCACCATCTGTTCAGTCTTACCTTTGCAGCTGGCTGCAGCCTGGCTGTCTCAAAGCAGTGTCAGCTTCCGTCCTGGTGTCTGCACACAGGTCATGAGCAAGGGGTGCAGTCTGCAACAGATGGGTCCTCTCTTACCCTTCAGCCATTCTGGGGCCACACAGTGCTCTAGTGTCCCATCAGAAATCCCACTGAAGCCTGGGTAGTTCCTAGAGTGCATATGATGTAAGTTTTTCCTGGGAAGGTGTTTAAAACTGATGAAGCTGATAGTTCAGATGGACTCTTGTCTTCTTGAGGTCAGGTGCTTTCTTGGATCCTAATGGCATGGGGATGTGCACGTGCATCCCAATGTGGGATTTCATACTGTGCAGGATAGTCCTAAAAACCTTTCATACTGATCTGGGGGAGAGGAACACTGGGAATGATATTTTCTGTCTGAGCACTCAGATGTTACTGTAACATCACACAGAGATATCTCGAGCACATCCAGGCAGCACTTGGAGCAGCATTTATGTAGTGACATTCTGGAGTCCTGAGCTGCTCTGGAGCTGTGTTTGAGCCACCTGAACCTTGTTAACATTGTCTTGTGCAGATAAGAGAAAGGAAGGATGGGAACAGAATGGTTCTGCATCAGCTGGGCAGTGCCAGGTTTCCTCAAGTTTGTGATGATGGATCATTTGATTCAGTGCATCTGTCATTTGAAACTCCTGGCAGCTATTCAATACTAGTGACAAGCTAATGAAACATTTTGTTATTGCACATCAGGAGATGTGGTTGATGGCCTCATTTTCAGGGCTGGGGCAGTCCCAGAAATGAAGATGTCAGCCCTAACTGGAACTGTCAGCGGTCTTGCTCTGTGGCTGGCCAGATATATTTTGAGTCTGTGCTGCAGAAGATCTGTAACTGCCCTTGGACTTTGGTCCAAGGAGCCTTCAGAAGGTAAAACTGGACAGGACACATGGTCCTGATTGCCGGCACTTGGCAGAGGTAGTTACGCTTCCAGGGTGCCCTGTGTTTATTGCTAGGAAGCCCTGGGCCCTTGCAGGTCCCTTTTTTGTGAGACTGGCTGGCTTGTGATAAGAGTGGCAGGTGTCACCTCAGCCTTAGGGCTCTGTACTTCATCACTCTGATGCTGGAAAGCTCCTTTAGCAGAGAAAGCACAGTCCTGCTTGGCCAGTGATGTCCCTGACAACAGCAGGATCATAGGTACTTATCCAAACAAACCAGATATTATTTCACATGCTTTGCTCCCCTCAGCATCTTGGCAGACTGTACTTGACTCTCTCCAGTTTGACGACATTTGCTGCAAGACTGAAGGAAGGAAGTAAATCACACCCTCAGCCTACCAGCTGCACTTTTGTCCTTATTTCCTGTGGTGGCAGAGCTTCCCCCTCTTTCAGTGCTCTGGGTTTGCTTTGCTTCTCTGTGAGCTACATTTTTCACTCTCCTGAAGAACATTTGGTTGATAATGGTTGTGTATTCCCTCTGGGAGAATTGACGTGTTACTTCTCCCTGGCAGGTGTGGTGTCTGTCTGTTTTGAGGGAGACAGTGATGGCTACATTAACCTGGTGGCCTATCCCTATGTGGAGAATGAGGCTCTGGAGCAGGATGATCTGCCAGAGAGGGACCAGCCACGGCGCAAGCACTCGCGCCGGAGCCTTCACAGGTCAAGCAGCGGCACTGAGCACAAGGAGGAGAAGCCTGGCCTGGCCAGTGACAGCACTGAAAGGTAAAACTTGGAGGACCCAGTGACAACACCAATAATTGGAGATCTCTCTTCCTTACTCCTTTGGTTGAGGATGTTTTACAGTTCCTTAAGGTGGCCAGGCTGTTGTGCATCTGCTAGCCCATCACATTTTGGCGCTACGAACTATGTCAGGATTTTTGTTGGGTTCAGTTCATCCACATGAAATGCTTCTGACACAAGAGAACTGTTGGCAGTGGAACCAAAGCCCACAGAGCAGAGTTTTTCTCTTCAGTCCGTCTGGTGGGCCAGGATTTTCTTCCAGGGTATTTTGAATATGGGTTCTCTACCTCCTCACCCCAGCCAGAGCTTCCAGAGGAACAAGTGTTCCTGTTTGCTCTATTAGCAGAGATATTAAACAGACCAGATCCTGGAGCATGGGTCCACAGCCCAGGGTATTGGTGAGGATTTGCTTTTAAGAAGATTGGCATTATGTGCTGCAGGAGAAGGATCGGGAGATGATTGTGTGCCAGGGGAGGATGTGACAGTTGTCAGTGTGTGAAGAACTGATGGATTCTAACAGGCAGGTTTGTTCTGTCTTTACACCAGCAGCATCCAGGAAACGAAGAGTCCCAGGATGGACTTGCACATCCACTCAGATGTTCCATTTCAGATGTTGGATGGGAACAGTGGCCTGAGCTCTGAGAAGATCAGCTATAACCCCTGGAGCCTGCGCTGCCACAAGCAGCAGCTGAGCCGCATGCGGTCTGAGTCCAAGGACCGGAAGCTGTACAGTATCCTTTGGGGAGCACAGCTGGGTGTGTCAGGCTGCTGCTGCCCTGGCCATACCCCTTTGTGCCTCAGGAAGCCAGGCCTGCATTTCCCTTGGCATTTCTGTCCTTCCCACAGCCACACTTGAGTTACATGTTCTTTTTTGCTGTTCCTTCCTGCTTCCCATCCTGTGACACTAATGAATCAGAGAATGGGTTTGGGTTGGAAGGGACCCTAAAGATAATCTCATCCCACCTCCAGGCAGTCTGACTGACTTCTTCATATGGTTGAAGGTGGGTTTTCTGTGCCTTCACAAATGACTCCTGCTTTTGCTGAACTTGCCAGCTTGTGAGGTTATTTTGTTTCACCTGGTTTGTGTTTTCCTCACATAGAAACAAACTTACTTTCAATAGCTGTATTCCTCATCATTTTAACTGCGTGGGCTTCCTTCTCCAATTCTCAAGTGTGTGCTTGGAGACTTCGGCTTTTATTTCTAAATAACTTGCATCACTTGCAGAGAAGTCTTTCTCTTTGGCTGCCTTCTCCTTTTTAAGCACACTTCCTTATTTTTATGAAGTTCCTCTTTCTAAACCAAACACAGTTTTTCTCTTGCACGTTTAATCCATCTCTGCTCTGGTTGCCATTTCAGTGTTTACATGTTGATCTGTGTCCTGTGGGACTCTTTAGGGCAAACTTCTGGGGTGTTGTTTTCTGATTTTTGGAACAAGTTGCTGTACAGAGTGCCTGGGGTGTGTTCTCAGTGCTGTGCCCTAGTGCAAGGGGTTGCCCATTGTGTGCTGGTGACAGAGAGCTCCTGTTACTGTTCTGTTTCCTGGCTTTGTCACCTCCCCTGTGTGTTGGGCATTGCTGCTGTTCTGGACAGGCCAACCCTGCCATTACTTGACCCTTGAGTTTTCAGTCTGGGCTTTGTATTGTTTATCCATATGGTCAAATGACTAATTTGATTAGACTTTAGGCTCTCTCCTAATGTATCAGCAATTCCTACTGGCACACTATGTCCTTCCTGACACCAGTGTTTTGCTTTTCAGTTTCCTCTCAATATCCAGTAAAACTGCATGTGACCTTCCTGCTGTTGGCCATTCTACTTTCTAGGCTGTTTCCTTCTACCAGCTGTCAAAGCCTGGGTCCACTGTTTGGGTTTTGTTCTTTTCTTCAACTCACCAAGCAGTTTGCCTTGTCTGTTCTTTGGTTCCTATTTGTTTGTTGCCCAGCCCTATCTCCTGCTGGCCCAAGTCCCTGTCTGTGGTGGCCCTGGGGTGTCTCTAGTGGGGGAGGTCTCCTTGACACATATCCCAGAGTTCCTGTTGCTGGAGAATGTGGTGCATCACTTCAAGCTTCCCTGCGTGCTTGATCTGAAGATGGGGACCAGGCAGCACGGAGATGATGCCTCTGAGGAGAAGGCTGCTCGGCAGATGAAGAAGTGTGAACAGAGCACTTCTGCCACCTTGGGTGTGCGTGTGTGTGGGATGCAGGTAGGGATCCCCCAGGCTGTAGATGCTGCACCTTCCATTTCACAGCTCCATTAAGCCTCCCAGTTAGTGTTTCCTGCTGAGCACTGAATTTGAACCTCCCACTGCAGGTAGGTACACCAGCGTTCATGCTATTTTTGTCTTAGTTTCTAAGCCTGAAACAAAGGAACCTGCTTCTCCTGAGATGGCCTGCTTTGTCCAGAGCTCTTTTGTTCACAAACAATTAGGGGATTTTCTAATAAAATTATTTTTGTGGCTTAGTGTTCAGCCAGAATCACAGTGCCTAGGGATGGGGGTGTCTGACATTTCCTTCTATACTGCACTGATTGTTGAAACGTTGCTCTGCTGTGCCTGGGCCCTGTGCACAAGGCTTTGCTGCTGGTGCTGCTGTGCAGTAATTGCTCCTTTCGCCACCTGCCAATTGAACCAGATCTTATAAGCCCAGTCTCTGCCTACAGACTCTGAAGCAATGAGGGCTCTTCGTTAATCACTTGCCACATAATGGCAATAGGTGTTGGCAGCTCCTGCTGCCAGAGGATTGTCCAAGTTGCTGTAAGACTTGGCTTCTTAACTGTTGAGGTCAGTTGTCTCATGACTTTTGGGGTCCTGAGACGAGTGAGCCCCTTTTGTGTGTCCTGGAAGAGGACTAGTGCTCAGGCATCCCGATTATGCCCCTGGGCTGCACCCATGAGCTGCTCTGGGCTTCAAGGAATGGGCAGAGCTGTGCCCTGCTCCCACTCAATCACAATGGGGATAAGATGACTTCCCTCTGCCCTGTCAGTGCAGGACAGTTCAGGGCTCTCTGCATGGCCTTAGCCTGTTGTTCCCGCTTGATGTGCATTTCCTTTGGTGTTCCAGGTCTATCAGCTGGACACAGGGCATTACTTATGCAGGAATAAATACTATGGGCGTGGCCTTTCCATCGAAGGCTTCCGCAATGCCCTCTACCAGTATCTCCACAACGGCATTGAGCTGCGCAAGGACCTCTTTGAGCCTGTCCTCGCCAAACTGCGCAGCCTGAAGGCGGTGTTGGAGCGACAGGCCTCCTACCGCTTCTACTCCAGCTCCCTCCTCATCATCTACGACGGGAAGGACAGCCGGGCGGGGACGTTTGTGGAGCGCCGGCCGGAGGCGCGCCTGAAGCGGGTGGACGGCTCAGTCCCGGAGAGCCTCCAGGACGGCGGCAGCTCGGAGCCCGGCTCCTCAGGCCAGCCCAAGGTGGACGTGCGCATGATTGACTTTGCACACAGCACGTTCAAAGGCTTCCGCGACGACCCCACTGTGCACGACGGACCCGACATGGGCTACGTGTTCGGGCTGGAAAGCCTCATCAACATTATGGAACAGATGCGTGAGGAAAACCAGTAGCCCTGGGCTGTGGCCTCTTATTCTTGTCCTGGTGGCAGGAGCAGACAAGACCACCCACTACCACAGGAAAAACAGACAAATATGGTTTTAAACAACTGTATCGCTCCATTGTTTTTTAAATGTACTTGGATAGAAGAGCTGAGGTGAGGCAGGATGGAAGAACTCCTCGTGCTGACCAGATGGTTCTGACCGCACTTGCTCCACCTTCTGGAGGAGGCTCTGTAGATGCCTGCTTGGGTGTCAGGTGTCCCGGTTCTTCACTCATCACGTGCGTTCTGGAGGGAGGACCTGGACATAGGGAAGAGAAAGCAGGAGAGCCCAGGGCTCTTGACAGGGCTGGTGTGAGGAGCCTCCTGCCTCAGGAGCTTCTCCTTTGAATTTCTCCTGAGTTATTTGGAAAGGGCGCTCGCCTGACAGTTGGCAGCGTCTGTGGGGCCACCGGTGAGTCAGGTGCTGGTTCCTGTGTTCAGTGTCGCTGGCTCTGCCCTGAGTTTTGCTGATGGGGCTTTGCTTTTGATGCTGCCTTTTTCTGCTGTTTGGGCACTGTGAGTAGCCACCCCAAACACAGAAATGAAATGACCAAATGCAATCCCTGACAGAGCTGTGGCCCGGAGGGAATGCCACACACTTGGAGCTGTGCTTGAGCCTGGGGTCTGCTCCCTCCCTGATAGCATGGCATGGGCAGGCCCAGGGCTCTGCAGGAGTGACTCTGCCCTGGACCACTGACTTGCAAGCACTCAGCTCGTGGGCTAGCAATAGTATCTGTAGCAGTTAACATGACCCCAGCTGTGCAGCGGGGCATTTTGGACCATTTCAACCCTTCCCCTCCTGTAAAGTAGAGTATGTCCCTCCAGCACAAAGCTGCCCTCTTCCCCTGGGGACCCTCTGCTTCCAGGCCCTGCTTTTCCAACAGGTCTGGGGGTGGTGGAAGGGGAGGCTGAGGCTTAGGGCTGATCCCTGTCTCCTCCCTGAGGATCTCCAGGGGCCAGGTGAGGGGTGACCTAGCTGAGCAGTGAGTGCCACTGTCTTGACTGTTCAGTACCACTGCCTGACTGTTCAGCTTTGCTTCACAGAGTCAGTGTCTCCCCAAAGAAATATCCCCCAGCCTCCTTTGATGATGAATTAATGTTTGATACTGTGGCCTGGTGGTACCAGACCGAACCCTGCTCCACCTCAGCTCCTGTTTCTGTGCTGGGGCCCTGGCTGCTCCCTCCTGCTCTCATTGATTTGTTCCATGGCGTTGCCATTATTCTGCATACCCACAAGGCCAGGGTTGGGGTGTTTTTTAATTACTTCAGGAAAGCTTGTTTGGGGAATACTCGCATGTCGCATTTGTGCCGACTCCATGTGCGCAGACGCCGCTCGGAAAGCACAGCTGCCATAGCAGGCACAGGTCTGTGGCACTGGTGTGGAAGGGGACAGGAGGGCCGCCCACTTTCTCTGCCTGTCTCCCAGCTCCTCAAAGCTTGCCCAAGCCCCTGCTCCCCTCCCACCCTCTGGACAAGGACATTTAGCCATGGCACACTGCCCTGCGCTGGGTTACTTCATCACTCCTGCCAGTCCCGACCGTGCCAGGACTCGCAGGATTTTCAGGGAGCAGGTTTGCAGGAGGGAGTGAGGCTGGCTGAGTGCTGGGGTGTAGGTACCCTCAACAGCCGTATTATTCCCTGACCCTGCCCTAGCGTGGCCCATCGCCACCCACCTCTGCATGTCCTTGTCCCCGTGGGCTGTTCTCGGGCGGCTCAGGCCGCACCTCTGGGAGAGCCCCTTGCTGTCCCCCCGCGCTCATTCCTGCCCTTCCCCACCTCACTGGGCTGCGACGGACGGGCCACGCTGCCGGTGCTCAGTGGGAGCCGCCTCCCCCCTTCGGACCACCGCGGTGGGACTCCACAGCTTGTACATAGCCTTGGCCCCGTTTGTTTTTACATGAATAACCACCCTGTTTGTGCTTCAGAGAACCAAAAACCATTAAAGGATCTGTTTTTGTCCGCGGTGTGCCTTGCCTGCCTTTCCCACCGTCTGAGCCCTGGGGCCGGGGTCAGGGGTCTCGGCTGAACGTCCCCGCCCGCTGCTGCTGTGGCCGCTGCTCTCTTCTTATCGGAGTCGCCCCGTCGCTGCTGCGTCCCGAGGGAGCCCCGGGCAGGGTGCCCCGGCTGCAGCTACGGCCTGGCCATGGGGCGATGGGACCGGGACGGGCCTTAAGGCCTGGTTAGGCGGGGGAGTGTGCGGGGCGGGCACTGCGAGCCGGGCGGGCGGGCGGTGTGGCGGGCCCGGGAGGCAGGGCCGGGCTGGAGGCGGGCGGTGTGGCGGGGGCGGGAGGCAGGGCCCGGAGGCAGGGCCGGGCTGGAGGCGGGCGCTGTGGCGGGGGCGGGAGGCAGGGCCCGGAGGCAGGGCCGGGCTGGAGGCGGGCGGTGTGGCGGGGGCGGGAGGCAGGGCCCGGAGGCAGGGCTCGGGCGGGCGGGGCGGTGCGCACGGCGGTGACGCGCCCGGTGCGCCCGGCGCTGACGTGTCGGTGCGGGCGCTGCCGTGGGACGCGGGACGCGCGGGATGCGGGCGCTGATCCTGGTTGGCGGCTTCGGGACGCGGCTGCGGCCGCTGACCCTGAGCCGGCCGAAGCCGCTGGTGGAATTCTGCAACAAGGCGGTGCTGCTCCACCAGCTGGAGGCTCTCCGGCAGGTGGGGGCGCGGGGCGCGGGGGGCGCGGGGGCCGCCCCGGCGCCGGCTGACCCGCGCTCCCGCAGGCGGGCGTCAGCCATGTGGTGCTGGCGGTGAGCTACATGTCGGACGCGCTGGAAGCCGCCATGCGGGAGCAGGAACAACGGGTAAGGGCCCTTCCGCCTCCCCCCGCCTCC
Source organism: Cyanistes caeruleus (assembly GCF_971803275.1). Classification (NCBI taxonomy): domain Eukaryota; kingdom Metazoa; phylum Chordata; class Aves; order Passeriformes; family Paridae; genus Cyanistes; species Cyanistes caeruleus. Next base: position 17,103,036 of record NC_141711.1, read on the forward strand.
CCCCGTAACCCGGCCTGCCCCGCCGCTCACCCTGTGCCCGCAGCTCGGCATCCGCATCTCCATGTCCCACGAAAAGGAGCCGCTGGGCACAGGTAGGATTCGGGCAGGGGCTTGGGGCTGGAGGGCGGGCGCAGGCGGGATGGAGGAAATCTGGGGACAGCAGGGTGGGTGCTGGCGGGGGGACACCGGGACGGATACGGCACGGCTCGGGACGCTGGGAGGGGGGCGCCGCGGGCATTAGGGTGGGTACGGATGGGTAGGGCTGGGGGACATCGGGGGTGGGACACCATGGGCAGCAGCATGGCTATGGATGCGTAGGGCCGGGAGGAGCAGGGGAATCGGGAGGGGAATGTCAGGATAACCATGGGCAGGACCAGGGACAGCGGGCCGTGTGGGGATCCAGAGGTACTGGGACTTGGGAGGGATGCTGGCACGGGCAGAGGTGGGGCCAGCAGGACCCGGGCGCTGGGCTCACCACGTCCCTGCGGCCTCACTCACGGCCGCGCAGCGGGGCCACTGGCGCTGGCGCGGGACCTGCTGGCCGAGGACGGGGAGCCCTTCTTTGTCCTCAACAGCGACGTGATCTGCGAGTTCCCCTTCGCGGCGCTGGCCCGTTTCCACCGGCAGCACGGCGGCGAGGGCTCGCTGGTGGTGACCCGCGTGGAGGAGCCGGCCAAGTACGGCGTGGTGGTGTGCGAGGCCGACACCGGCCGCATCTGCCGCTTCGTGGAGAAGCCGCGCGTTTTTGTGTCCAACAAGATCAACGCTGGGCTCTACATATTTAACCCTGGCATCTTGCAACGCATCCAGGTATGAGCCGGGGTGCCAGGCTGGGCCAGGCTGAGGGACTGTGCCCCCTGCTCAGCCCTTTGCCCTGTCCTCGCAGCTGCGCCCCACCTCCATCGAGAAGGAAATCTTCCCAGCCATGGCACAGGATGGGCAGCTCTACGCCATGGAGCTACAGGGTAAGGCCCTGTGCACAGCGCAGGCAGCATCGGGGGGTCTTGCCTGCACTGCCACCCTCAGGCTGGGGGCTGTCACCGTGGCTCTGTCCCCACAGGCTTCTGGATGGACATTGGGCAGCCAAAGGACTTCCTTACGGGCATGTGCATGTACCTGCAGGCGCTGCGGGCTCAGCACCCCGAGAAGCTGCACTCGGGGCCTGGTGTCGTAGGGAATGTGCTGGTGGTAAGTGCCAGCCCCCAGCACAGCAGCCCCGGGCACGTCATGAGCTGTCTGCATTGTCCCACCGCTGTCCTCACTGCCATCCTCAAGCTGTGCCCTCCTTTTCCCTGGCTGGCCAAGTGGCATGGGCCAAGAGTTTTCTGCCCTCCTGACCCTGGCATGGCCCCTCTTCCTTCCAGGACCCCAGTGCCAAGATTGGGGCAAACTGTGTCATCGGCCCCAACGTGACAATCGGGGCTGGCGTGGTGGTGGAGGACGGGGTGCGCATCAAACGCTGCACTGTGCTGGAAGGGGCCCGCATCCGCTCCCATTCCTGGCTGGAGTCCTGCATCGTGGGCTGGAGCTGCTCCGTGGGGCAGTGGGTGAGGACATGAGTGCCCCCACAGGGGATTGACACTCAGCTCTTGCCCTCCCACCTCCTTGGGCTGCAGCTGCAGGGATGTGGGATGTGCAGGAGCAGGAGCCCAGCACTGGGCCCCAAGCCCAGGGGTGTGACGGGGCCTCTCTGGGGCAGGTGCGCATGGAGAACGTGACTGTGCTGGGCGAGGATGTCATCGTCAACGACGAGCTCTACCTCAACGGGGCCAATGTGCTGCCACACAAATCCATCTCCGAGTCCGTGCCAGAGCCACGCATCATCATGTAGCAGCCCCCAGCAGACCCTGTGCTCCCAGCTCTCCTTGGATTAAATATTTATATTTCCATTTACTGTTAAGCATCACCTGAGTGCAGCCCCAACACTGGGGGGCTTCCCCTTCCCATCTTTCAGGGCACCACATAAGGAAGAATAATTTAATGCTGCTTTTCATGAAGTCAGCCCCCAGCCAGGGGCAAGTTAACAGCCCGAACGCCCAGCTCGGCCCCCCTGCCCTGGCCTCGGGGCTGCCGTGTGTTCCCAGCGCTGCAGCAGAGCCGAGGCCTTGGGCTCCCCTCCCTGAGAACAGCCCATGGGGCAGAGAGGCTGCTGGGCACCGGCCTCTCCCACCCTGCAGCCCTCCCGCCCCACGCTGGGTCCTGCCCCTTTGGGTGAGGGTCCCACAGCCCTGAGCAGGGCAAGCGTTTGGGGAGAAGCCAGCGTGAGGTGGGGGGGCTGCCCCGCTCAGCTGGGGGAGCCCAGGGTGTGGGGCCGGGCTCTATGAGCTGGCTGGCTTGGTGAAGTCGTCCACCCCTGTGATGGTGGCCTTACAGAAGAAGCAGTCCTTGTTGTTCATCAGGTGCTGGTTGATGCAGGCTCTGGGACAGAGGAGGAAAGAGCATCAGCCCCCACCCAGATGGCACAGAGCAGGGCCAGGGGCTGGCAGTCATCCTGGTGGAGGTCAAACGTGGGAGCTACTCACTTGCATGACTTGTGGGAGCAGGGCCTGAAGATGGCCGAGATGGGGTGTGCGTAGCAGATGGGGCACAGGTCTTCCTCGCTGGTGGGCTGTGGGAGTCACCAGGCAGTTAGGGGTGGCATCCAAAGTCCCATGTCCCAGATCTGCTGTCAAGGACTGGGACAGGGCCAGGGCAGGGGGAGGACTCACCAGTGTGGTAGCAGCTGCCTGCTTGGACTCCTCACTCAGATGGTTCAGCATCTTTTCCACCTTTGCCAGCTCCTCAGTACTGATGTACTCTGTGTCTGGGGGGGCAAACTGGGCGTGTGTGGGGTGGATGGGACCCTCAGGCTGTCCTGAGGCTGCTGGGTGATGCAAAGGGGCTGCAGCTGCACCAGCCAGAACAGGGAGCACTGGGCACTGAGAAGGGCAGAATGGGCTGGCACTGGATACATCCCCACCCCAAAGTGCTGCTGCTGGGGTGGTGGAGGAGGGCATGGACACCTGTCCCCAGGACTGAAAGGGCTGGGACATTGCAGGGTACACAGACACCAGCAGCCCCATTCCTCCCTCCCCAGCTGTGGGTGGGTGGTGAGCACAGCCCAGCTCCCAGTGCAGTGCCAACACTTACAGGTGTGCAGGGAGAAGTGGCGCTTGTCCGTGGCCGGGGCAGCCGCTGCCAAGGCCGAGGGCTCGGCGTGGCCCAGCAGGTACTGGATGGAGCGCAGCTGGAAGCAGGGATCTGCCAGCAGCACCGCGGTCGCACGCTCGGTCCTGCCGAGGGACACAGACCTCAGACAACACACCCTGTGCTCCCACACCAGCATCCCCAGCTGGTGTCACCCCAGTCCAGGGGAACATGCTCAAATGCGGCCAAAGAGCGGCAGCCATCCATCCTCCTCCTCCTCTGCCACCCCGACTCAGAGGCTCTGGGGATTGATGTGGTGCTTCAGCACTTGCTGAGGCTGCAGCCCTTGGGCCAGTGCCTCAGCCTGGGTTGCTGCAGGGTCACTGAAACATCCAGCGCTGCCCTTGGTCACAGCACCTCAGGGGAGATGCTCTGCAGAACCTCACGCCAGGGGCTGGGGCCCTCCTGCACCAACAGGACAGCTCAGGGTATGCTCAGGGCAAGTGGGTCCCCCAAAAAAGCAGGAGGGAGAAGTCATGGCCCTCCCTGGCTTTGGTGGGCACAGCTAGGACGGATGAAGGTCGCCTTAATGTCTCCCTCGGGCATCAGCGCTGTGGCCTGGTAACAGCCCCTGGCAAGGAGCAGAGCTGGTTCTGTTGCCGGCCTAGGGGCAAGCAGAGCCACCCCAGCGGCAAGAGGGGCAAGGGAGCAGCCAGTCAGCACAGGCTGAGCCGGGGCACAGGGGGTTAACAGCCCCTTGACTTGCAGCAGCCGCAGCCGCCAAATTAGCTTTTTGCTGCCCTAATGGAAACCAATTCCCCAGCTCTCCTCTTCCCACTAAACCGCCTGAGCTCTGGATAATGACATTCCTGAATGTCCTTCACCCTATGGCCACTCCTTCCCCGCCAGCAGCCCGCGGCACCCCCTCTGCCACGGGGGCCCCTCTGGGCTCAGCCCTCCTGCTCAGCCCAGGGCCAGGGGTGCTGGGGGAGCCCCAGCTCGCGGGGTGCTGAGGATTAGGGCAGCAGGAAGGACCGCGGCTGGGAGAGAAGCAGCAGCACCGGGGGGTGACCGCCATCTCCGCTCCCAGCCTGGGTGGAGGATGTGACACGAGGGGCTCCCAGAGGTGACGGGTTTGTGGCAGCATTCTGCCAGAGGCTGGGCAGTGGCGGAGCAGCCGCTTTATGGATTACAGCCGCTCGCAGCTCTCCGGCGGCCGCACACGGGTACGGCCGGAGTAGTCTGAGCTCCCCTGGGGACGAGCGAGCACGCAGGGTCTGTGCTGGCTGCGCATCGCTCTGCCCACTCGCAGGGAGGGCCACGGCCAGGGACGAGGACAGGGACCGGGCCAGGGCCACCGCTGCGGCCACCACTCCCCACGCCGGGGCCAATGGGATCCCGGCCGGCCCCCTCGCCGCGCACCGCCCGCCCGTAAATAGGGGCAGGAGCGCGCCCGGCTCCCGGAGATGCTGCCCGGGAGGGATTCGGACGAGGCTGCCCGGAGGTCGCAGCGTGCGGATGTGCCCCGGCGGCGCTGAGCCCTGAGAAACTTCGCACTCCAGGGATGAGCAGCTCCAGGAGGCAGCGAGGCGCCCGCCCAGCCCGACACACAGCCCCGGAGCGCCCGAACGCCTCAGCCCCCTGATGCTGATCGCCCACCCGGCCCCCGGCAGCCCCCGGCCGGCCGGAGCACAGGTACGAGGCAGCCTCGGGTGAGCCGCGGCAGAGCCGGGCGAGGCGATGCCGCACTTCGGGTCTTTGCAAGCCCCACGGCTGGAATCGGGATCCTCTTTCGCGGGGTGCAAAAGGGCGTCTGTGGATGCTTGGGAGAGCCAAGCCAGCACTGGGGGAGAAACGAGAGACGGCGGCAGATTTTTCCTCGCGTCTCATCGAGCCTGGCCGTGCCGCCGAGCTGTACAGAGGCTCCTGCCCGTCACAATGTCCTCGCCGGTGACCGCGGAGCCGGTCTGGCCGCGGGTGGCAAAGCTGTTCCTGCTGCTGCTCCAGCTGTGCGCCCCCCGAGCCTCCCCGCAGCCCCACCGCTGCCCCGCCGCCTGCATCTGCACCTCCGACCTGCTGAGCTGCAGCCGGCAGATGCTGCAGCGGGTGCCCCAGGCACTGCCGCCCACCACCACCACGCTGGACCTCAGCCACAATGCCCTCACACAGCTCCACGACCGCTGGCTGGCCGCCCTCCCGCACCTCGAGGCCCTTCACATCAGCCACAATCAGATTCGGGACCTTTCTCCACAGGCTTTCCACAATGCCTCCTTCCTGCGGCACCTGGACATGTCCTCCAACCACCTGCAAGCCGTGAAGAGGCACTACTTCGAGGCGCTGGTGAGCCTGGAGGAGCTGCTGCTCTACAACAACCGCATCACGCAGGTGGATGAAAATGCCTTTGCCAAGCTGAATGATCTGCGGAAAGTCTACCTGAGCTGGAACAACCTGACCACCTTCCCCTTCCATGCGGTGCAGGGGCTGGCAATCTACAACCTCCGCACGCTGGACCTCTCCTCCAACAGCCTGAGCAGCATCCCCGTGGAGGTGCTGGCAGCTCTGCCTGAAAACATCGGCAATGGCTTGTACCTGCACAACAACCCCATCAGGTGCAGCTGCCCGCTCTACCTGATGCTTCAGCGCTGGAATCAGCGAGGTTTCAGCTCCGTGAAAGATTTCTCTGAGGAACACACCTGCAGGGTGTCTGACAACGTGCCCCGGTCCCTGATCAAGCTCCTCAAACACAGCCACATATTTGAGAACTGCTCGGCGAGCGCCGAAGACGCGCAGCTCTCGCACTTGGAGGTGATGGTGGGCCAGCCCATCCTGCTCTCCTGTAACACCAGTAACACCAGCCTGCCGCACACGGCCACCACCTACATGTGGATCACCCCTCACCACGAGCCCATCAAACACCCAGGGAACAGCAATCGCTCCCTGGAGCTTTACCGCAACGGCAGCCTGAGGATTGCCGTAGCCAAGCCCTGGCTCTCAGGGGTCTACATAGGCTTGGCCATGAACAGCCCCTACAACTTCAGCAGGATGTGCGAGTTCAACATCACCGTCCTCTACCCCAAGGCAGCTGGGGAAACCTTCAGCACTGGCCTCACGACCCTGCTGGGCTGCATTGTGAGCCTTGTGCTGGTGATCATCTACTTGTACCTCACGCCGTGCCGCTGCCTGGGCTGCTGCAAGAAGCCGGCCCCGCTGAGCCCCCCGCAGGAGTGCAGCGCCCAGTCCTCCATCCTCAGCACCACTCCCCCTGCCACCGATGGGCCAAACCGCAAGGCCAGCGCCAACAAACACGTCGTCTTCCTCGAGCCCATCAGGGAGACACAGAATGGCAAGATCCGGCTGGCCCTCGGTGAGGATTTCCCCGACCCCAAGCACCCCAAGGTCCTGCAGCTCAAGTCGGACTCGGAGTCCATCAGCTCTGTCTTTTCTGATACTCCCATTGTGTCTTAGTGGGACAGAGCCGAGGTTTCCCAAGAGCTGATCTCCTCCATTGCTGCTAGAACAGGATTATTGGGCGTCCCGAGTTCCTGGCTTGACCACGACCCACAGGAGTGATTGACATCACCCACAACTGCTTCAGCCATAGGCTCCTGGTGGGTTTTGGGCCAGAGGCACGCTGGTGCCCAGCAAGAGCGCCTTGCATAATCCACTGGCAACGGCCTTGTTAGCACACAGCTAACGCTGATGAACCCATGCTGGAGAAACGCCCCTTCATTTGGGCACCCACCCTCCCTAATGTGACACCAGGCCCGGGAGTCTGCCATGTCCCCAGGCATGAGATGCCAAACCTGACACCACTGCCACAGACCCCCAGGCCGAGGAATAGCTGTGACAAGTGGGACACTGTCCTGGCTCACGCCAGAGTCCTCAGGAATGGCGGTGCCACCATCCTCTCCCAGCACACAGCGGTCGCCATCAGCATGTCATGGCTGGGAGCAGGGGACTGTGACCCCATCACAAACTGGGGGTACACAGCCCTCCCCAAACGTGGCCACGCAGAAGGGATGGAGCTCAGCGCTGACCAGCCACGCAGCAAAGCAAATCTTACAAGCTTTTGCTTCCCGAGAAGCTGTAAATCGTCAGGATTAGGTGACGAGACACAGCGCCCCAGCCCGCATTGCTCAGAGCTCCCGGTGCCACCAAGGACACTGAGGTCTCCGATGCGCCACGCGCTCCTTCGCTGCTTCTCCTTGAGGCGGACACGCGCTGCTCAAGCCCAGCTATTTAGGCAGTAACCTAATCAGCCTATCGATAAATGTGAGTAATCCTCCCCTCTCCTGGGTCATAATTCTCTAGTTCCATTGGAATAAAAATGCCTATTTTTTTAAGCTGACGCTGGGCTGAGTGTCTCCTTGCCCTTGCAGCAGTGTGCAGCCACCCCACAGCTCACAGGCACAGCGGTGGGAGGCTGAGGTCTGAGGGAGTCCCGAATTCCTGCAGGCCCAGCACAGGGGGCCAGGCAATCTGCACTGGACTGGCAGCCTCTGTTCCCAGCAAATGGCCTTCAGGTGGCCTCAGCAAGGGGGTTAAATGTGCTGGTGGCTTGATGCTGGTGAGAGAGAAGCATCCAGTGGATTGTCCTTGGGGGGGCCAGTCCTTCAAATGATGCCTGGGAGCTGGGGAAGGAGCAGTGCCGACTGACACAAAGGCACATCCAGACCCCGAAAGGAAGGAACAAGCAGGGTTTAGATGCAGGGGAAAGGCACTGCCAGGGATGGGACTGACACTGCCTTTGGCTTAGTTCTGGTGCTCCCTGCAGATGGAGCCCCCAACTCATTTCACCTGCGCTGCCTTCCCTGACAACCACCCTTGCCTCTTCCTGAAATAGGGAGTGGTTCTGCTCCCCCAAAATGCCTGTCTGATCCCACAGAGGGATTAGGGTATCCTACCCATATTCCAGTCACCAGTATCCCATCCACAGCTGGAGCAGGAGCATGTGGCCATCAAATGCAGCACCAGGGAGGCTGGAGCTACCGGCTGTGGGCAGGGGCACAGCTCAGACATTACAGGGACCAGGTTCCTTCAGAGACCTGCAGCCCCCTCCCATGGCTGAGCGCCCTGGTCCCAAGAGCTGCTGGCAGCCCTGTGACTGGTGGGAGGGGAAGAACCCTGTGGCATCGGGACCACACTAACACACATCCTTTCAGCTTCTCTGGCCAGGAAACAAGCAGCTTTTTTCCCAGCAAAAATCTCAGCTTTGTGCCCAAAGAAATTGTCAATACCCCCCGTGCAAGGAGGGGTGAGCGTTTGGGAGAGCAGCTCTCCGCAGGCAGCCCGGCACCGCTCCTGGCAGTGACCTTGTGCAGCTCGGTGCGATCTGTGCCCCACGGCTGGCGGAGGTGACGGATGCACAGCGACAGCCCCCGCTGGCCGGTGCCCCGGCTGCCCCCAGCCGCCACCGCCGGCCCCGTCACCTCGCGTTAGCGCCGTGTCCTGACGGGCCCAGGATGCTGCACTGGGCACTGCCGGGGCGTGACGAGGTGCCTCGGTGTCGGACACAGAGGTGAGTGGCACCTTGAGGGTGGAGCTGAGGTGCTGGCAGCACCCCTGGCTTTGCACCCAGGCAGGCATCCCATGGGAAGGAAGGCTTGAATTTGACCTGGAAATGTCTGGGAAAGAGAAGAGACGCAGCTGAGTGCACCCAACCAGACAAGGGCACTGACCCGAGTGTGGCCTGTACCTGCCGAGACAGTGCCAAGCCCATGCCAGAGCATGTGCCGTATCTAAGCACCAGATCTTCCTCCAGAAGGAAAGATGAAGTGCTGCTCTGGGCCCCAGCTGCTGGAGTGGGTGTTACCCACCCATTATCACCATCCTTGTCTGTCTCCCCAGAAATCTTCCCCTTCCCCAGTGCCAACACCAGCTTCCTCCTAGGCATTAGTGTTCCTGCAAATCTGCATCCTCAGCTGAGAATAATGACTGAAGCTTAGGGAAAGCTCAGGGAGAGTAAGAAAAGCCCCCGGGGGGCCTTTCCAGGGACATACCAGCCTAAAAAAGCCCAGGAGAGCTCCTCTAGGCTGGCTGCAATTCTTCTATCCCCGCAGGAAAGGTGAGGCTTGTTCTCCAGGGACTTGCTCTGACATTTGTATCTGAGCTGCCCTCAAGGGATCCCTCTGCCTTTACCCAGAAAAGTCCTGATGCTCAGAAAGGATCCCACACCACACTGCTGATCCAATGAGCACCGGGAGGCGGTTTGAACTGTCGAAGCAGTTCATTAAGCAGCCTAAAAAGCAGAACATCTCAGCAAGGAAAAACAGCCAGGAGCAAAGCCTCTCTGACAGGCAGGAGCTGGGAAACCTAATGGATATTCCCCAAGGAATACACTGTCCTCTCTTGGCAGCCATCTCCACCATTACACCCCTGGCTCCCTGCTAAACCTCCCTCCTGCTCCTTGACTCTGCAGGGCAAAGTAATGGGTAAGTGAGCACAAAGCTCACTGCCCCTGGCACACAGGGACCTGTGCCAGCCTGCGTGGGGTAAGGACTAGCTTTGAGTACCAGTGTTCAGCACCGATTCCTGTCTCCTCTGGCACTTCACACCTCAGCCAGGACAACGGGGGTGCACTGAATGCCATCCCATCCTGTCCTCCTGTCACCAAGGACAGACACAGCAGGGCCCAGATCTTTTCCTTACCATGCTCACAGTTTTCCAGAGAGCTCAAATCAGCAAAGCCTGGTGCTGGCCAGCACAAGGCCTGCTCCTGCTTCCCAGCATGTGCCTGACATCCCCAAGGGGCTGGGAGAGCCCAGCCCTGGCAATCCCATCACTCAGGATGCAGCACACAAGCTGGCAGCTTGTAAAAAAACTGACCACATTCCATTTTAAGCATGAAACCCAGGCCAGAGATAATCATTCTTCCATGCTCTGGCTCACACTCACCCTGACATTACACACTGCAAAACTGCAGTACCACCCATTTTGTGAGATTTTAGTGCAAGGTATCAAGAACTCCATTAGACTGTGTGGTCCATGAAATGTCTACTCCTGCCCCTCCTTCCACCAGGGCTTGCTCACCAACGCTGTTGAGGGAGCATTAGTGTTTAATGGATCAGTAATTGCTAAGTCTTTCAGGAACTGCAGAAAACTGACATGTCCACAGGTCCAGCCAAGCCCCCAGGGTCCCAGCAGCACATGAGCACACAGGTGGGTGGCCAGCCTGTTTAAAAATCTGGAGACTGGGAACTTCTGATCTTTCCAGTGGACATGATCCCAAAACCATTAAACAACTGAGCAGTCTTTTTAGCCTTCCTCTCACAGCCAGTCTTGTGCCTCCTTACCTTTCTGCTCACCAGTGTGTTGCTTCTGCCCCAGGAACCCCTTTGTCTCCTCCCAGCCCATCTCTCTGCACCCATCTGTAGTTTGCAAAGGAGAGGAGTGTGGAGACCCAGGCAGAAATATCCCGACATTACACCAGCCCAGTGCTGATTCTGGCAGGTCCCACTGGCTCAGCATGGTTGTTTCTGGTCCAGGACCCCTGTCCTGTGCTTTGATGGCTTGTACCACCATGTTCCCAGTGAGATCAGTGCTTTTCCTTCTGTCTTCTCCATCCTTCATGCAGAAGTCCCTGGGAGATACACCCTGAAGGCTCTTTAGGACTTGTCCTGTACAGACTTGTACATCCTTGCATGTGTCCCAACCCTCTCCTCTCCCTGACAGCATCACCTCCCTGCCTCTGAGGAGGTGGAAGGAGCATGGGGGAAGCCCAAGGAGCAGAGCAGTGGCCCTGCCCTGACACAACACAGCTCATCTCCACTCTGGGATGGCCACTCACTTCCCACAAAGCCAGTCCTAATTACAGCATGCCCTCACACACAGGGAACCACAGCCTCAACTCTGGGCCTCACCCCTTCCCCTGCCACTTGCTCTCACCAGGATCCTGACACCAGCTCTGGCCAACACCGCTGCATTAGCTCACTCTGAAAGAGGCTTAATAGAAAATCTGCTCAATTATTCAGCAAGCAGACAAACGGAGGGATGATACTGCCTGCAGCCAGCCAGGGTCTGTGGTGTGGATTCAGCCCAGCTCCTGGCTCAGCCTGGCAGATCCTGCCTTTCCTCTCCTCCCCACTCAGTCATTAAGGCTGGCAGAGGGAGCAAAGGGACATCCCTGCCCTCGGCCCTGCCAGCCCCTGACACTCCCCAGTGCTGCCCAACAGCTCTCAGACCTGAGGGCTGGGAGGAGGCACTCACCATGAGCAGCCCATCCTGCCTGACCCAGCAGGGAAATGCACTTCTACTCTCTCAAAAGCACAGCCTGCTCCATCCAGGGACTACAGCAAATGATGGATCAACTGTCTCACCACAGCCTGGCCTGGGCAACGCTCTCTTTCCTTGTGCTTAATGGCTCTGCTTGATGCCAGGAGTCCACAGCAAGAGAACCCAATGCCTGGATGAGCATCCTGTGCTGGGAAAGGAGCAGCTGAGGCATCTGATTGCAGCCTGATAGCGTGACTGGATGAGTTGGCAGGGCCCTGGCTCTTACTTACTTCCCCACTGCAATGCTCTCGTCCCATAAATGGGACTTTACTCTTTCACTACCAGATGAACCCATTCCCTATGTCCCAGATATTTGCAGCACCTTCCAACCAAGTGGAAGTGCCTGGCACAGTGTCTGCTTGCTGGGTTAGAGGCAACCAGAAAAAACAGCCAAGACAAGGAAGTCTCCCAAGGTCTTGTCCCTGTCCTCATTCTCTGGGGCACAGCCTCCTTACAGGGAACCCTGTCCCTGGTAATTCCCACAGGACATTCCTACATGTAAATGTGGGCTGGAAAATCTCTCTGTTAATGATTTCTGTTAATCTGGGAGTTACCAAATGGGACCTCTAAGAGATTTCTACCAGCTTTCACCACTGCCCAGGCAGTGGAGACGCTGTTCCGTTTGGAGACGGACAAAAGCCTGTCCTATTATCCTGACAGAGAGAAAGGAAAAAGGAAAGCTGTCTACAGATGACTTCACATAAATGGGTCTGCTCTGGAAAGCCTGGTTACATACTTTAAATCTCTTCAGCCACAGCAGTCATCTCCCACGACTGACTCCCATCACCTGTTCTACTCCTCTTACTCATGCACCTGGAGACAGATGCTTCCCATTGCTGTGCTCTGGGCCAGCCATCATTGACATGCACCATCTCCCTGGGTTTTGGGTGATTGTTACCCCAGCTGCACCTCTCAGGTTTCAGCATCCTGTGGTGATGGTGCCTCAGACAGAGGATGAAACTAGGGCTGAGCCCTCAAGGTATACAAAGACAACATAAAAGCCTCAGTTTTTTGGTTTTCTCCATCCCATCTCTGTTTGTCATTTCTCAGTATGGCTGCACAGAGCAGAACTGCTCTGTAAGTGGGGTGCAACACCCAGTCCTCAATTCAGAGTGCTGCCAAGAGTGTGGGGACTCAGTTCTCCCTTCCCCATGCCTCTGATCTCTGCTGGTCTCTGCCATCCCCTCTGCTCGGGCAGCAGAAGAGGGTCTCCAAGCTGCCTGCCTTGGTTCTTTTGTCTTGATTGACCTCAGTGGCTCCCCTGCAACATTTGCTTGCCTTTTATAGATCACTGACGTATCAAACCTCAGGTTTAGTGCATAGCTTTGCAAAATCACACAGAAGAATTTTGCTTTATGGATATTTTTCCCTGGGTTTCCTCCTGTTCCACCTTCTGCTTCTCCTGCTCAGTTAGGTCCACCTTAAGGACACGATGCTTTTCACGCATCATTCCACTATTTTGCATTTATTTCTCTTTTCAGTGCTCAGGGAAATGACTACAAAGCCCTTGAACATCAGAGACTAGATTTGAACACCAGTTCCCTCGAGCACAGTGTCTCTGGTTTGTGATGGTGCAGCCCAAGGCATGGAGGATGCTGCTGGCACACAGGGGACACTGCCACTTGGTGATGACACTGGCTGCCTGGAATTCACAAACCCAAAGCACAACTGGCTTTCCAGGGAAAGGAGAGTCTGGAAGCTTTCTGTCTCTCCAGGACTCCCTGCAGGCTAGGAAGGATGTGACTGATATCCCACTGTCATCTTCCCAGTGCTCTAGAGTTTGATAAACTGCATGACAATCCTTCCCCTTCCCCATTTTGACCTGACAAGTGACCTGACCCATGACAGATGTTCAAGGGAGAAAGGCAGGGAAGGACTTTTCATCCTAGCAGGGAACTGTTTTATCACCTCCTCCTTCCCTTCAGGAAGAAATGTCTAGTTGTGGCATCAAATTCATGACGTTTGCCCTTTCCACAGAGCAAGGTTCTGAGGGCAAGCAAAATCCACCTCTGCTCACAGCACAGAAAGGCCACTGATCAATGACCCTGTGCCCAGGTTTTGCCACTGTCACACTTGGGGCTGTGAGACTGGTGCAGCAGCCACGGGAGGCAGGTTATAATTAGATATATTTGTGTACATCTTTGAGTCCTTGAGAGAAGAAGCTGAAAGACTGGCTTCAGGGCTGAGCCACTCGGCCAGATGGGACTCTGCTCTCTGCAAAGCCAGCCACTATTGTGTTCTCCAAACATGAAAACAAGCAGGATGTGCAGCACAGGCAGAAGAGCCCCATCTCCTACAGCAAAGAGTGACCAGGCAAGACACCTGCAAACAACACTGGGAGACAGAAAAGGCAGGGCTGCAGAGTGTCTGAATAAATCTATTTGCAGGACTTGGTACAAGCAGACACAGACACATAAATGATCAGGTCAGCTGTGGCTTTCTCCATCCACAACACTCCATTAGTGCTGCTTCTGTGTAACTGGCTACCATAAAGACAAGATTAGTTTCATCTTAAAATCAGCATCACCCAAGCACCTGGAGAAGACTCGTCTCACCTTTGTGGCACATGTCTGGGCAGCCAGAGAGCTCTGATTCTGATGTCTTCCTAAGAGGGTCCAGGATGAAGGAGCTCAAATGAGCTCCCTTCCAGCCATCACTGTGTGCTGCAGCACTTTGATGTGTCACCATGTCAGCACAGCTGTATCACACACCAGCAGCTGTCCTGTCACACAGTGCCAGACCCCAAGGAGGAAGATACACATGTGCTGTCACTACAGCATCTCACAGCCACCTCTTAAAAGGGTTTTCCATCACAGCCACCTCTCACAAGGGTTTTCCACCACCACAGGAAGGGGCTTTGCACCCAGCAGTAGCACTGGGATGCAGCTGCTAGGGGGAAGGTGGCTCTTTGGTTTCTGCCTGCTCCACACTCATCAGCTTCAGCTCGCTTTAGTCTCCACAGCCCATGTTGCTCCTGCAACACCTCCCACAGCCCCACCACAGCACCCAGAGCAGTGCCACACACAGAGACCCCGTGCTTTGGTAGGCAAAAGCCACTCACCCCTGAACATCAGAGTCCACCAGCAGCCGGACCAGTATCCCTGTCACAGCCACAAGGATTGGGTAATGGTCCACGCTCTCCAGCCCTATGGAAGCAAAAAAGAAAGGTAAGAGCTTCTGCCACTGTATGACAGGCAGAGCAGGGCAGGTCTGAGGTCTGATCCCATCCAGCTCTGCACTAACCTTCAATACAAGCCATCCCTCCCTTCCCAAGGGCATGCTCCCAGCATGTTTTCCATGGAGAGGGACAGAGTGGACTCACCTGGCAAACGGAGGTTGACCACTCTGTCAAACAAGTTCCTTTCGGCTGTCACACGGTTCAGCACCTGGTTCAAGAGCTGTGCAGGGAGAAGCAGAGAGGGTTTGTATTTTCTGGATGGGCCTTCCTGTGAGCAGCATCCAAAGAGCTTTAGGGCAGCACATCCTTGGAGTTTGGACTCAGTGCCTGAGAGCTGATGGATGCACAGAGGGAGGCTCACAGCACACACCTAGCTTGGCCCTGGCATGGAAGGAGTGGTACCACATCACAGTGGTTGTACCAGACCAAAAACTCCCAGGGAGGAGTCAGTCTGAGGTGAAGACACCTGTCAGCACCTTCCACCTAAATCTGAATTCCCACCTGCAGAAGCCAAGCTACTTCTGCAGATAAAAGCTCCTGGTAAGCAGAAGCTACAATCTTCAGGACAGCCAGAGCCTGTGAAGAGTGAGCTGGCAGCCATGGGCAAAAGCAGTGTCAGCAAGGTGAAGCACAGTCCAGGTCCTGCCCTGCCTGCAGCTGGCAGCAGGATGGACCTACCAGCTCTGAAGCACGGGGTGAGCGCAGAGCAATCTGCAGAGATGGAATCAGTTGTGATGACACTTAATTAGCCACCATTAGCTCTCACCCAAACCCCCAGTGGGAGGAGTAGGGACTGCTCCAGGCTTGACACAACTGCTCCAAGCTGAGCACCATCTCTCAAATGCAGCATCCTTCTTCCTGCTGCCCCAATGCACAACAACAGAACACTGCACCCCTCTGTGGGCCTGGTCAGTGGTGGGGCTTCATAATAGGAATAGCAAGGAGGAAGCTGCAGCACCCCACTCTCTGCTGCACATTCTCCAGCTTGCTTAAGCCACCTGCTAAGGACCCCTCACTTTCCTCCTCACTCAGTTGAGCACTTCCCTCATGATTATGGTACCAGACCCTGCTACCTCTTGCTTTGTTTCATCTGCTCTGAGCCCTGAGTATCAACCTTTGGGGTACTGCTAAGGTACATCTGACTGCTCTCTGCCAATCCAGCTCGTACAAGGGCAGTCTGCCCTCAGGGCTTTCCAGGATTGCTCATGCTTTAGAAAAGAAACTAATTTACTGGAGCCTAAGGGGTGTTGTGAGTTGGAATGGGGCTGTCCCCATCACTGTGGTGGGAAAGTGGAGACATTTTGGTACCATATTCTAGTATTGAGGGATAAAGGACCGAGATGCCTGAACACTGGAGTGTGTGCCCTGTGAAACCAGCTACACTCTCCACAGCTCTCTACCCAGAAATACCACACCTTCTCCCTTCTCTCCAGATTTCATGACACTGCTTGTCACAGGAGAATTCAGCATTTACTGGCATAAGGAAGATTTAAGCAGCTGTTACCCTCCCTCCCAGCAGAGACAGAAATCAGCTGTGACCAGAGCAGTTGCAAAGGAGGGGAGCAGTTGATATGTAGAGATTTTAGGGAGCACAGCAGCTCTAAGTACCACAGCACTTGCAACAGAAACCCCCAGTTCACCACACATCTGTAGAGAGGGCAGAGGGGTCCCCATGCCCCTCCAGATGCTGCTTCTTCACACAGGACGATACCTGGGCAAGCCTCCGAAGCAGCAGCTCTGACGACGGGCGATTCCAGTCGAGGAAGATCTCTGGTGCCAGCGTGACAGTCATTTCCAGCACCCTGAGCAGGCTCACCGACAGGTCAAAGCAGGTGGCACACACCTTCAGCTGGCGGCTGTCCACAAAGTTCCTCTCCAGGCGCTCTGCTGCCTGCTGGATCTGCCAAGCAATGGAGACAGCTTAAAAAGAAGCCCCTTGCCAAAAGGAGGGCTGTGACCCCCAGAGCAGTGAGTTGTGTCTTGAGCCTTTCTGTGTGCAGGACACAGCACCCAGTGAGTGCTGCATCCCTGGTGCACACCCACCTCCTGAATCATGCCAATGAACTCGGAGAAGGCCCAGTTCAGCTGGTTGAGGACACTGTTGAGGAAGCTGGGGGCCAGATCGCGGTCACTGCGGAGCAGGTCTGCCATGTGCCGCTGCAGCAAGGTGGAGGGACACGGCTCTGAAACCAGACAGACACAGCTTCAGTAGCCTGGTCCCAGGGCAGCCATGACTGAGTGTCGAGGACAGGCTGAGAGACCAGTCCTGGGCTTGGGAAATGTTGGCTTGTGCCTTACAGTAGCAGAGATGGCAGGACTCTGGGAGCTGGCACAAGGACTATTCTGAGCAGTGCTCGTGCCTGTTGGGCCTCCCAGCACTTTTTTCCAATGCCAGCCTGAATTAGCCAGGGAAGAGCCCTCCGTGCTCACTGCTGCCCACACGTACAGGAGCACTGCCCTGCAGCTCAGCATCCCTCTTGCTCAGCTCTGCAGAGACCCTTGGTCAGCTCAGCATTAATTGCTCCTGATACCAGTGTGGCAGCAGCTGCCTGGAGCCAGCACGGCCACCCTGGCCTCACATGGCTGTGCCTGTCTGCCTGTGTCTGGAGAGGAAGGCATCCAGTAAATTCCACTCCTGAGAGGCTTCTGTATGGAGCTGAGGTTAGTTCTGCCCTTAGCAGGCTCAGGCAGAGCTGCCCACACTCCCCAGCCAGGTTCAGCCCAAGCACAGACACATCCGTGGGACACCAGCCCCCACAGATAGGAAGGGAAAAGAAGGGGGCACAAATGGGACAGATGCTTCTCACCAGCAGAATGATCCACTGTCAGCAAGAGGCCCACAAAACATTCAGCACTACAAGGGAAGGGTATTGGAGTTCAGCCCAAAACTCAGGGCTTGGAAAGAGAAACTTGAGCAGATTTACCAACTATAGGGAAAAACACCAATCTAAATACATTTTCCTCCACTAGAAGCTATTAGAAATAGCAGGTGGAAACCCTGGCAGCACCAGGACTGCCATGCCCAGAGGAACAAACTGTGCTGTGACTGCAGAAGTTCTCTGGGGTTGCAGCCTACTCAAAGGGCCAGCGTGGGCAAAGCAAACACAGGACAACTTCCATCACATCCCTAGGGATCAAGAAGCAAGGCATAACTACAGGCAGATTGTTAGCTGGGATTAGCAAAGCCAGGGAGGGATGACAGGAGACAGTCATCTGAAATGGAAACAGGACAAATTATTCTGTGAATACCCACTAGCAAGTGCAATGAACTTCTGTTATTATGGAGGATACTCACTGAACCTCACAGTGCATAATCACCCCGAGCAGGCCAGTGCCCTGGCTTTGATCCTGCCTAAAAGCTCATGTTTGGGAGGGATTTCATCACAACAAATATCTTTGATGTCCTACTCCCACCCACACGTACTTTCCCAGCCTTTGGCTACATGTGGCTCAGGGACCGGCCAAGCCAGACATCCTTTTTGCATATTTATTTGTCCTCTGGGGATTTCTTGCCCAGTGCCCTCTAAAACTGTGTAAGCCTTTAGCATTAAGCATGTCCCTGAGCAACATTCCACAGTTCAGCTGTGTGTAGCAGCAGGAATTCTGATTGGAGCTTGGTTCCTACTCACTTTATTTGTTAATATTTATTCTCTGTAACCCCTTCCTTCTGGTGGTAGAGACAGTAAGATGCTCCTCTCCAGTCACTTCCTCCAGCTAGCTGTGATTCCAGACCTTCATGACAGTCTTTTAAATGGGATCAGCCTCAGCCAGTGCAGTTTCTCACACTGAAACTGTCCCATTTTTGTCCCTTTTGTCACCCCTCCCTGAAGCCCAACATCTCTCCCAGGTTTTCTTTGGAGAGGTGGAATCAGAAGCACATGCTGCATCCAAACCACAGGCGTGTGGCAGATTTGCACAAAGGCAAAATGTGGTTTTGGTTTTGTCCTGGTTTGCTTTCCTCGTAATTCCTGTTGTGTAATTTCTTCCTTGGACTGAATGTCAAGCTGCTCTTCTCTAAAAGACTACTCTAGGTTGCCAGCTCAAGGAATAACCCTCAGGAACTGGTCCTGAGGCACAAGTGGAGAAGCCCAGGAGCCAGTGCTGGGGCACACCTTGTCTTCTCTGTCAGTGATGGATGAAGGGACACAGCACACCCTTTCTTCACCATTCTGCACCTGGTCATGCTGATTCTATCCATGTTTTCTCTCTCAGTCATTCAGAATTTAAAGGTCTTTTAATAGGGTTTTTAGTGCTTTCTTTCTCCCAGTCTCCCTTCAGCATGTAAAAACTGCTTTTTGTTAAAACTGCTTGTATTAGTCCCTTTCCAGCCTTCAAGTACCAAAGCAGTTCTAGGCAGAGATCACCACTCCTCATGGAAGAACTCTGCATGTTGTCCTGATGGTCTGGTGCCAAAGCCTCTTTTACTAACCTTGCAGGTCAGGACTGATCTCAGGATGAACTGCCCAGCCAAAGTCTACCTCATATGAAGGCAGCTTTGTTTTTTTGAAGGATGCTCCTATGCTTGTAATAACTTGCTTTGTCCTGATTTTTAGCCAATGACTCTTTCCTCACAGTCTTTTCTCAATGAGTGGTGTGATTCTGTAATTCTGGGTTCTTAAATGCTTTCCCTGGTGCTGGCAGACTGTGCCAGACTGTAAGAGCATTAAAAACTGGTGCCTTTTGTCAAACCTCTCCACAGGTAAATAGGTTTATTGAAGGTTTTAAAGCTAACACCAGGAAACAATTATTTCCTTGGCTTTTGTTGATCCCATGAGGATTCTGAATCTAAAGATGCTGAGATCACTGCTACTCTTTGAAAGCAGCAAAAGGAACAAGCCCTGGAATACAGCACAAACAGCTTCATTCCTTGCACAAGTTCCCACATGAGGTAATTATTACTGGTATCCAAAACCCAGTGGTGGTGCTGTGTCCATCTTTATTTGCAATATGTTCACCTTTGCTGGGACATTCCCACCCACCTTGGTTACCACTGCCCTCCTGGGAAATGCCACATTCCTTATGTGCCACTGCAGGCAGGGATGTCATTTCACAGGGATACTCAAGTGATGGGGAAACTTTCTTGATGCTGACACTAGTAAATCATCAATGCCTCAAAATTTGTACCTCCCTAATACAAAAGCCACTCAATCCTGGCTTAGCCTTCGTTATGACAGATAAACATCAGTCACTGGAACAGAAATTGATAGCTTTTCAAGGCCAGAAATTTTGACCTCAATACATTTAATATGGGCAACAGAGCGTGGAACCAAGGGGTTATATACATCTGATGTCTCTGAAACAGAAACTTCCCTGGAAAATATAAACAAAATAGAGGAAAAGAAAATCTAGGTAGGGGAAACGGTGAATTAAAACACAGAGTTCTTTAAGAAGATTATAAGGGAGCCAGAAACCCCAGTGCTGCAGCAAACACCTGGGTTAAAAGGGTCACTGAGAGCATGATGAAGCAAAGACTTAAGTTAAAATACAAGAGGCAAAATGAATGTAATCAAACATAGGCAATGGTAGGCAAAAGCAAGGAGAAAAGGGGTAATAGATAGAGAAGACATAAAAAAACATCCCTAACTGACCATGGTAATGCAAAGTTTTTTCAACTATAGGAAAAAAATACAGCAGAATTATTTAATAGAAGTAGTAATGGCAGAAAGTCTAACAGTAGAAGCCCATTATTAGAGAGAGTTAAAAATTAATAAAGCAGGCAAAGTGGAAGCCTTCAATAAGTGCTCCTACTAGATAATGGTAAAGAAGCAGGGTCATGTACTTTCATCACAGGAAGGTAATTATGTACTTTTATAGTTTGCTAATGACCCAGCAAGATTTATAACAGGGCTAATTGTGAGACCTCTCGGTCAGCAGCCTGAGGAGGTCTCTGGATACAGCAGCATTTACAGCAGAGCTTGAGCACAGAAGGGGAAAGCCCCAAATGGATGAGATTCAGATGCAAAGCAACTCCACCCAATGCTAATCTGAGTTTTTGAAAGGCTCCAGATGTATCTGTGAGTCCACGTCAGTGTGCCCATCTGGAGATGCATTTAGAGAGGACCAAAGGGAAGGCTGCAGGGCCAGGCAGAAGGAAAGCAGGCAGCACTTGGGGGATGAGATATCCATAAGGTTGAGTGTGAGGCATCAGGATGGCCCAGGGCTCCTGGGATCTATGTGTGCTTCCAAAGCAAAGCCCTGGCAAACCACCTAATGTGAGTCTTGGCTCTGTGACCAGCACATCAGGGAAGGTTCCCACCTGCATGACACCAAAACTTCTGGGGCTGCTAAAAAATATGGCAAGGGTGAACAGCCCACAGGACTCACAGAAAAGCAAAACCCGTTCCTGAATAAGACAGAGAGACCACATGTTTTTCACCACTGAAAAGGACCAAGAAATGAGTTTAACCTGGTACAAAAGTGCTTCTGAAGAATAAAATGTTGTAAAGAAGAGAAAGGCAGGGCAGCAGCAGAGGTGGGGTTAGGTAGGGGAAATGGTTTCAAACTGAGAGAGAGCAAGTTTAGATATCAGAAAAAATTCTTTACTGTGAGGGTGGTGAGGCCCTGACACAGGTTGCTCAGAGAAGTTATGGATGCCCCATCCCTGGAAGTGTTTAAAGCCAGGTTGGACGGGGCTTGGAGCAACATGGTCCAGTGGAAAGTGTCCCTGCCCATGGCAGGGGGTTGGAATGAGGGTGAGCTTTAAAGTTCCTTCCAATCCAAACCATTCTGTGACCCCCCATCAGGAATCATAAGCCATAGATTTATTTCTGAGGGTGAGCAATCACTGTCAGAAGGGCTTGGACAGTTCAGCTACTACCAGTTGATGCTTTCGGTGTTGTCAGATCAAGGTGGGATCTCCTCCTGAAAGTCCTCTTCAGCTTAGGCAATTTACTGGACTTGGGAAGGGGACGTGGGTGAACTCTCTGGCCTGTGTTGCACATCTCAGCTCGATGATCTCATGGTCCCACCTACCTTCCCTCCACCTGATGGATGTGTGGGCAGAAGGCCTGGGGCAGAGCAGCCCCGTGATACAGCCCAAAGCCACCCTGCAGCTCTTGCTTTTCCAAGCCAGGCTGGGCCCGGCTGCTGCTCCTGCTGTGCATGCCAGGACAGCACCTGGCCTTGCCTACAAGTCCTGGTGAAAGCAAAACAAGTCCCTGCAGCACCAGCAAGCACAACTACCCCAGCTCTGAACACAGCCCCATCTGCTCTCGGGAGCCCAACTGAGGCAGAGCTCTGCTTGCACAAGAGCTGAGGAATAACTCTGTGCCAATGGAGCTGAGGGATAACTTTGGGAACAAGCAGGGACACAGATGGCCTTTCTGAGCCTCTGTCCCCTTGGGCTAAGCCAGCCACCATCCACTGGTCACCCTCAGTAAGCATGGGCAAAAGGCAGCAGAGAACAGGTAGTTTGCGCTCTGGGTGTTTCACGGATGTTGTGAGGCAGCAGGAGAAAACCTTCCCCACCTGTGCAGTCTTCCAAGGAAGCATTCCAAAACAGGACTGGAGCACCAGAGGAGAGGCATTCGCCCACACTCCCTTCAGAGTGGCCTGCATCAGCAGACCCAGACAAACAGGGACTTCCTTAGCTCAGCAGTTTGTCCCATTGACTCTGCCAGTGCTCAAATTGCAACACGGTGAAGGCTGATGGGTGTGAAGGGGAGGGGGGGTCATCTCCTCCTCCTTCCGTGGACAGCATCTCAAGGACATATCTGAGTCC
Source organism: Cyanistes caeruleus (assembly GCF_971803275.1). Classification (NCBI taxonomy): domain Eukaryota; kingdom Metazoa; phylum Chordata; class Aves; order Passeriformes; family Paridae; genus Cyanistes; species Cyanistes caeruleus. The sequence goes on from NC_141711.1 coordinate 17,125,331, forward strand.
CCTGTCCCTCTTCAATTAAATCAGCATTCATTATTGATTTGGATGAGCCTTAAAATAGCGCTCCCAAGAGTGAGTCCCCAGTAGCCAGCACAGCCTACTCTGGGCTCAGGATCAGACTGTGTGGAGCCACTCGATGTGTGGAGCAAGGCCTTGACAGCTGAGGAACTCTGCTGATGCCCCAGAGCTCCCCAGGATGGGCTAAGCTCGGTTACCACCCCACAGGACTGGTGACAGCCTCTCAGTGGCTTGGTTGTGCAGTAGGAGAGGGAAGGGACAGCCATGAGATCTCTCCTGCATGTGTGCCAGGGCTTCTCCATTGGATGAAGGATGAGAGGAACCCCTTCAGCAGGGCTCTGACCCCAGAGGTAACCCTGGTAAAACAGGTGCAAGAGCAGGTCCATGATGCAGCCTCAGAGACTGACACATGGGCACAGCCCTCCTGGCCTCTCCCAGGGGTGGAGCTGAGAAAAACAATCACTTGTGAAGCTCTCTGCCTACAAAGAAGGGTCTCTCTAGGCAGAAGAGGGGAAGCAGGGAGCTTTCTAAGGCTACTCCACCAGACAAGAGGTCACACAACAAACTTACTCTGGAAACTAGCAACAGAGAGATCTCCTGGGCACCATGGGCAGGAGAGAGAAAAGAGAACAAGAGTGCTGTTAGAACAGACAGGCAGCTCCCTGGACAGGGCTCACTATACACCTCCATGTGCCACCTGTCCTTCTGTCCCCCTGTGAAACTTCCCAAAACAAAGTCTGGCACAAAGCCTTTTCCACATTCCTTTTCAGAGGGGAATCAGGAATGTATCCACACAAACCCAGAATCCATAAGAGTAAAGCTGGGGACATGTTCTTCAGCTCAAGAAAGGCAACTTCTCCCCACATCTTTCTCAGAGCTAAGAAACCCCTCAGCTTAGTGACAGTGCTCAGAACCAAACTGCAGTACCAAAGGCAGGACAGGCTCTGCCAGGCTCTGAGAGATGCCAGGATAAAACACCCTGACTGCAAACTTATACACTGCCCTGTTTCCTTGGGCACCAGCTCCCTCTCACAGGGCACCTGCTCCCTGGCTGACATGGCACCTCTTCCCCACAGCAGCTGTTCACTGTGTGCATCACAGAGCTTTCTCCCAGGCTTAAACTCTGGTAAGGATGCAGCCCTGAGCCTCTCTCCTCTCCTTTGGAGGGAAGAACCCCTACTTATGATGGATCTTACTCACCATTTGGCATGCCCAAATCACCAGAAGAGAGGCTGGGAATGGCCAGGCTCTAAAAGCCAGGCCTGGATATTTGGCCAGGAACACCCTACTTTGGCAACTATCCCAACAGCTGGCCTGGCCCACAGGGACAGCTGCTAAGGAAGAGGCTGGTCCTCCCTCAGCACCCATCACAGCCCTGAGTGCCCATCCCTGCCCCACTCACTCTGCAGGCTGGGGAGGCTGGCATCCTCAGGCTTGGTTTTCAGCAGGTGTGGGAGCCGTGTGTATCTGTACCCAAAGCCACAGCCCTGGCAAAAGAGGTAAGGAAATACCTTAGAGGCTGAAGAACAGTTTTGCTGCTACTGGAAAGTGAAATGTTCAGTGTCCCAGTAGCCCCAGGTGCTGAGAGGGGCAAGGGTGCAGGATGCTCACCCGCCACAGCCTGACAAGGATCCAGTTGGTCTGTGCCCAGGGTCGCTGCTCATAGGGAGCCAGGAGATTCTTCATCATGGAGATCCGCCTGCCAGGCAGGGACACAGGTCAGCCCACAGCATTTGGGAACAGGAGATTAAACAGGACAGAGAGCACGACCCATGGAGCTGGGGCAGAGCAAAGCCACTGGTAAAAGGGTGACAGAAGGCTCCCAAATCGACTCCACCACCCTGCTGGCAACTCATGGACTCTCAGTATGCTTGGTAGCCCTCCTGCTTGCTCACCCAGGTCTGCCACCAACCCAGCCCCGCCCCAGCTCCCCAGGAACAGGCAGGGCAGCACTTACTGCTCTTCTGGGATCCTCTCTACAGCACGCAGCGAGTGGGGGTAGCAGACGTAGCTGGCCAACGCCTGCATCAGGGAGTCCCGGATGTCTGAGGAGGAATGAGAAGGGACTAGGCCAGGCACCCAAGGACACACAGCACACCAAGGAGCACCTGAATGCCAGTGGCCAGGAGGGACTGGCCCTCATGTTCATATTGTCCCTGACATGGAGAGCATGCCTAGGCTCAAGCAGCTAAGAAATAAGCCCAGACTGGATATGCAGGTAGCCAGGACATGAGTCCTGCTCTCAAAAGCGTGTCCTAGGTCATGCATCTACCCTGCAATAGGCAGGATAAGGACAGTGCCCAGCCTCATTTTGAATGTGGATGCATAAGCACTCAACAGATTCAGTGGACAGATCCAGCAGTAGCCTGGTTGAGCCACTGGCAGTGGCAGCTGTGACATTATCACCCTAAAAGCAGAGGAATGCAGCTTTACCTGTGCCCACAATCCTCGAGTCAGCAAAATGCTTGGCCAGGATGGCAGCGAGGCGCATAAGGGTCTCTTCATAGCCTGCAAGAGAAGGAGGGAGCAGGGTCATGGCAACAGCCTGAGGGGCAGCCCTGTGGTTCCAGTGCTGCCATGGACACAGCACAGGGCATGGGATGAATTTCTGCTACAGCTAACTGCAGTTTAGCTGTGTGTCTAGTTGTCAAAACAGAGAGCTGGGAAGACACATCCACCTCTGGGAGAGCCTCTCACCTCAGTCTCCAGAGTCTGAAACAGTTATTCAGAGAAAGATAAAACCATGCAATCGAGTTAGATGGCAAGGGAGAAGTGCCTGATCCAGAAGAGGCTAAGCAACACAAAGAACACCCTAAGTCTATGCAGAAAAGCCATGTCCATCCTTCACACCCTGTAAAAATCCACTACTGCTCAAGTCTGCTCTTGCCCAAACAAGAGCACTTCAGCTATGTCCTGTTGGTGGGAACAGAAGCTTTTCTTACCTTCACGGGCTCTGGAAAGCACTATTTGTTAAGAGCTAAGTGAGGTCATTTAGCCAGGAAAACACAGAATGTGCACAGACAGAATCCACCTAAACACAGACTCTTGGCATCAAGTGGGTGGTTATCTCCATAGGAACATCTTCAAATTCCAGGGGAATTCGAAAGCACTCCCAATTTCTGCACTCAGAGCACATCCTCTCCCACCCAGACACCAGAAGGCTATGGTAGAAATTGCAGAGGCAATCACATCTTACAGCACTCCAGCCCATTCCTGATACCTGCTTGGAAACACAATCCATAGTTGCCAGTGATTTTTACTACAGCCAGTCCTGTGACAGCTTCTGACAAGGCATGGGCTCCCTACCTGAGAACAGTGACCACAGCTGACCACCTGCCCCACAGCTCAGACAAGGCACTGGTGCAGCACATCACAACCAGGAACAGACAGAAAGGAAGATGCCCAACATAATATGCTTCACCATAAGGATGTGGCTTGCTTTAGATTTTATATTTTAGATTTAAGCCAGAATCAGGAAGCTGTCCCCATCCCCTCACCTGGAAGTTCCTCCATGCTGTTGACAGGGCTGAAGTAGTTCTTGAGTGCACTGTAGCTGTTCATAGCCACGCTGAGGTAGAATTCCGGCATGAAAGCGAAAAGCGAGCCCGTCCTGTCACCGTGCTCGATGGTGCGGATGCACACTCGCAGCAGCCAGTAGATATCCTGCATCTTCTCCTGCCCAGAAAGAACACAATTCCCAGTCAGCTGACAGATTCTCTTGGGAGAAACAACAACCAGCATCACACTCACACCTCAGAAACATCCCCATACTGGAGATCTTGTTCAGACATCTTACTGCTCTAAGTTCAGTGACCAGATCTGTGCCATTTGGTCTTTCCATAAAGCCACAGAAGTGGCAGCTGGAAGAAACAATCAGAGATCTCTACACCAGCCTCAAGCTCACTAGTATGATGGCTTTGTCTCACCAAGCCTTGGGGCCCTCCAAGCACTAATTACCAGGGCATATGCAAACACAAGGCCTGCCAAACAAGTATGTGAGTTTTATGCCAAGGACACTGCTGAAGGAAAACAGGCACTAGCACTTTCCAGAAATCTGCTGGAAAGAAGGCTGGTCCATTGTAGGAATTAAATAGGAACAGGCTGAAAGCTCACACCAACTCAGATCTTTGCAATAGGCAGCCACAGCCCTTCAGGTTCTCTGCCAGCCATTCAACCAGATTTACTGTCCTGAGGAACATCAGCCTCTTGTTTCTCTAAACAAAAATCAGAGGGTCCTAAATTAAAAACAGGAAATTTAAGGTCATCTACATAGCTTCAAGCTATAAAAATGGGCGCCACCAAAGCCATAAAAAGAGGAAACAGTATTTCATATCCTGCAATGCCAAGAAATAGCATAAGCAATAGCTACTTGCATAAAAATAGATGAAGGGTTACACTTCTAATTTAAGAAAAAAAATAAAATCAGAGGTGCAGATAAGGCATTTCATTTGCTTAATGGCTTTTCTAAAGTGTGTTGTTACCATCTTTGGGAGACTTTCATGGCTTTATTCTGTAAATTAGACTGAACTAGTGCAAATCAACTGAACTAACAGATATCCTTTCCTCAACACTGACCCACATCTCATCCAAATCGTTACTTCCAAGATAGAATGTGCAGAACAACATTAAGGTTTAAAAAACTGCTTTGGCTTTATTAAGGTTGAAAAAGCTGCATTTGGCTTTAAGACTTGATAACCCCAAACATCATTTCAGGTATTGCCAAGCTAGAAGAAAGCCTACACCAAGAGGATACAAAGATGTGATTAGCCAGTGAGATAAATAAATACAGTGTTGTAATAAAATAAGCTGTTTCCCACAGGGTTGTTTTGAAGGCAGAATTACGTGCTTTAAAACTATGTGTGTTTTTAAGCAGTAGCACTTCCTTTTGCCTAACTTTGAATCCCCCAGAATAAACCAGTGGCTAATGCCCTCGAGGAAGGAGCAGCCTCTGCTGTGCTCTGACACCTCAGCACAGAGCAGGCCTTTGTCCCCAGACAGAACCAGGCTCTTTCTCTAAAACAGCAGCAGCTGTGATCATACAGATGTGACCCTCCAGTGCACACAATTCCCAGGGATGCAGGAGCTGCTGCTGATACTTCCATTGGAAAGGAACAGGGACTTGAGATGAATTTGAGATGGAGCCCTGAAGGCAGAGGCTCCTCAGTGCAGCCACATTCTGCAAACTCACTGGGCTCCTGGGGCACATTCCTGCTCTCCCTGTGGGCCAGGCAGGCCAGGATAGCAGCAGAGGCCACAAACAGAGAAGACTATAACCCTCACTCCCAGATGCTGCTGATTCATCAGGAAAGGTGACACTGCAGTCCTGGTTTAGTATGACAATGGATTACCTAGAGACATGAATAGTGTTCCTGTGTGGGCCAGCACAGTAATACCTGCAGTGCACCCTGGTGATGCCCCTCAGCCTTTCTAGAGCAGTCTGGGAAGAAAAGATTATTTTCTGGCAAGCACAGGCTATGCTAATGCAGCTGGAGAGCTTCTGCCTTGCAATCCTGCTCCAGAGGGAAGGAAGGGATGAGCAAAGAGCTCACAAGTCAGGATCAGCCACTGCAGTTCTGCAGTGTTCATGAGAACTCTTCTTCCCCTCCCTGTTTACACACAAAAGCCACAGAGAGAGACAGGGCAAGGCAATGGAAGTCAGGAAAAAAATCAGAAAACTGCTTGTGAGAAAACAGACCAGAGCTTTTATCCTGGAAAATGGGGAATTTGGGGGAAAAGTGACAACCTGTGCAAATAGCCACTGTTACAGTAAATGTGGAATACACTCTCTGCATGGGAACCAAGTGAAGAAGGGGAGAACACCTCAACAAGAACCCCTTGACTTGGATCCCTCAGATTCCAGGAAGAGCAGCAGTAGTGAGATCACCCTGTGACACAGCATAGCTCAGGGAAATGGTTCACAGTAGAGTCTATCTTCTGACATGTCTTGAGAACTGAATCTCCCTTTAATCTGCACCCTTTTGTCTGCAGTGCCCTAAGAGAAAGCCTACAGCACCATGCACAGCTCAGATCAGACTGGGCTGATCACTGCGGGACACTGGGGACAGGAGAGGGGCCAAGCCTAGAAAGGAGACTCCAATGCACAATGGAAAAAGCAGCCTCAGAGATCATTAACATTGTTTCAGGAGCAGGAAAATGCTGTGATATGTGAACCTGTGATATGTGAACCAAGCAGCAGAGATGCAGAGGCTCACTGGTCTCCTTTCAGCTGCTCATGTTATGCTCCTGCCCACCTTTGAATAAATGGTGACATTTATCCAAGCGAGGCGCCGGCTCAGGTGGTTGAGCTTCTCAGAGAAGACCTTTTGGCTCTTCAGCAGCTCCTCATGGATGTCTCTCCTCTGAAAAGAGTGCAGAGATGTGAGGGCAGATGTCACTGCCATTTATAGCATTCTTTTTCAGTGCTGGATAAACAATGCAAAAGCATATACCACCTTGGGGCTAGCTAGGGAGTACTGGCAGGGGGGGAAAAGGGTCAGCAGCCTTTCTGTGGAGGGAGTGGGAATCAGTGCTATAAAAAGCACTTATCAATCACAGCTGAAGCCCACAAGGCCTGATGCAGATGCTGGTACAGTTGGGCTGCAGCACTTCACCCTGCCAGATACTGAGGCTCTGCCAGAGAAGGAAGCTGGGAATCCAGAGACACTTACCCTCTTTGGGCAGCGGCTGATTTTTTCCTCTGTGTCTTTCAGTGCCATGGCATATTCATTCACATCATCTGACACACCAACCATCTGAAAAGCAGCAGGTTTCAAAAATAAATAAGGGTTTTTTTCCCTTAAACATGCAAGCATGTAACCAGAACCTCAATGGAGGTTGGCAAAAGGACAGGACACACAGTCACTAAATAAGCAGAAAACAGAGCTGGTGTAGAAGCATGGGTGGTAGGGGAATGGATTCCTGCACAGCATGTACCACTTACCTTCCCAAGCTGCTGGTGGACACTGAGGTTGTACATCATCACTATCCCATCCAGGACTTCCAGAAGGGAGTTCTCAGTAATGGGCTGGTCTGGCTCTTCTGGGGGTCTGCCCAGTAAAAGACCCTCATTTCCATGGGTGCCTTCAACTGCAATGCATTCCCAAGACAGGAAGGAAGTTCTTATCAAGGCATTTTGGCACCTCAGCTTCTGCCTGCCGTTCTCTGAAGCCAAAGCCCTACTGTGCCTCTGTCACATGGAGCTTTTTCCCAGCCCGTGGGATTCACTAGATACCACGCTACCACACCATTCTCATCTTGCTGTCTGCATCAGGCTATTCAGATCTGTTCAGACTGACCCAAGTCATGCAAATTCCACTTCCTCAAGCCCTGTACATGCTTCAGAGGCCTGCCTGGTCCACCCAAACAGCAACAGTGCTGCTGCTGCGCACATCTCCTTACACACAGAGAACATCACCAGTGTCATGTTCAGGATGGCAAAGGGGTCTTTTGGGTGTCAGCATGCCCTGGGAATGGGAAGGAGCAATGCTGGCAGGAAGGGGATTGCATTCCTCTGGAGAGCTGGGAGATGCCATTCTGCCAGGGCCACGCCAGCACACAGCAGTACTCACTGTCCTCCCTGGTGCGCTGCTCCACGCGCAGCGTGAGCACTTTGATCTTCTCCAGGGTACCGAGGGGCCGCCGTGGGTTCATCAGGCTGACAGCTGCCGTGCTCAGGAACCGGTTGGCCCGGCCCAGGGTCGGGGAGCTGAGCCAGGCAGGCCTGGCAAGAGCTCCACCAATGGCCAGGGCAGCAGAGGGGCGCTGGGACTGGAAGGAAATGAAGGGAGAAACAGTTCCAGCTGTGTTTGGCTGCCTGTTGTTCCTCCCTTGACCCTGCAAGGATGTTGGCAGAGATGCACAGTGGCCACTGGAAGATGAGCAGGCAGGGTAGCAAATGGGTAAGTCCTTCTTCCAAGGGCACATGCCAAACACAAACAGCAGACCTGCACAGCAAGAGGCTGCTCTTTCTACAGTTGCCTTGCACTTTTCCAAATGCAAGCACCAAGAGCTGCCATGGAGGGGAGGCAGCACATTCAGATCAGTGGGTAGTGAGAGAGCAGGGCCCAGAAAATTTTGCTGCTCAAACTTGATGCATCCAGGACCTCATTGATCTCCAGTGACTCCCATCCAAGTGCAGCTGTTTAGCTGACTGCCCATGGACTGGTTACAGTCCTGGCCCAATCCTGCCCTGCTGTAAAGCAAAGCCTTTCTAGACAGAGGCTGAACTTGCTGCCCCAGCACCAGGGCCCCTGCAGGTGAATAACACAACTCACCTGTGCTGCTGATGTTGCTGATTCCTCATCTTCATCAAGATCATCCATAGTCACTGCCTGCAGCTCTGCAGGGTCAATCAGGATGTTGGCTTTTGCAGCCAGGTCATCTGCACAGAGCACACCAAAGCAGCCATGAATGCAGGAGTTACTCTTCACTTACCATGAGGAAGGCTCATCCTCTTTCCTGCTTCTCAACAGCAGGGAAGCAGCCAGAAAAGTTGGATGCTCTATCAGAACAAGCTCATCTGTCCCAAGCTTCCTTACATGGAACAGATCTGCCCTTACAAAAGGAACAAAGACCAAGCAGCATCAGGTGCTGCCCTCCCAGGACCCATTTCTGCTCCTGGTCCCTACCAGCTACAAACAGAATAACTGAGAAACCAGCAGACAACCACCAGGGCCAAACTGGACTAGTGCAGGAATGGCAACTCTCTTCCTGAGACCATCTTTGAAGCATCCAGCTCTTTAATCCTGTTCCATGAGGAGTCCCTAAGTCACTAGGACTGAGACTCACCCAGAGGAAGGCTATACTGATGGCTACACTGTACAAAGCCTGAAGAATGTTCTTTAGTCTACAGCTCTGACTTTAAAGCTGGCCAGGATACCTTGGTAAGAAACCAGAGGAGACTATGTGGTTCTCAAGGTAAGTAATCTAATTTTGAATAGCCAGGGTCAACATGAGACAGAGAAAATGGTCCTCATCTTGCAAACACACTGGGGAAGGAGAAGAGACATCTGAACCAAAAGCAAGAGCCACATTAGTCAGAAACCAGTGACAAACCACATCCAAGGGAATGGCAAGGGATTTCTAAGCCTTGCACAAGGCAGGCTTTGGAAGCCTGGTGCCAGAGGAGTGTGCTGCACACAAACACACAGCTGTAGTACATACATAGGGCTCCTCCTCCCTGCCCAGAGTGGTGCACCAAGTAAATCCAGGGCATCCTTCACACCCAGCAGAGCCAAGTTGATGGACAGTGCTTTGACATCTCCCAGGCCTTGGCTGTGGTGCAGCAAGAGCATCACACCAGAGGATATTCCCAGACTATCCCCTTCCCACCAACTGCCAACATGCCCAATTCAGAGTTACAAACAGTAAACTGTTAAAGAACATTCCACCTAGGAGGTGTGGTGTCTTCTTCAGAGTAATCTGAATCTCATTACAATTCAAGTCTCCTCTCCCTGAATTTAATCAAAATTCATTACCCGCAGCTCCCTTCCTGGAATGTCTTGCACTAATTCTATCTGAAGACCTGGATTCAGGTATTGGCAATGAGAGCACTTACCTTTCAGAGTCTTTTTAAGATGAGACAAAAGACCCCCAAGTCGCTGAAGGTCAAAATAATCCACCTTCCCATTATAGAAGAGTTGAGGAGGGACATACGCCTCTGAAACAGAAGAGATTTGTTTTTTTCCACAAGTCCCATGCACAGGATCCACAAAGTCATTTAAGGACTCCTAAAGCAGACCCCAGGACCCACATTTAGGATTAACATTTAGGGACAACTTTTGTTGTAATAAAAGCACAGGCCATTAAGGCAGAGGTGATTTCCACAATGGAGCAAGAATTAGATCCATGCAGAAACAGGAGCAACCAATGGCCATCAACAAGACTGCCAGCACTTCCTCCCTCCAGCCACAGTCACTGTAGTAAACTGGATCATCAGAAAACTTGGCAGCTCTCCACCTGGCTACTCCAGCTCTGCCACTTAGTCCCACGGGGATAGTAAGGCATTTACTGAGTCTAGAGAAAAGGTCAGCCTGAAGTGAGAAAAGGGAAAGCCAGTGGGGTCTAAGGGTGGGAAAGCAACTGGCACTGATTTAGTTTCCCCTTAATTCCACAGTTTGAGAACTCAGAATCATATTGGGAAATCAGAAAAATATCTTCCCTGAAACTCTGACTAAGGGATCACTGAGCTGCCCTTCCACAGACCCGCAATCAATAGTGGACTCTGCTCCAGAGCAGACAGGGGAACAACACACAGTACAGGTGCCCTTTGCAGGTCTCAGATCTGGATGTTAACTGGAATAGACCTGCACACAGGAACTTCCCAGAGTGACGGAAGGCTCAAGCACTCATTAGAGACATAAAATTTCCAACATCCTGGAAAGTACTGCCAAGAGGCAAACCTTGTCCTATCCACAGAAAAGCCTGCAAAGCCTCTCCCCCAGGCCTCACCTTCACTGCTCAGGGCAGCTGGGTTCTTTGCTTTGTGGCCGTCCCAGAAGTAGCGCAGGGCAGCGATGAGCCTGTGCAGGAAGCACACCATGTACTCTGGTGGGCACAACACAGTCAAGTTCTAGGGCAAGAATGAGAGTCCAGCATCAGGGAGGTGTGACAGTGCATCTCAGTCCAAAGGGCTACATGGAGCAGGCATAAACTTTTGTGTTCTCCGCCTTGCTAGTATCTCTAGCTAACAGCTCTGGCAGAGAGCCCAGACCTGATGGTGAGCAGCAGTTTCCACCTCCAGGAAGTCTTGGGACACTAAAACAACAAGCTGGTCTGACAGAGGACAAGGGATAACACACACTCCATCATGAAAGATGGGGCTGATGATGAACATAGGGATGCAGGTGAAGGGTTTCCTACAACAGCAGATGTGTGCCTCCCAGTGCTTCAGGACAACAGCCTGACCCAGGGCCAGAGGAAAGGTCCTCATCCGAGCAGTGAGGAGGATGCCAGAGCCAGCAGCCCCACTGTGGCAGAGCACTCCAAAGCCACATTCCCTGAGGGGCTATAGAAGGACAGTCACCTCCCACCCAAGAATTCTCAAGGACCACTTTCCCATAAATCATTGCACAAGGCTTATCTAACTTGCCTGGTTTCTGGCCTCAGATCTTCCCCCCTCACTCCCTGCCATATCTAGACCTCAGTGGATCAACTGTTGGAAGCAGCCCAGACAGAAGGGTAGAGCTCCCAGCCTGAAGGTGCAGAGAGCCCTCAGGGTCAGACTTGGAGGGAGGCAGGCCCTCTGTCTGACTTACCCCTCTGTTGCTAGCATTTTCCTGAAGAAACTTGCGGAATTTGTTTAGGAAGATGTATCTGGAGGCTTCTCCCTGGCAGAAGGAAAATCAGGTGGTAAATCTAGGATTTACAAAGCACATCATATGAAGATATTGTCACAAAAGACCAACAGAATACTTACCCCTCCTCTGTCCTTGTTGTTCAGCAGCAGCTTCAGAATCTGAACCTGGAGACCTTCCACCACTAAAAGGGGGACACACATCTGCCATCAGGAAACAAGCACTGGAGAGCTTACTACCACTTACTTGCTTACTACTGGAAATACCCCATAACCTACACTTACTTCCAGCTTACTACTGGAACTACCCCTCTTAATCACAACTGCAGCACCCTATCCCCAGGAGAAAGGCCACCTCCCCAGCACACAGGGCCCAGGAAGAACCAGTGAACAGAAGAAGGCTAATCCCACCACTGAGAATTTTCTCCACCACCTAGGAAGAAATTCATCCATAGCTGAAAAACAATGCATAGGTTTGCTCCTGCCCCATGATGGGGGGCTGCAGGTGTGTGCAGTAGAATCCCAGCACTCCTAATATGCCATCAGAACAGAACATGGCTGGCCCCCACCTCTGCACCACAGCCTGTCCTGGCAGGAACACAGCTGTACTTCAGGTAGTGAATGGGATTTGGAAACAGCTCCTGGCTGCACAAAAGGTGCGGGATCTCAGCAACTTCCTTCCTTCCTCACAAACCTTCAATGCGTTTCTTGAGCCGCTGGCAGCCTCTTTCATATGCCCGACGCCTCAATCTCTCCTCAGCACTCTCCTCCTTCACCTCCTTGCTCTCCTTGCCCTGTTTGGGGGACAGACACCAATTGGTAGAAGACCAGTGCACAGGGTAAATGTCTTGCCAGAAACTCCCTTCAACAATGTGAAACAGAGAGCACAAACTCACCAAAACAATGTGCTGGTTTGTGACTGACCTAAACAGGTCTCCTCCAGACTTGTAATGAGTAATGGCAGGAGATCTTTTGAGGACACCTCAGTCAACCCAGTAATTCGTTAAACACTGTGAGGTTCCCTTCCAAATCTGTTGCCACAGAAAACTGTCCCACCCACCCCTGTCTGAGCATCACACCTCAAATATACACTCTAAGGTGACAAAAAAGATGACAGGAGAATGGAAAAACTACAGCTCTCACATAGCTCTGCAGGACGCGCCAGTGCTAACACAGCTGGAAAGAGGGGCCATTCAACTTCCTCAGCCAGAAAAAGATGCAGATGGCAGGCCACAACATTTCCTCAGCCTCCTCGGTGGAGGTGCCTGTACTCACCTCCTTGGTGAAGCGGTTTGGCCACCACGTGGTGGGAATGAGCTCCTGCAAACCTGCCTCCTCCACACGCAGCGGGCTCTTGATGTAGAAGAACACAACGGAACGGAGCACGTCAAAGCTGTGCTGGAGTTAAAGCAAGCACAGAAGCTACAACGGGAAAAGGGACAGGGCATGTCTCCAGAGCTGTAGTGAGAGACTCCTTTCTAAACTACCACTGCAAGATCCAGAGGCCTCTGGAGAAGCCCCACACAGCTATCACAGCAGCTCCCCAAATTCTACCACAGAGCTGGACTGCTCTGAAAGTGGTTTTGCTCTAGGGATATTAGAGGCCAGTCAGGTAGAAATGAGCTCCTGTGTGTTACTAGGATGTTAACTATACAACACTGCTCCCTCCCCTCAAAGCAGGACTTTGTAGGGAATGATGTCAGGCAGAGGAGACCTAAGAAATGACCTCTCAAGACAGGGTGGCTTCTGCCTCCCTGGACCTGCAGGTCCTTGAAGTATCCTTGGCTGCATTACTGAGGGAAGAGAAAAGTGAGACAGGGGGAGACACAAAGGATACAGGACATTGCTGAGTAGGTATTTCCTAGATTTCTCATGCTTCAAGACTGCAATGGTGAGCCGGAGGTAGTGGATCTAGGAAAACAGGAGAAGCAAAAGTCATTCCATCTGCAGAACATACAACTCTCCAACAGCTACAGTGTGACAAAACTGCCATCTTTGGATCAAACAACTACAGAATCCAAAACATCATGTACCTTTGGACAAGGGGACATAATAGAAGCTGGCTAGTCACAGATTCCTGGGGATTCAGAAGTGCAAACTCACTTGTAATCCCAGGTCTGGGATGATGGGGGAGAACCTGTAAGCCCTCAGCAGGGACATCAGTAGCTGCTTGAGGCACTCATGCACTTCATACTCCTGAGAAAATAAGAAACACATTGAAGAACAACAGCAAGGTGTCAGGAACAGCTATAGCTTCCAGAGTGAAACCTTGGAAGGAAGCATTCATTTATCAACTGAAAAAGCAGGTGTTCTGAACCCACAGCGTCCCTTAATCTCCACAGGAGAGAGTCCAAGCAGAAGTTGATGCCAGTGCTTTGCTACAGGGAAAAAAGTTTCTGCAGAAAGTCCAACCCAAAAGTCACCTACAAAAAGCCGAAGTCCCAGGCCCTATTTGCTGAGCAGTCACCAGTCCTCTTACTCCCTGACTCCACCCAAGATACAGTGTTGGTAGAAGAACCAACCCATAAGAGAAAGAAGTCTTGGATAAATGTGATGAGAGAAGAGTTGCCTGTTTGCATCCAACTCAGAGCCTACCAGCAGGATGAGAGCCAACTCCTCCACAAACACAGCAGTCCTACCAGAGGGTCCAGTTTCACTGCTAAGATGGTGGGCCTGAAGGAGTCATGACATTTTTCCATTAAACTTCTCATGGCAGCTGGCTGGGCCAGAGCCCACATCTGTTAACTGTTACGCCAAAGGGCAGACGTGCTGTCTCCAAGCAGATCCCTGGCAGTGACTGGCTCTGTGTAACCACCCAAGCACTCCAGCAGCAGCAGCTTCCCAGCTGCCTCAAACACATGTCCCAGGAAGGAGTAAGCTCATCCAGCACAGACAGGAAGGGAAGCTGGAGGAGGTTTTTCCCTAGCAGTGCTGGAGATGCTGAGAGTGCACTGCACACTTCTACCCCAGTCCCACACACTCTGATCGATCTCTTCAGCACATGGCAGCACTTAAGACCTCCACAGTCAAATACACATTAATAACAATCAGAAGACTATTCTTATTGATAAGTTTGATGTTTCCAGAAGCAGGAAGTTATTCACCATCATCAGTTTCTTTAGTAGTAGGAGAAGCTTAGAAATGCCTGGTTAACTCACTGCCAGTGTCTGCATTCAACCCTCAGTGCCTGGGTGTGCAGCAGCAGCAGCCAGATGAGCTAATTGAGAGGGTGGTCTACCACAAAGAAAAAAGAAGAGAAAGACACTGAACACTACCAGCATTTTGTAGGGAAGGCTCCTGTCCTCAGCACCTTCCAGGGTCTCCCTGGGATCCCTAGGGAGGAACCAACAACCTAACAACTCACCTCCATAAGAAGCCACATGAGATCCAGCAGCTGCTGAATAAGGGGATGGGCCTCCACTGCCCCTCCTCGCTCAAGGATGCTCAACAGGAAGGTCATGAGCACATCTTCCACCAGGTACACCTTGCACTGTAGAGAGAGAGCCAGGTGAACATTCTTCCATGGTACAGTCACTTCCCAGCAAAAGCTGGGGATTGCTTTGCCTTGCAAGAGCAGTAACAAGCACTACAAGCAATGGACAGGCAAAACTCACCATAAGGGGGGAGAAATAATTGAAGATGTGAGCTAATGTAATCAATACTGTGGGTTCTCCCTGCAGCTGCCACATGGATGTGTCTTTCTCCACCAGCTTCCCCTCCTGCAATGACAAATCCAGAAAAACATGACTTGGATCCAGCCCAATCCACCTTGTACACCAACACTGAATGAATCACATTCCTGGAGCAGCCACTGTTGCTGTCCCATGCCTGACTGCATTAAAAAGCTTGAACATGGGAGTTTAGAATGCCAAAGAAGCAAGGCCTATTCCTCTGGAAAGCTGTAGTGCAGTCCAGATGTCACTATCAACCACATGCAGGCACTTGGACAATGTTCTTCTAAGAAAAGGCTCAAGTTTACATGACAATTTGTAAATGGGAACACCTACAGAAGAGGACAACTAGCAAAGCAGGCCTCCATTCAAGCCAAGACCATTGCATATGGCATTGCCTATGCTTTGGGCATAAACAGATCATCCCTCATCCTAGTGGAAAACAGTGTTTCCAGCAAACAATGCCACAGCCCAAACAATCCGCAAGGCACACCCGCCAGAATTTCATCACATTACTGAACAGGACGTCAGTAAAAAGCATAGGATATGAACAAACTGATTTAACTGATGCAAAATCAAATCCAGCAGTTGTGACCCTGACAAACATCACCTCTTGAATACTGGCAAAGAAACTTCATAGGATGGAGAACAACAAAGACCAGCACGACTTAATTAAAGTCCTGGAACTATCAGGAAGCCCATTTTGGAAGCCAGAGAGCTCCAGGGACACACATGCCCCACACAAGCATTTAGACTCTCGGGTGTATGGAAACATCTGAGCTGGCAGCATGTGCCAGGGAGAGCAGAACCACATTTCCCAACGTGGTGCCCCTCAGATCCACCCAGTGATGCCAGCCTACCGTCACATCTATTCCAATATGGATCACATTCTTCAAGTAGCCCAACAGCTTCCGAGCCTTCACCAAGTCTGCCACAGGAGGATCTTGCAAGGGCCGGTAACCTTCCACTGGATAAGTACGGAAGTGTTAAGGGAAAATACAGTCTGCATTTTGGAGCTTCTTTTGTTTGTGCAAGGAAAAGACTCTGTCTACTTTACTTTGTACCCAGTCCCAGTTCAAACCACAGTGCCTTCTACATGGTTGATAAGCCACAAGCTCTTATCTCTACTTCCTCAATACTGCAAAAGTACTTCACTTCTGCTAGGTGTGAAATACTTTTTTCATCAGAAAGACTGGCTGGAGCTCCCACTACAGCCATCAACAGGCAGAGCCAGGACTGCTCTGACAGGAGCTCCAGGCTTCAGCATTCACACAGCAACAGGCAACACTAATACCATGTCAGCAGTCCCATATGGCTGGGAGATAAAAAAGGCAAGTGACCAAAAGGCTCAGCAGCACAGCAGCATTAGGGTTTCCAAAACTGCAGTGAGAATTTTGCAGGATCTGCCTGGGAGCAGGCAGCCCCCAGTTGTAGCAGCAGCTGCTGACTCAAGAGCTGAAAGCAACTCTCATTTCAGAAACTTATGTTTGTGTCCTGGGGTTCTGCTTCAGCTAAGGTGGTATTTGGCTCTTCTCTCCCTGACTCAGCTCTGCACACAAGTGCTGACAGCAGAAAGTGAACTGCAGTCAGGTGTGTATATTCTACAGCCTCCAAAGATGGTCTCAAGACAGGCTCTTCTCCTTTCAGACCTCCTCTCCCCAACACCTAAAGGATATCGGAGTGGACGGCTTCCGAAGTTAAAAGCAACGGACTCTTTGAAGGAGAGGCTGATGGCAGGGAAATAAGCCATTCCAGCACCCCTCGTGATGTTATCAAAGGCAGTTCCCAGAGATATGCCATTCCTGAAAGAAGGAAAACCCACAAGGTTTTAGTCACAGCAGGAAGGGTCTGAGGTCAGCTGGCTGATACAGATACCAGCTTGCCAACACGGACACGCCAGTCAGTCATGCCTCTTATCATTCTTAACCTGGCACACATGCAAATGTCACAGCTCTGCTGAGTAACAGCCACAGGACACACAGGGGCACTCCCATTTTCATATGAGCCTGGGAAGGCACTGGGGTCTACACAACATGCAGAGTTCACTCAGCTTCAAGGGCAACCCAAATCTGTGAGATAATTAAAGCAGCAGGACATTTTAAAGCATGTGACTTTTTGGCCTCATCTGTTTGATGTAATGGCAATCAAGGATAATGCTTTCAATCTACTCCTACATAAAAGATGAACACAGACTAACTAACAGTTCTTAATTGCAACTGACTTGTTGCAGGCCAGGGCCAGAGAAGAATTCTCATTGTGCATGGGAGCTGGAAACTGGAGATTTATCACCCTTTCCACAGCTCCTTGTGAATTTAGGACAGGCAGGGTATACACTGACCACACAAGCAATTAATTAAAGCCAAGTGTGGAATTAAGCATCGCAAGAGATGCCCTTCTCGCTAAAACCCTGGCAAACTTTACAAAGACTTTGTAGCTTGAACATCCTCCTGCCAAATGCTTTCTACTGAACTGAACTGAAACCCAACAACCCATTCAGATGGTTTCTGAACACAAGGCAGATAAACAAAGGCCGGAACTACCAAGGAACATAAAGAGGAGAGAGCAGAAATAGGGCTCAGCAACCTGCTGAGCAGTGAGGAAACCTTTCTGTTACACACAGACATAAACAAAGTAGGGAACAGGGCAAAGATGCTTACAGGCAGAAAGCAATGGTGCCCTCATCAAGGTCTATCAGACAGCTGACGATGTCTCCTGCTGCCCAGGACTGCAGGAAAGGGAGAGAAGAGGTTAAACATGTATTTCCAGGGTGTTCCCACATCACAAGAAAGACTGCAACCCAACCAATCCCTTGTGATTCAGGGTTAAAGAAGAGAGAGTTCTTTCTCCCAGCAGCTCACAGCATTTTCAGGCACTTCTGGAAGCTGCACATACAGCCCCTAACTGGGATCTTTTTCCCCTCTGGCACTAGGAATGTATATTTATCCCAACAATGCACCATGTTCTGCTATACTACAGAGAACAAGAACCTTCCAGTCACCACCAGCAGCACTAGACTGGAATCAGTCTGCTGGGGCTGCTAAACAAAGCCCCCAGACAGCATGTCCAACATCTCTGAAGCGCAGATAAATGCTGGCACACAGACTGAAGCAGGGAGGAAGGCTTGAGGGCACTTGACAAGGCCCAGCAGAATGCAGTGAGCAGAAGGAGTCACCTCCTTTCTCCTCATTCCATCCTGTTCCAGAGGGACAGCTACTCACTTTGCCATAGTTTGTAGTAGTCACATTCCACTTGCGCACCCTGTTTCCATCATAGGCATACGAATCTGGTGTGTCCCCAACTCCTTCCTGCACCAAAGTATGAAAGATAAGACTCAGACCAGACCACACATAGAAGATTCCTCTCATAGCAAGAGAACCTTTAAGGGGTAGACTAATAGACAGGGAGGGCAGCTGACAGCACATATGCTCTGCCTTGGAAAAGTCCTCCCTCTAGGAATGAATCCAGTGGCTTGTGATCTTTGGTTCAGAGAAATACACCACTCCCTACTTATTTTGGGGTCAGAAGAAGTGTACTGCCATCCAACACTTCCCATTTCTATCAAAGCAGCTCCCCGGGATGCCCATCACTTCCCCTCTCACACACTGCAGAGTGACAAGTTAGTGAAACTCTGCAGCTGACACCCCTTTCCAGTACCAAACATCCCATCCAGATGAAACAACATTCCACCCTCTTCTGAGCAAAACAAGCCCTGTAGTACCAGCTGCTGAGGCCCATCCCAAGGGACAGGCTGCCAGCACTGCAGTCACACACACATTTTGGAGAAGATGCCAGCTGAAAGTCAACACGTAGCGGTTCTATGTGCTGCAAGAGCACAGTAACACACCCAGCACAGGCTTTCACATTGTGCGCCATTCTGTGGACACAGACCAAGGAGTTTTGTAAAGACTCTTAAAACAGCAGGCCTGGCATTCCTAGTGTGTGTGTGGCATTTCTGGTGTGAATGGCAGCAGGGCACAGCACCAATGCAACGCTCTACACTGTCCAAAAAAGCAGTAGAAGACCACCCCCCAGAGCAGCTATACTACCTCCTGATTAAATCTGCAGTTGAGAGTACACCAGCCAATCTGCATGAGTCCCTGGGAGGAGATGAGCACCTCATAAATCCATTTCCCTGAAGGAAAAAGAGAAAGACATACCACACAGTGAATTGTTGCCCCCTGGCTTGTTCCCCTGTTAGAGCTGAACCTGACACTGCTCCCACAGAAATACATGTGGCACACAAAGGAGGTTCAGGATATCCCCAGGATTCCCCTCCCACTCTGTTACTCTGGCATCACACATCCTTCTCATTCCCTGGAGAAGTTCAGTGAATGAACTGGGGAAGAGGGTGCTCAAGATCTGGAACATATTCAAGATTTCCTGAGCTCTTCAGCTGTCTAACTCTCCACACACTCCTCTCAGGGTCTTTTCTCAAAGTAGCACTGGTTTATCTCCTTACCTTTATAAACACACGTTGTGGCCCTGATGGACCCAAAGTTACTGTGGCCAATCACCTGGACCAAAAAACAAAAGATATTTTAACATCAGACAAAAAGAGAGGTTTGTTCAGTCCTTCCCATTTTCTCTGTAGTAGCACGCAAAACCAAAGCAAGATGGAGAGCTATTCACAAGGACAGTATAGGGACAAGAAGGGACATCTTCCCTACCCCAGCAGCTGTATTTGGGGCCAGCTGGCCCCAGGGAATCATTCAGGTCCCTCCTACAGCTCATCTCTACTTGATAAACCCCAGTGAGGCACCCAGCATGGCAGCAGTACAAGGGCAACACGTTGACAGACAGGTTCCCAGTGAATTGGCACAGAAGTGTATACAAAAGTGATTATGATATGGGAAAGATATATAAATGCTGGACAAGTTAGAACAAAACTATAGATTCAAGGTGTCCAGACTAAAGGACAGGACTGGCAAGTAACATGCTGCCTAGAAAGTGAACCGTGTTAAATCCTGACTCTTGCCATCTTGGGGCAGACCATGAAGAGGAAATGAAAGCAGGAACAAGGAATTCACAGACAAGCCAGTCCAGTCCATTCTGGGGGTCAGCTCCAGGTACAGCAAAGTAAACTACAGCAGGTGGTTAAAGGGAAAGGGGAGACCGAGGCAGCTTGATCTGTTAGAGGCTAAAAAGCAGGCATAGATTAAAGAGGCAATCAGCTCAAGAGCAGTGGATGTGCTTGCTCAGTGAAGGGGTGAAAGGAGTGCAGAAATTACTGAAGTAGGAAAGGGTTAAATTCCAGTGGATTCTTTCAGCTGCCTTTTTGCACAGGGAACATCAGCTAAGGAGCATGCAGGTAATTAATGGAAACAAAGGAGAAAGGAAAACCTCAGCTTTAGCCTCTTTCCAGTCTTTTACGAAGACCAGAAGGAAGGAAGAGGCAGTCTGCTGGAGGGAGGGACAGGAAAGCTGGCTGCTTAGCCAAGTGAGCCCCTGGGCCAGGGTAATCCTTTCACTTCCTCACAGCCCCACTCAGACCTTGCTGATTCTTAGTGGTACTGCTAGACTTCTTCCCAGGACTGCTCATTTCCTCCAGGATCCTGCAGCTTTGAGGGCAGACTCCATTTACACATGCTACAAAGCCACTGACAGGGATCTACTACAAAGATCAAACCAAGAAGCCCCAACTGCTTTTAGTCCCACAAAACCATTTTCTGCTGTGTCCAGCAACACACTCACCCCAAGTAAGTCATCATCGACCAGCAGCAGTCCCTCAAAGCCGCTTGTGTGGTCCAACACCACAGTGGAGGGACCAAGCCGGCCCTCTACTACCTGATCTGAAACAAGAGTTGCAGAAAACCTGTTGGGGAGAGTTGTGCAGGATTTAACAGTTCACTGGCTGGGTGCTTCCAGCCAGACACAACAGCACCTGGATGCTGCTACAGGGGAGGAAGATTAAGATAGTGTTGCCTATGCTCAACCCTGAGAAACTCAGAAAAGGAGAGAGATTTAAAAGAAAGTCTTCACAGCAACTCAGCTATGCAGCATTCAGGACACATTAAGTTTTCCACATCACCTGAAAATTTTACTTTGACAAAATTCAAAAGGCTAAGCTCTGTGCCAAATGTTTGGCCAACATGTCACACTTCAATTGCAGCCAACAAGAAAAATTTGCCTTTCTCAGAGAGGAGCCAGGTTGTATCTTGCCACATCCTGATTCATCCAGAGAAACAATTCTAGTAAGAACACAGGGTACAGCCTGAGGCCCAAAGTGAATACCTGCAGTAGAGATCTGTGCGTAAAAATTGTCAACAAGCCTCTGCATCTCTCATTGATGATAGCACTGTGCACTTCTGATCAAAACAATGGCTCTGCATATCATTATCAGTAAACCACCAACACTTGCCCCCCAAAAAATGCTTTTCCACACATTTTAGCTGGGAAATATGTCTCCATCTGTAAACAAACCTGCTGCAGGGCTGGCTGATGAACCCCTCACAGGCAGGATTTAAAGGCACAGCAAATTAGAGCACAGGGAGGCAGAACAGTGCTCACTCAGGGAAATGCCTTTCATGATATAACTTGTCCTTCCAAATTAACCAGCACGAGCAAGAAGCACAAATTGAACAGGCAATATCTCCTACCCCTGCTGTCTTCAGAGCCATTCTCCTCTGCCAGCAATCGCTCAAGGTGCTCCTGCAGGTTCTGGAACGTCAGGTGCTTCCTAGGGAACAAACACACAGGAGCTCTTAAAAAAACTTTGTCTCCAATTTTTCAAGAGTTGCAGCCCAGACACATGTCCTATGCTGAGACATGAACCGTGAAGTTCTGTCAATCTGTTTTATGTCATGAATCTAAGGAATTTGTTGCCCACTGCGTTGGGGCAATGAATGAAGGAAGGACCAAACACAGTGTGAACAAACCAAGTAGATAACAAAGAATCTTACAGTCTTCAGTCTGCTCAGGAGTGTTTTGTGGCAGTAAGAAAACTGTGGTACAAGACAGCAAGAAACCAGCTGTACTACCAATAACTATGGACACAACTTTGCTGCAGTCAGCATCATAGAAACATGGCCTAAGTCAGGATTTGTTTCTTCCCCGAAGTATTTTGCAATACAAAAGAACAGAGGACCACAGCAGCAGCTGTAGCAGTTCAGATAAAGGTCAGGTTAGTCCAGCATCCTCTCTCCGTGAAAACAGCTAAAACCATTTTGTTTTCATACTGAAAATTCTTTCATACATCCCCTTTGGGCCACTGTTCTAGAGAACTTACTGCGCTTCCTTGGTTCTCTCCTTTCAAGGATTAGTTTACTTAGCTGATCCTTGCACAGGAGCTTCCTTTTACTGTGAGAACCACTAGCTATTCCTATCCCTGTTTCCCATTTCCAAAGCCATCTGGGAAACTTCTCACTTCTCCAGGACTAGGGATTTCCCTAAGACTGGTGAGAGACACTGTGAATTCCTGATGAATGTGAAGATGCACAGAAATTAAATCAAAGAATCAGTTTTGGTTGGCATGAGAAGGGTGGCTTCAGCAAAGCTGCTTAATCAGCACTAGCATGGAGGCAAAGTTCTGGAAGGAGAGTAGAAGAGCATGAGACAGGCAGAGAGATGTCTGCAGTGAGCTTCTCTATGAAGAATTCAGGCCTCTGAAGGCAAGATGTCATATTATAAAAGTTACACTCATATGGCAAATGTTATTTCCAAGACCTCTTTGACCGCTACTGGGCTTTCTACCAAGTAGCCATGTCCAGGGGAAAAGGGTGGAAGGCAGTAAAAAAGAGAGAGAGACCAGTCCAACAAACTATCAATTCTGTTCATTCAAGTCACTAATCACCAGACAAAGAAATCAGAAATATTGAAAATCAAAATGCTCAGGCAGATGGACTGTTCCAAGGCTTGCTGGCAGGAGAGCTTGTGGTAAAGTAACATGACCCACTTTGCCTCCCCCGCACCACCACCCCAGCTCACCAAGAGCCAGAGGGCCAAGAACTATTTATAGCAGCTCTGAGCTCATGTTGGAGCTGGCAGTCCTAAGTATAGCCCGTGGAATGTGACCCCAGCCATGCTGCAGCACTGCCAACCAGCAGGAGCCACAGGCCTGCCTCACTCTGCCACGCTCCTGCCTGCCCTGAACCTGTCTGACTTGCCACAGGCAAAAAAGATGCAAGAGGAATTCTTCTCATCCAACACTACAGGTTTCTGGGATAAAAGGTGAAGGAGAACTGAAAATAAAGAGGTAAAAAACACTCACTAAACAGGAATTTTGTGTTTCTCTTCCTTTAGTGACTCCTAATAAAAGTACCAGCAGTTCCACAGCCTGAAAAATGTATGGTATGGCATGGATCAGTAACAGTCTTAGGGCACTTGCAATCTATTTTTAATTCCTGCACCTGAAACCTGTGCATTCTGCACTTCCTTACAAGCAAAGCGAGAACAGGAACAACCAGGTGAATGCCTACTTATTTGAAAAATATTGCCTAGTGATGCTGTAGATGGGATTTTTCATGCAAAAAAGAATCCTTCCTCACAGCCCTGCAGTTTGAAAAAGCCATTAAAAGAGCAGACCTCAGAGCTGTTTCTGTAACATGGAGCTGCTGTGCTTTTAACAAAGATCACTGTGTGGCACTAAAAGATCTTTCCTTTCATGCCGTGCTCTTTATCTGGAGGTGGCATCACTTGCTACCTGGGCAGTGAGAAGTCTGATACCTGTAAGCAGCTGCAGGCTGGTTCCCATCAGCAGTGGTAAAGACTCGATGCAGATAATCATTCAGGAGCCTGCTGTTCACGATCCCTTGGGTAAAACAGAAAGGAAATCAGCTTAGAGAGTCCGCGGTAAACTCAAACATGAATTTCATGTACAAGCAAGAAACTGGTAACTATGGGTAAATTATGTTCATGTTTGCTGATCAATGCAGTGGAAAATGCAGCTTCAAGCAGTCATTCATCACCTTACTGTCCTCACTAGTAGAACCAGAGTCCAGCATTATTGAATGTATCTCCCCAAAAAAGGCTCTTTCCAATTTGAGCTGCTCTGCCATAGCAACTGGGAGCCTATAAATTGCTCCACACAGGTGGAAGTACATCCTCAAGATCCTGTTGTGCTACTTCTTGATAAAGTAACTCCAAAAGCTGAAAGCAGGAATCCAATTTTATTTTTAAAAAAAATAAATCTTAACACTACTGCAATTCCTGATGTCCTATTCATATTCAGGATGTCTCTTAACCGCATAAAAGATGCTGAGATGGAAAGGCTGCAGGTGCAGTTCACCTCATGTAACCCAGAACCCTCTTTAATGATGTGTGTGCCTCACCTTCACTAAACAACCCTTAGTGTCACACTGATGCAGTATTCCTTGTTTCTGAGTGCAACACTGCCCTCAAATGCCAGATTTGTGGTCCCATAAGCACATCACTTGTGCTAGATTGGTGACGCCAAGAAAAAAACCAGACTGCTTGGCCAGTAGCAGAATTTCCCAGGAAAGGATTAATTTGAGAATCTGACAAGCTGTTTATTCTGGAAGGGGAGCTCCCTAAAGCAGATGGGTCTCAAATCAGATGCCAGGCAGGCAACAAAACATTCTCCAGCCGTATGAGGCAGGACTGTGTGCCGAAGAAAAGGCTCTGTGACATGAGTTTCTGGAGTCAGTAGTACTGCAGGAATGTCCTGTCCAAAATCTCATCTCACTTTAAGGATTTACTCAGTTTCAGCCCCCCTACACCTCACACTACCAAGGTAACTTCAACTGGAAGGCAGCTGATGTCAAGCAAGGCAAGAGATGCTCCCTGGATCCACAGTGCTCTTGTTTTCACATGGCATGTACAAGCCAAAGTCCCTACCTGTGACCTTGGACTTCTCTGGCTCAGTGGTCAACCTGTAATTCTTCCTTGAGAAAGCAGTCCCAGAACCTCTCGACGTCATTCTTCACATGCACCACTTCCAGAGCAGACATAAGATGAACAGACGCCTGGAACAAAACCTTCTGGGAAGGATGGTGCCTTTAAATTTCTCCCTTTCTTGGAGGTTGCTTTACCTGAATTAAACAGCAGGGATAAACCAAAAAATAGCCACAGTCCTTGCACGTCCTAATGACATTACACAAGAGCCCCAAACCAGCTAACTGCTGACCCTGCTCTCAGTCCCACTGCTGTCCAAGTGCTTAAAACCTTCCCAAAGCATTAAGCTACACTCCAGACAGCCACAAAAACCCCCCTACAAACAAAGGCACAGGCACAACCAAGCCAGAAACACAGGCAACCTTCACACCAAGCCCAGGCCAGAAGCACTGAGCCAGCACAGGACCACAGCCACCACCACTGCCAAACATCGCTGAAACTGGGAACCGCAATGCTGCTCATGTCCTGACAAACACTTCTGCCTTTCTCTCACACTCTGTATTATTCCTTAGGATAGCAACATGAGTCTGGTTAATTTTCTGTTCAACGGGTGTTTAGATTATTCCACTACACAAAACAAAGAGAGAGGAAGAAGGAATGAGACAAATGCAGATGGACTGGACTATGATAGAATATCACTGACTACAAAGCAAAAGACCCAGCTGTCAGAGTCACGGGGGAAAAAGCAGACACAGGTAATATACAATAGTGTTTACAAGTGAAAATCTACCACGAGACTACAGATTCAGGAGCCTTCCATATCAGAGCTGACATGTGCCAGGACAAAAAGAATACATTCAAGTGGCTAGTTCCATCCAGCTTCCAAATGTTAGGTTATTCCCCTCTCCTGCTTCCAACTGCTCCAATAGCCAACTCTTACTGGAAGACTCTCCCTGGGCATCTATCTGTCAAAGCACTTTGTCACACACAGAGCAACAGGAAGATGCAACAGGAGCAAAAGCTGCAGGAATTAAATGCTTGTTGGTAATCTGATGCAGAGCAGAAACTAAGGTGAACCCAAGAAAAGTTAGTGACTCTGGAGGAGGAATGCCAAGTGACACAAGTACCACAGCAACTCCAAATCACCTGAGCTTCAGCTAGATTTGGGAAAGGGTTTCCTAAAGCCCCTTTTCTCAGGACCACCCCAGCAGGCAGCAGTGGAGCAACACTGCCCGGCCTCCCTCCTGCAGCACTGCTGAGCAAAATAGCGGGAACAAAGCAAAAAACCAGCCTGGATCAAAGGCCCTGAATGATGCGTCAGGAACTCAAAACAAGAGGTAAAACAATAAAGAGAAACACATCATTTACTACCAAAGCAGAGCAGACAGCACAATGTGGACTATCCTAAAAGTACTCGACACATGACATGATTTCACCTCAGCCAGGACAAATTAAAAACACCCGAGGGCAGTCAGGAGTGCCCACGGCTCTCCTAAAAGGCAGCCACTCTGGTCACCAGTGGTTCATGTGCTGCTGAAACATTTAGTCTGAATGCCTAAAACAGAGTATGCAGCACCGCCACACTGGCACCATATGAGATGCACTGCTGCAGTGCCAGGGTGTTTGCTCAGTTGGAGCAGATGTTGCTTTCAACAGGTCTGAGAAAGGGCAGAGCCGGGGGACACACATCTGCCCCAAAAGCCATTCACAGAAGCAAAGATGCCCTGCTCTGAGCCTGACCCCGGGCTGAACTCCCTTCTCTTGGCAAAAGCAAGCAGCTTCCAGCAGCAGGGCAGAACACACAACACAGAAGCAGCCTGATCTGAAGTGGAAGCAGGCGAGGAGGCCG
The DNA here is from genome assembly GCF_971803275.1 of Cyanistes caeruleus. Classification (NCBI taxonomy): domain Eukaryota; kingdom Metazoa; phylum Chordata; class Aves; order Passeriformes; family Paridae; genus Cyanistes; species Cyanistes caeruleus. The sequence continues at coordinate 17,151,948 of NC_141711.1, forward strand.
AGAAGCCAGGCCGGCCAACATAACTTTGTCTCGCAGCTGCCGGCAAAGCCCTGAGACTCGCAGCAGGCAAAGAGAAACAGCACAGCCCGACATGGAGCATAAAACTGCCCTGCCTTCATCCCAGGCGTGGGTCCCCCGTGGCACCGCAGCCTGCCGACACCCCAAACTCACAACCACCGGGCAGCACCACCATGCTCACACCCAGGAACCAGCCCCAAAACCGGGCTCACCCCGCAGCCGAGGCGGGCAGCACGCCCCGAGCCCAGCGGCGCCCCATAACCCAGAGACACCCCCTAAACGGGGCGGCACTCCCTGCAGCCACAGACACCTCCAGACCCGGAAGGACCCTCCATGCCCACAAACACCCCAAACCCGAGAACACCCTACACCTGCCTACAACCCTTGGGGCGCGGCCGCCCCTCGATCGGGCGCTTCCCGCATAGCCGGACGGCACTCTCCGAGCTGGCCGTGGCCCGAGCACCCCCGCGGCCCCCGGAGGAGCCCCCACGCTGCCGCGACCGGGCCCCGCGGCCGCCGCACTCACCGCCGGCCCGGCCGCGCCGCCGCCGCCGCCGCTACGGCGACCCGCGAGGGCCATGGCGGGCGGGCGGGACGCGTTGCCGGGAGACGGGTGGGACTCTCTCCGCGCTCGGGCAGGGCCGGGCCGCGGTGCCCTGCCCCGGGGAAGGACAGAGGGCAGAGACCCCCTCGGTGCTTGTGTGAACTTCTCTCTAGGAAACCGAGCAGGGTCGGGGCCCCCGAGACGTGAAGCTCTCGGCCGTGGAGCTAGGCAAGTGGCACGAGGGAGGCCTGGGCAGGTGCTGCCGACCCTCAGGGAGACAATCATCCTCTGACCCCAACCCCGAATGCTGCCCTTGGGAGAGAGGAGGAGGAGGAGGAAGCCGACACGAGTGTGGAGCCTCTCAGTGCACTTTACTGTGCTTTTGGAGTGGGATCAGGACCATTAATGGGGAACGGTCCCCAGCAGGTCCTGTGGCAGTGTCCAGATTGGCTGTGGGGATTCTAGGTCCAACATTGCACGTGGGAGCAGTCTTGGATCCTCGTGGGCACAGGGAGCATGGGCTGGAGCATCTGACACTTTCAAGATCGAAACATAGTTACAGAATAATTTGGGCTGTAAGGAACCTGAAAAATAATCTAATTCCACCTCCCTGCCATGGGCAGGGACACCTCCCATGAGACCAGTCTGGCCTTGAGAACTTCCAGGGATCCAGGGGCAGCCTCAGCTTCTCTGGGCAACCTGTGCCAGAGCTGCACCAACTCCACAGCTCGCACGCACCCAACTCTAGCAGCCTCAGCACCACCAGCCTGCTACCACCAGGGTCCTCTTATGTCTCCCCAGATCCAGAAAATGTCAGACACTCCAGCACCCCTGGGCCCATGTGGATCCAAGAGTGCTCCAGCCTGCAGCATTGGGCCCAGAATCCCCACAGCCAGCCCAGATGCCGCTGCAGGACCCGCCATGCACTGTCCCCCAGTGCTGGCCCTGACCCCACTTCACTGGCACAGTAAAGTGCACTGGGAGGCTCTCTCAGGCCTGACAAAAGTGTCTGGCCACAGGACCATTACACTGGGCCACTGTGAACAAAATGCTCTGGGTGCTGATTGTTTGACCTTGTGCGGCTTCTGCTTGCTTTTTAAACCCAGGCCTCTTATGGTAGACTCATCAAAATGTAAAGGTTTCTGCCTGAGAATAACTTTGCAAGCTTTCGCTCTCATAAGGTATGGGGAAATTACAACACCACACAATTCAGTCACTCTTTCCATCTTAACACGAGACACTGGGGCACAGTGGAGCTATAGACTTGCTGAACAATTCACTTCCGGAAAGCAACAGAATTTCTCCACTTCTGTCTCTGTTTACTTGTCTGCAACAAACAAGACAACAATCTACTAGATATGGTTCTTGAGCTCATATACAATCCATACAACCTTCAGGTCAGGTTGTCAGAACAACCCACAATTCACACATGCATTTGGTTATAGCATTGGTGAAGAGATAGTCTTTTCCTAGAAACCACCTTGGGAAAGCTCTTGAACTTGGGAGACCTTCCTCCTCGTGACAAGTCTGGGCCTACTGAAGACTTTGGCATACACTGTACCTGTTACCTAACATATGGTCAAGAAACTGTCCTGGCTCTTCAACTGGATCCAAACTGAAGAATTTACTTAAAATAAACAAGGGATTCTGTGAGGAAGAGGCCTGTGGCAGCCTCTGGATTGCTGACCATTTACCTCTGCCAATGCTCCCAAGTAATCTCCTAACACTTCTGAGCTTCCTCTCCTGTGAGGGAGAGATTCTGCAATATGCTAGGAAGTAGGTAGGGTGCAGGAGACTGAAGTCTCTCCTTGAGACACCTTCTGGAAGGCCTGTGAGGATGTCTTGTTAAAAAAAAAAAGCAACCAGAGGGGAGTATAGAGCAGAGGCCATTTACCCTCAGAAACTTACTGGGCAGGGGAAGGCAGACCAGGTTGTGGGCTCAGGTGGCATGGCCAGGCAGCAGGAACGTTACCTCAGGGAGCATCAGAGACCACTACTGAACCTGCCTGGACAGCAACCACACAATGTCTCAGGTACAACCAGAACGGGGAAAAGGAATGTGAAATCCAACCTTGCAGAATTAATGTCTCAAATGCAATTCAGGATCAGGATAGAAACCTGAACTGCCCAGACATATTACAATACTAGGTGTGGGACACTGCTGGGAGTGACTGCTTCCTTCAGCTCCTACCTTTAGAGTGTCCCCTGCGATCCTCTTTTACCAGCCACCTCCCAAGCCAAACTCATGCTTGGGATTTTCTCACCAGCTTTACTGTATTTTGCATGGCCTTCCAAGGCCAGGGCACGACATAAGTCCATTAGCTAGACTCTGACAGAAGTGATTCATTCAGGGAACGAGCACCTTGGCAAGCATGGATGTGGCACTTGGTGCCATGGTCTGGTTGACATAGTGGTGATCAGTCACAGACCGGGCTCGATGATCTTCACAGGTCTTTTCCAACCTAAATGTATTGCGATGAGGCGTTCCTCTCATGGGGAAAGAAATCTTTCGCTGGTATCTGCTCCGCCCCGTCCCGCCCGCTGCCGCTTCCCGCGGGCCGCCCCTCCCTGCGCTCCGCGGGGCGCTGCCGCCCTCATGGCTCTGTGTCGGGGAGTGCTGACCGCCTGCATCCTCGGCCTTCTCCTGCTGCCGGCAGCCGGTGAGCTCGGGGAGGGGGGGAAGGTGTGGGAGCGGCGAGCGGGAGGGCCCCGGCCCGAGCGGGGAGTTGAGGGGCTCCGGCATCGCTTTCGGAGACGATGATCACATCCCCCGGGGAGGCCTGGCCGAAGCCCCCGACGTGAGGAGCCCCAGGCTCCGAGCTCAGCCCGCTCAGCTCAGCCGCCCGTGCCGGGGTAGGAGCTGAGGAATGCGTGGTTTTGGGACTGTGGAACGCGTGGTTTGGGGACTGGAACGCGTGGTTTTTTGGGGGGGGTGGGGAGGGGCTGAGGAACACGTGGCTTGGGGGCTGTGGAACCGAGGTTTGGGGACTGGAACCGTGGTGTTGGGGCTGTGGAACCGAGGTTTGGGGACTGGAACCGTGGTGTTGGGGCTGTGGAACCGAGATTTTGGGACTGGAACCGAGCTTTGGGGACTGGAACCGAGGTTTGGGGACTGGAACCGTGGTGTTGGGGCTGTGGAACCGAGATTTTGGGACTGGAACCGAGGTTTGGGGACTGGAACCGTGTGTTGGGGCACGTGGTCCCGGCGGCGGCGGGAGGTGCCCACACGCTCACAGCGGTTTTGGCGCCGAGGGAAAAGTTCTGATGAGGGCAGAGCTCTGCCGAAGTGGGGTCGGGTTGTGTTGAGCGGTGGTGTCGGCCAGCAGCGGCTGCAGGACCCCTCCTAATGATACGAGCTGCTGGTAACTAAGCTAAGGCAATGATGTACTGAAGTGGCTGCCAGCCATTCTTGAAGCGTCCCATTAAAAACCTTCACCTTTTAACCTCCGACACAGTAAATTATACCCTTTTACTGGAAGATAATAGAAACACTGAGGTGTTAAGTGATGATATCACATAAACAGGACTACGTAAGCTCGTCTGATGATTGAGTTCATACATCAAATGCTATTATTGTTAATTGTTTTTTTTTTTCAGCAGCCCGATCTGTTGCTATTTTGTTATTGTGCTGAGAGGATGGACTGTGTGGTCTTTCCCAACTTTGTCCTGTGCTTAGAGAGAGCAGATGTGATCACAGAACTTGACTTGAGAGGTCTCAGAGAAGGAGAAGCACTCTTTATATTTTATATATCAGTGTTGTTACTTGATCAGAGAGATCAAATTCTGCACAAACCTGTGTTAGAAAGTTGTTCGTGACGTGCAAGAAGATGTTTGACTTGGTCGGACTAATCCAGGATCACAGTTCGGGGGCTGAGCTTAAATAGTGTTATCTGTAAGTACTTCAAGGTATGAGCACCAGAAAAAGGGTTCTTTAGGCTGACTCACCATGAAGGTGCTACAGCTGTAACTGTATGCAAGCTGCTCTTGAATAAATAGGGGTGGAAGTTAGTACTTATTGCAGTGACTGGGAACTAGGTGAGAAGAGTTCGGCAACTCTGCTTTCCAGATGGAGCTTGGTCACTCTGTTAAAGTGGTACTGTGGTACTTTGTGTGGCACTGATGGTGTGAAATCATTACACTGATGCCCTGTAGGATAGGAGGAACCCCTCAGTAACTGGATTGTGTTGGGTGTGGACTATGCCTGTTCTCAGGTGCTTCAAATAATTAACCCATCAGAAGACCATGGGGGAAAAAAGTGCCATCAGTTGATCAGCTGATGAGCTGGAGAATTCAGTCAGTTGAGGAAGAGTCTCATGGATGCCACAGCTGATAAAAGAAGAGAGGAACAAAGCAGAGGCACCAAATTCCTTCTCCTTTGATGTGCTCAGCCCTTATTGACTTAGCTCAGCCACTTGAGAACTGAACTAGGCCTGTGGTTTTCCTTTTATTTTATTGTGCTGCAGTAGTACAATTGTGAGATGTTGGAAGGAATTTTGTTGGTTGGCTTGCTGTGTAATATCACAGGTTATTTTGGAATTGGTTTAGCTACCTGTCATTTCCTTGTTAGGGATAGAGGAAGGAGGGAGCAGCCAGGTGGCATTAGGTGTCTGCAGAGGAAAAATTTGATGGACCGTGTGTAAGCATATGTAAAGCTGTTAAAAGTACTGTGCTATGGATACAGAAGTTCCTCTTTGTTCCTGTTTAATGATCCTCCATGTTTAAACTCCTAGAAGGTTTTTGTTTTTTATTGTTGGCTGTGAAATGTAAAATGTTTTTAGCTTTTAATATATTTTTCATGCATTTGTAGCTTCTTAGACTGTTAATAAATGTTGTAACTTCTAGTACTTTTCCTGTCCTCCCCCACAGTTTGCCAAACCCTTACAATACATTCTTGAAATTCTGTTTACATTCTTGCCTTTAGTCTAGCAAGGACATTTGGTTTTGCACCTTATATTGTAGACACAGTAAAGTTTAGGCTAAAGAAGATTGAGGGGGCTCCAGTGGGGCAGAACCCAGGGGGAAATTACCTAACCAACTGCTCTTCTTACTGGACAATATTTGATAGGTATACTAATAAATGTTATAAAAATTTTAGAAATACTGTATCATCTGTGCATATCACCATATTGTGCACCATTAAGGCTTTTAATTAAAGACTTGCATTTATATTATCATTTTAACGCTGTTTGGAAAAGTTTTGTGTTTTATTCCAGGCAACAGCTGAAGTATTCAGGTATTTCTTGATGCTAGAGAATGAAGACTGAATTTCCAAATGTTAAAGTCAGTTTAAATATTATCTTTGTATCTTCCTGTTTGCTTTCTCTGAACAACTATACCTGAAGGTATTTGAGTTTTTTTGGAAGGACTGTGGTGTAGAAGCAGGATATCAGGGTATGTCTTGTTAATGTGATATGTGACAGGAAGCAAATGATGAATAGAAACCAGCTGACTGCAGCATTTGTCACTAAAAAATGAAGTGATACCCTTCTTGGGAAATGATTTTTGCTTAAACTTTGAGAAGTATTTTTATGTGGCAGTTAAAAGCTTTTAATATGCCATTCTTATGCTGCAGTTACTTAGGCTTGGCAGGGCAAAGACAGAGAAAACAGCCAGTCCCTTAAGGAATGGGTCAGCCCAATGCAGTTCTGAAAAGTGTGGGATGTTCCATGAGGGAGCCATCCTGGTATGTGAACATCCCCATTGCATTACCACTGTAGCTGCACCAGGTGATGCTTGCAGTGGGAATGCCACTAGACTGATTTAGTTCTAAGAATGTGGTGTATGACATCTGTTTTCTGCAATGGATTATCAGGATTAGGATTTTCTGTGAAGTAAACAAAGCAACAGGTAGAAACAACCAAGTCACATGGAAATCCAAACCTACAGTGAATGCAGTGGTGTTGCATCTTTTCCATCAAGTCAAATCTCTAGGAAAATTTAACATTTTCTTCTAACTAATCTTAGGGCTTTTTTAAGGTAATTTTAACCTTTCTGGCAACTCATGTTGCTCTTCTGAGTCTTTGCAGTAATTTGGTAGCTACTAGCAGATACAGTGAAGAGAGTATCACCAGTATCTCATATTGTCATGCAGTTTAGTGCTTATGTCTGAACATTTGGATAGAGGTGCTCAATGAAGATGAGGTATTTTGTGTGAAGCGTAAGTATTTGCTTCTGCTGTACACTAAAGGAAATACTTGGTTTCTAAGATCTGACCCAAATGCTTTCAGCATGTTTAAATGTTAAGTGATCTGGTCGGTATGAGAAAAAGACTTTGTGTGATTATTTCTTTACTAACTATTGGTTTGTAACTCTTTTCAGTTTTCAGTGAAGATTGTCATGCATATATTAGTTATTTAGGCGACGTACGACCTGCACAATCCTGTCCTCGTTTCTGCTGTGGATCTTGTGTGAATCGATACTGCTGCTCTAATATATTACTAAAATTTGACGAACAAAATTGCAATCAGCGTAATCAAAGGTATGAATTTATACAACACATTATAATTCTGTTATCAAATGAGAAAAACACACTGTTTAATGGTTAAATCTTCCTAAATGACCTTTCTCCTCTATATCTCTATCAGGCTCTATCAGGGATCAACATTAATGCTTGTTACTTAGCTGTAAAATGGGAACAATGAGCTGGATAAATTAATGCATGAACTGATGTGATTATCTTATTATATTTGTGAATTATCTTCTTGATAATTTTCAAATACTTACACTCTAATTAATTTTTCTGAGGATGCCTGACATAGAAGACTCTCTGAAAGCTTTAAAGAAGTTAAGCGAGAATCTGAGGTAACTCCGTGAACTGCTGTCCAACAACTGGTTGGGATGAAGCTTTAATATGCTTTTTTTTTTACCTTGGTGGGAGGGCTTGATACAATATGCACTGATGTTTGTTAAAATGAGTGTCATTATCAGTATTACTACATCATGTGGGAAGTCCTTGTTATTGAAAGCTTAACTTCGCACTTGAATGCTCCAGGACACTAGATAGGTACCACTGGTTTGTGCTCCAGATGGAGAATGTTACCAAGTGAAAGGCATCCCAAAGGAGCAGAGAGGACATCTGAAACTCCACTCCTATTGTTGAGTTCTGACTGTAGTGGAAAATTGCCAGCCTTGCTGCGGAGAATTGTTGAGGCTGGTTGAGCACAAACCAGAATTGAGCCACTTGCTTATCTTGCACCTGACTCAGGCAGGGCTTAACCACTGAAGGATATCTGGAGTGAAGCACTGGCCTGAGCTCCATGTTGTCTCTGGGAAGCACAGAAAAGCACCCACATATCTGCAGGGAAAACAAGCATCACTCCCCTTTACCCAGGCATAAGAAGCCTTGTTCAAAGTACAAATCTGGTCCTTGGAGGCCATGATGATGTGCAGTTGTAGTGTAGGAGCAAAGACTGTCAGATATCCTTTAGCCAGGTGGAGGAGGAGGTGACACTGAAATGTCACATTTCTGTTCTGCTTTTAGTTCAGTTTCTGAGCAACAGAAACCCTTATAAAATTGGTGTTTGGTTTTTTCCATGTAGAGGATGAGAATATGACCCCACTTGGTGGACAAATTGTTGTGCTTGCTCCTCTCTCCTCCCCAAAGCAGGGATGCCTGTGTCAGAGCATACCTGGGTGAAACTAAGCTTAATTAATGGTGAAGGTGTGGTTAGTAAAAGGCTAAATTTGTTGATTTTTTTGTTGTTAATCACTGACCAATTTTAGTTAGTTAGGGCTAATGCAGTAAATGCATTTATCCTCAGCTGCTCCAAATCTATGTATGGTCTATTTAATTTTGTAAAACTGCCTTGGAACAGTGCCATCAGGCAATTGTCAAATCCATACTTTTACCACCAAAGACAACAAAAAGAATTTCTCTTTTTAGTGTACATTACCTTTCATAAGCACTTGAGACTTAGCTAGGTAACTTGAATAAGTCATAAATTCCATGTTTTGAAATGAATTCTCTTGTTACAGGGTCTCTGACTCGCAGATTTTTGAGGATCCTGATGATTTCTTAGATGCTCCTGACCCCAGGTAAGCCATGCAAGGTTTTACAGTGGGATTTGTGTACAGGTTCTTCATTGTGTAATCAGGACATGGGGGCTTGGCAGTGCTCAGTTAACAGTTGGACTTGGTGATCTTAAAGGTCTTTTCCAGCCTGAACAGTTCATGATTCTGTGCTGCTGGAATATGAAAATAGAAATACTCGTGTGTTAAGAGTGTGGAGGACTCAAAATCTGTGTACATATTGGAAGGAGGAGAGACATGAGGAAGAGGCTGGATGTTGCTATTTAGACCATAACAGTCTCTGTATATAATAATCTGTATCCTTCCTGCTGAACAGGAGGTTGAAGCATTAGCACAGAATTACAGAACAGTTGGGGTTGGAAATGACCTCTGGAGATCCAGTCCAACCCTCCTGCCAAGGCAGGGTCACCTGGAGCAGATGACACAGGAATGTGTCCAGGTGTGACTTGAATGTCTCCAGAGGGGAGACCCCACACACTCCCTGGGCAGCTTCTTCCAGTACTCTGTCATTCTTAACATAAAGAAGTTTTTCTTCATGATGAGGTGGAACATCCTCTGTTTTAGTTTATGGCTGTTACTCTGTGCTTTGTACTCTCAGAAAATCCATAGTGGCTCTGGAAAAAAAGTGCTTTTGTTTGAAGTATCTCCTTGGTGTTCTATCATCTTTTGCAGTTAGTTTTTATCAGTATTTCTCCATCTGTTTCAATATTGGGAAGAAGTAAATTCCTTTGAGCTTATATTGGTGATGACACAAGTCCCGCTGTAAAAATGTGTCAGTTTTTCACAGTGCAGAAGATGCTGAAGAGAGGGCAGGGATTAATCACAGAATGTTAAAGGGTTGGAATGGACATTAAGGATGATCTATTCCCAGCCTCCCCCTGCCATGGCCAGGGACATGGCCCACTTACTGAAGGTCCCATCCAGCCTGGCCTTGAACACTACCAGGATTGGGGCATCCACAGCTTCCCTTGGCAACCTGTTCTAGTGCATCACCACCCTCACAGTAAAAACTTTCTTCCTAACACCCAACCTAAATTTCCCCTCTTTCAATCTGTACCCATTACTCCCTGTCCTGCCACTCCAGTTCCTGACAAACAGCCCCTCTCCGGTTCCCTGTAGCCCCTTCAGACAGCTGAAAGTGCTGTGGGGTGTCCACACCAGCCTCTCTTCTCCAGGCTGAACAGCCCCAGCTCTCCCAGCCTGTCTCCTTAGGGGAGGTGCTCCAGCCCTCTTATCAATATCGTGGCTTCCCCTGGACTCGCTCCAGCACTTCCGTGTCCTTGTTCGGCTGGGGACGCCTGAGCTGCGCAGTGCCGCTGAGCTGCTGATGTCTCTGCCTGGCTTCGGGCGCTGGGGCTCCCCTTTAAGGGGCGGTGCGCTCGCCGTGACGTGCGCGGGGCCGGGCGGCGGGCGCGGGGCGAGCGGCGGTGGCGAGCATGGGGTAAGCGGCGGGGTTCGGCGGGCTCGGGAAGAGACCCCGACAGCCCCGGGGGGACGGGGGCAGCCGTAGGGGGAAGCCGCCCGGCCTTCCCGGTACCTCCGGCGGAGCGGTCTCAGCAGCGGCTGCGAGCGGCATCGCTCCCGGGAGCGGCGGGCGGGGGTCGGGGCCGTGCGCCGTCCCCAGCACAGCCGGGCGGAGCCCCCGCGCTGTGTTAGCTCAGGCACATCTTTTCCTGCGGGGCAGGAAGGAGCGCGCTAAAGGCAATAGGCACTGCCGTGGTGGTGTGAAGGGGGTATGTGGATGTCTTGGATGGAGCCTTGGTGTCTTTTGGCGATGTCCCTTCCACAAGGAGAAGGGTTTGGTGTAACAAATATTTTGGAGGAGGGATGCTGCTTTTCAGTGAGACTGATCTTCTGTCTTCAGATGGGTGGTTCCAGTACAGCAGGCATGAGCCTTATCTTGAAGTCAGAGCATGCTCTTTGTAAATGACAGGGAAAAAACATTTAGGAAGGAGCAGTTAAATTGTTTTAATTACCTTTGTTTCGGAATGTTATGGAATGTCTAAAAAGAGGACCGTGGATGTCTCAGCATGAGAAGATGGGTGACTTCTCTTTTCCCTTTCAATTGCATTGCAGCTTTGAAAAATTAAGTGTTGTGCAAAGGCCTAGACTTGACATCAAACTTACCTTCTTGTTAGGCAATTTTATTAGAAAGGTTGTAATTACTCACAAGAATACTGTCCTTGAAAAGCCACCCGGATATGACTTTGGAGGAAAACCACATCTCAGAACTTTCCAAAATGACTTATAACTGAGCTGTCCCATTTAGGGTGTTCCAATACTGCAGTGAGTGGCACCATCTGTGACTGCTGCCAGTGGGACACCAAATAGGTTTTTGTTTAGTTACAGACAGTGCCCGGAGTTTTGTGTTATGTATGCTGAGGTTTCTGTGCTTTTAAATCAAGTAGTAAGCTTGTATTCCTTCTGGAAGAGTTGTCCTGCTTCCTTGTCTGCAAGGTATACTCCACCTTCTCTCTCTGTGCCCATTTCTTGTAAAAGGCAGGTCTTGTCTTGTTTCTTGATGACTATGTTAGTTGAATTCTTCACTGTGTAGAGAGAAGGGCTGATGTCAGCTGGAGTATTTCTTTGTATCTCCAACAAGATGAGCATTCTCTTTGAACAGTTTGTAACATGACAGGAGGCAACAGAGGGCAACTTCCTTTAGTGCCCTGTTCTTTCTTAACAGTTGCAGGTATTACCTTTGACACTGCCCTTGAAAAAGAGGTGATGGTTTCCTGGCATTGTAGGTCATTATGGGTGCATCAGGCTGATTTCTAGATTGAGTTACCACCCTGGCACGCTGCTCACAAATCCTGTCTTTCTGAGAGAGCTTCCCCTTTCTGAGGGCTAGTTACAGACTACCTGTGGACTTGCCACTGGCCTCTGTGGTCTGGGTGTTTCTTCTCCCTGCTTGGAAATCCTGCCACAATTACACCCTAATTCTAGAACAGGGTTAGGGAAGGGCTACTGGTGGAATGTTTGTTCTTTATTGTCTTGCCTGGCTGAGCAATTACTAGTTTGCTTGTACTTTTGCTTTTTCACTGTGTTTATTCTGAGGTCTTCTTCAGAAGTGCAAGCAAAGCACCAGTTTTCAGTAGGTTTCTTTTTAATATCATCCTTTAATATTGATTTCTTTTAGTATTTATATTGAGTATCAGGTGCTGTTGAGGCAGATGTGCACTTTGGGCAATCCTTTGGAGTGTATTTCACATTGCAAGCAGTCCATACACTATAACCTTTGGATATTTTAAAGACAATAAATTACACTCCATTGGGGATCTTAATATTGCACTTCTAAGTACTTGAAAGCATTTTGTTTCCCAGAATGCTGCATTTGGAAGCAAATGAAGTGTTCTAAGAAAATTGTAAAAGTCAGGGTTAAGTCACATTCAGGCCTTTTACTTTGTTGATCGGTCCTTAAAGATCATGTGGAGCTTTTAGGTCAGGGTGCAGGGATAGGTTTTCATACTGATAAACTTGATAAATTTGTCACCATTTTTCCTTGACCATAAGCAATTTCTCCAATATCTGCTGCCAGTGAATGTGTTGTGGCAAAGGTTTACTACTGGAAGGTGTTTTGGGATTTTTTCCCCCCCATTTTAACTGGATTACTGAGTTTTCCCCTGCTTTACTTTGGTTTAAAAGATGGATTGTGAGCAATAAGGTTAATTTAGTTTGTTTCCCCTTTTCATTCTGCTGTATATAGTATTCTTATTTTGAGAAACTGCAAAAAGCAGAGCACTGATTAACCAGGACAGAACTTGTTATTATTTTCATTGGTAATGTGATTACTTAGCCTTGGTATGCCAATTTTCCAACAGTGACCCTTACTGGAAAAGGAAATTATATGACTCATACCACAATTCAACTAATTCTGAAGTATTTGAGTGTTTAAGGAGGTGGAGCAATACAGGACATCTGTATCAAAGAGTTACAGAAGAAAATAATGTAGTTGGGGCAGCTGATGATGGGTTTTCTAATTGGAAACAAAACTTCACATTGTCTGTGTACACAGTTAATTTGGCTTTGTTTCTGAATTAATTTCTGCCTGTAAGTTACAGCAGGTTGTGTAACAGGTACAGTAATGATAGAGGCAAAGCTGTTCCTCCTTATGAGAAGGGGGAGGCAGAATGTCCATCTTCCTGGGGAGCTTTGGCCAGCGGAGACAGACCAGCCTCGTTGGATGGGGATGTGCTCATTTGGGGTTTGAGCCATGTGTTGTCTTGTGGCTTCCTTGTCCTTCTGTGATATGGAGAAAATCCATGTCATTCTCTCTGCCTTTAGCTGAAATGTGGCATCTGCAATAGGCTGCTATGGGCTAACCTAGCAAAACCAGCATATTTCTAACAGTGAAATATATAATTATCCTGATTTTCTTTGTCTGGTTTAGATATTTTCAAGCCCGTATTTTCTCCACAGACAAGGTCAAAAATACTGTGATATTGAACTATGCCCCATTTCTCCTCCCCTGCTATCACTATCAGGGATTCCAGTTTACACTTTCTGGTGTATTTGGATACTCCAGGATATCTAATAGGTTGCCAGTGGTAAGAAAGTAAATCATAAAGATTATTACAGAATCACAGAATTGTTAGGGTTGGAAGGAACCTCTGGAGATCATCTGGTCCAACCCCCCTCCAAGGCAGGGTCACCTGGAGCAGGTTACACAGGAATGTGTCCAGGTGGGTGTGGAATGTTTCCAGAGGGAAAACTCCATGAAAACTGGAAAAAAGCTTCTAGCAATGTAAGTAGTCTCTGTTTAATGAGCAGAGGGTTTATTTTCCAGTGCTGGTCCTTGATATTTTCTGTAATAAATGAGTTAAACTGCATTCAGCCTGTTCTGTGAGGCTCGTGTTCAGGCACAGGCTAATCTCACCAAAGAATGTAAGCTTCTTGCCTGGAAACAACTGAGACTTGGATTTGAATCTACTTAAAAAAATGTTCTATGCTTTTTACTAGCCTGAAGAGTAAACATCAGCTTGCACATTTAGCAGTAGCACTTGCATTGTGGGGCATTTGGTTTTCTGTTCACCATGTTCTTGTTGAAGAGGCTGCTTGAAGGTGGCAGAGGGTTATGAGTTGTGGTGTCTGCTGCTATAGGCACTTAGGTTTCGTTTCCTCAGAAACCAAGCAGGAAGAAGTTGAAAAATGCTGCCCTGGCGCAAGAGGCAGATGTGCATGGCTGGGTTAGAATGCTCTGCTAACCACAGAGGGCTGTGTGACAGCAACGAGACAACCTGGCCTGAGCATGCAAAGACACAGTAAGATTGATCACTTGGATTTTGTTCAGGATTTAATTTTCCTGTGACTGTGTGCTTCATTGACTGTAGGTACCTACCAGAGTAGAATGGTCCCTCTAGGTGTGGGTTTTGCTGTGCTTCTGTCTAACTCTGAAAATAGTAAATTTTTAACATACAAGTTGACTCTGGAGAGAGCTTGTGGAAGTGGTTGCAGGCAGGGTAACCCTCAGAGAAGGATCCTATAGCCCAAGAAACAGAGAATCCTTTAAAAACATGTTTAGAAGACCACAATGGCTATTTATTAGGATCTGTAAAAAGTTGAGTGAGTTCCAAAGGTAGCTCCAGCTCTGCTTTTTCTTATACTGCCATAAGAAAACATGGCCTGAGGTGTAGCTGGATATATTTGCCACAGATTGTGTTTGTGGATGTATTATGGGAGGAGGAGAATATCCTCAAATTGCCCAGCCTTTTAAAATTGCAGTTGTAGGGTCTTCTGTGGAATGAACAAATCAGTTTAATTCTGGGAAATTACCAATTGTGTAGAGATTGGCCTTTTGACAAAATTTTCGTATTCAAAACATTTTATACCATTAGTTTTTCATGTGATACACCTCTGTTTTTATTAGCATGATCTCTGCCTCTTAATTCCACTGAGAGGTAAACTTAAAAAATTTTCTTTTTTTTTTTTTTTTTTTAGGTTATGAAAGGAACTAGTCATCAAAGTCACTTTTGTGACTCTTGGTGAAGGTCTTGTTAACAATCACTGCCATTTAAAATAAGTAGTGGTTGGCCAGATATGACCTATGCTGCAGTGGTCTGTTCTCGTTTGTAGTCTTAGATTTTCCTTGATGACCCTTGTTGTGCTGGATGAGTAATGTTCCAGAAGAGAAGGGGAATATGAAGCAGGATGTCAGTTCACAGTAGTATGGGATAATTAGTTTAATTAATTTAAACCTTGCTCCTGCCTGAACACGGTGTTTGGAAATTTTATATGTGATGATATATGTAGCTAAAGAAAAAGGTGTGTTTCCTATAAAAGCTGGGTAATAAGGCAGGCAAAGCAGGTGGGTGTAACCTAGTTCAAACTTCCTTTTACTGCAATTCCAGTGTGTTTGGATAGTCATACCCCAGGTTTCAATTTGCCAGGAAAAAAAATCCTTTAACTCTTTGGCTAAGTTAATTTCTAATTAGTTGCTTAAATCTGCTTTCTAGAATTAGTATGGTATTGGCAGTAACAAATTCATAGTATTGCAGTTTTTGTGGGGAATTTTTTTTTATGGCACTTAGTTGTTTTGGTTTTTTTTTCTTTTTGTTAAACTTGTTCTGTTAATTCAGTTAACCATCTAAGAAAAATCCTTCCCATTGCCAAATTTGAATTTGGGTGTGGAGGTAACATCCTGTGTCCTTGAAGTGGGTGGTAGGAAGGGAACTGACTCATGTTGTTTGCCTTAAATGTCTGTAATCAATCTGCACTCTCTTTTTGCCACTAAAGGAACATTTAAAATTTATTTACCATCTGCAGAAGCAAATGCCTTTAATTCTGTTTAAGAACAGTTTTTATGCTGAGGGTCCAATGGACTGAAAATTATCTGGGGGCCTGCATGAAGCTGTAGTGTTAGTTTCTCGTGCTGCTGATGAAAGACTTCAGTCCCTCTGAATGCAGCCTTGACTTTTCCCCTTGTTATGTGCATATTTTAATGCACCAGTTTCTTATAGCAGTTACTCTCAGTTGTCTACAAAGTGTACAATAATAGATTTCCTGGGAAAATTCACTGGAAAATTGTATTTTTAGTATGTATTACAAAGGGATTTATATAAATAGACATATTTAGTACAAGTGCACTCTTTATGGACCAAGAAGAGATGCTTGTATACATATTCCATAATAACCTGTTGGATCAGGGTGTTGGATGTTTAAGTAAAACCACAAACTCCAGGAAGTTCCCTCCCTGCCACTTTCTCATAAGAGCTGTTTAAGAACACGTGTTGCTAAACATGTTATTTTTTTGAAAATGAAGAATTAAAAAAAATAATGTAAATATAATATAAAAAATATAGTATTTCCTTTATTTCCAGTAGGTCTTTATGTATAAAATTAAAGTTTATTATTTTGGGCTTAAAGTAATCCACATCAGGTTCCTGTATGAACAAACAGCTAAAGGCTCCATTCAGTACATATTTAGCAAAGTTCTTCCTGAAAGACTCTTGCCTTCTCTTTTTCTATAGCACTCTGGCAGTTGCAGAGTTTCTTGTTTCCCATGGCATTATTGTTGTTCTAGGTTGTTTCTCACGCCAGAGCTGGGTCCCTGGGCTGTGCTCAGCTGTGGGCTCTGGGGGATGTAGCTCAGGGCTGTTCATACTGCAGGTAAACAGAGGTTGTTTTGCTGGGGCTGCCATTGCAAGCTCCTTTTCCAAGTACCCAGGAGGAATTATGGAAAGTAGTGCTGAGTTTTAGGGGTTTTCATTTAATCTGTCTCCCTGCTAGAGCAAGTTGCAGTTAGTGATGGCTTGAGCAGGTGCTGCTCAGAGGGGTTAGTCAAAATAAAGCGAAACCCTTTAAATGGCTTTAAGGGACTGTATGTGGGCAGAACCCCAGGAGAGACACTCTGAAGTGCTAATTGAGCTAATGTTAGTCTGAAACACCAGACATCACAATTCCAATCCACACTTTACTGCACTGCAGAGCTTGTAAGATGACTGCAGTTACTCAAACCTGCCAAACCTTTGATGAAACAACCAAGATTTTATAAAATTGAAACCATGCTGCTCAGTCTGAGTCTTGGGCTGCCTGTTGCCTACCACAAAAATCACTTGGAATCTTCCTGATCATGTAGAGATCCTGTTTTGGGGAGGTGGCCAAGGCTGCACCAGCAATTACTGTGATTGCACCTGGACAAAGAGCCTTAACTTGGTGTATATTTTGATTGTCTGCTTGTGCTGAAGCGCCCGGCTGTGCTAAAACAGGCTGGTCACTCTTGCCTGTGTTAATATCAGACTGATGTTTTCCTGTGAGTTTTCTTTCTGAATAATAGTAAATTATTGTTGTTTAATCTTTAGGAAAGTGGTTCTTATGTTTTGAATTTTTATGCTAAAACATTAAACTGAGGAAGTGTGTTGTTAGTAAAGTTGTAAAAACGAATCCCTCTGAAAGGCCCTTGGGAATTGATACTGCTTTTTTAAAAAAATAATTTATTATTTTTCCTGCTAAACTTTAGAGGCAATATGTGGCATTACATGGCTGTGACTAAAATGTTACTTAAGCATCTCTCTCTGGGGACTTGTTTGGTCATGCCCTACACCTGAGCCAGGGAAACGTGGATATTTACCATTCCATCACATTTCTGGGAACTGGATCCTTTTCTGGAGCTGTAAGGAATGACATGTATATACTCAATTTTTTATTTTACTTTTAGGAATGGCCTAAATTATCTTTTGAAGTATTTCCAGACCACCCCATGTTACAGCCATAACTCGCTATTTGTTAATGTTTTTAAACGCAGCAGTGCTTTTGAAAAGAACCTCACCAGTGTGTTTCTCAAAGCATGGAACAAATCTTGGAACAGATTAAAACTTGCACAATAAAATGGCTTTTGAAACTAATTTTTCATAACTAGGTGGTCTCATTGTTCATTTGGATATTTCTTTCTGTTTTAAGACAAAATTTTTAGCATGTCCTAGGCACATGAAGGCATACATATGTGAAAACTTCATTGGTATCAGCTTATAAAATGTCACTGACTTAAGTGATTCAAACTATTAAGAAGATTTAAAAATACATTGCTGGAATCGAAACTTTGATATTTGAAAATGCTTTAAATAAAGTCTACATTTTTTTTTCTACTCGAGATCTCCAATATGAACAACTGCCTTGAGAATTAACTTCTACAAATAGTATTATTTAGATCCTGGGCTTGGTTCTCACATCTTAATATGCCCATTGTATCTCATTCAGTCCTGAAGGGGGTAAACTAGGCAAGTAACTCCCTTTATGTGAGCTGATAATTATTTTGAATAATTAGCTTGATTTTCAATTGAATATAATTAAAGGTGAATCTGTGAGATATTCTCATTACACATACACTTCAGTGCTTTCCAGCGGTGAGAGGATAGGGGCAGAAGTGGAGGGTAGGGCAAGGCGGGGGAGGTGGTGGTAGGAAAGGGCAGGATATTACCTCTCCATTTTTAATAAATATTTGCTTTCCTGTATGTTTTATGAGAAGCTACAATTTGTCATTGCTGCAGTAAAACTGCTGTTAGGTTTAATTTTTTTTTTTTATGAAATCATTGGCAAAAGTTCACTTTTCTGTGAAGAAGCAGGAAATGTCAGTGAATGAGCTCAAGCTGTTTTTAAGTGTGTGTGCTTTATTTAGACTATGGTATATATAATGTGGGAGTCTGGAAACCTGAATTGTGACTGACGCCAGCAGAGCACTCTGAACTGGTGCTGTGGCCACCCTGATTTCTTCACTCTGACAGAGTTTGATGAAAACTGTTTGCAGAATGAAGGGGTCAGGTGTGCTTTCGGTTTTGGTCGGCTTTTGTTTTCTCATTGTTAACCATTCAGGGGAAGAATCTGTAAACAACAATCCCTCACATTTGTTCTTTTTCATTTGTGTACAATGCTAGCGGTAATTAAATTGCCATTTAATGTGACTATGTTTTTTTTTCAACTATTTTAGAGCTCTTTAGGCAGATTAATCAGGTGAAAGTAATCAAATGAAGCAATTCTTGTCTAAGAAGGGAGTTAGCACACTGCAAGAGTCTTCATGGAGTGCCTGGAATGTCTTGTCTCCTGAAGGTTAGAAGGTTCGCTGAGTAAAGTATGTTGAGCACCATTCTGGCTTCACTTGACTATCATCCATTATAGGAAGCCTCCCTACACCTTTTTCAGTAGTGGGATATCACTTAAATGCTCAAGAAGTGCTCAGGCCAGTGCTCCTTGGGCAGTAAAAAGACATCATTACAGTAAGGTAGTGATTGACCATGAAGAAATTCCAAAAGAGTATTGCTAGTTTTGGTTGTCAGTAAAAATAGTTAGAAAAAAAATTTCTTTTTGAAGGACTCCAGTGTTGAAAGAGACTGTTGATGATGTGAATTGTAAGTTCACAGCACTTACTGTTTTTTCTGTAAATGTCTCCCTACTTTGTGCTGTTCCAAGACATTAGCCTGCATGAGCCCAAGCACTGGCAGGGAAATTATCTGCTGTGAAGTAGGTGATAAAAATGCCTGCCAGTAATCAGTTTTTAAACTCCTTAAAGAACTGTGAGAAGAGCTAACTCCTCTCTGTTATTTTACTTGCTGGGTTGTCTCTGAAAGCTTATAAATTTGGTCTGCAGCAATCAGACAGTGTTTCAGTGGGTAGGACTGGATCACACACAAACACAGAGCTCTCATGCGTACATCTACCACACTTGCACTTCAAACATGTGTCTTCATTTAACTCTTCAAAAGATGGATGCAAAATGTCCTTGTGTCATTTTGCCAAAGACACAAGTGATCCAAGTGCACAGGGTATCTCTAACAACTTGGTGAAAGTGAGAACATGGTGCGTTGGTTTTTTAGCTTTGCTTTTGTTGTGTTCCTTATTAGAGGTAGCAAATATGAGACATCTGCTTCATTGAGCAGAAAACTTTATTAAAACTAAACAAGTGGAGCCCATGGTCAGGGTTTTTATCTGTTGATAGCTTGGCTGCAGATGGGCTTGCGCTCCTCATGTCAGAAATTAATTTAGTCGAGAAAGATAAGGGAACTGTACCAGTTTCCTGCTGTGATCAGTAATTTACAATGAGTAAATATTTCTCCATATCATCTCAATTTTTTGGTATCTTTGATTCTGCCCAGCCTTTGCTAAAGTTCTAAGTACATTGTCTGTACAGGTGAAGAATTGTAGTTGCCTTTGTCAGTCCTAATATCTTTCCTTGACACAAAAATTTCTTTCCTTTCCTTAGCATAGTTCACTAGGAAAAAAAAGGGTTTAGGAATGCATGTCTAGGTCAGCATCTCAAAAATATTCTGTAAGGGTGCAAATTAATGTGGCATAATACGCATGTGTTCCTCAACACATTATTTTCACCTTCACATCTTGTGGTTTTGTTGCAGTAATCCATTTATTTTCCTGGCAGTGTTTCTGACGTGGTTCCTGTGACTTCAGGAGGCTGCAGCAGTTCCTGCTTCCTGTTTTACATGTTGCTCAGTTGCAGTGCACGTGGGCAGTCCACATTATCCCATTCAATACTTCATGGTTATATCCATAGTGCTCTCTTTAGTGCTTCACAAAATCAGTGCTCAAGTCAGATACAGTTACATGTTCATAAAATCTTTGTTTTTGAAAGAGATTTGACTCAAGCTTTTTCTTCTAGTTTTTGGAGAAAAAGAATCAAATTGATGCAGCCTCTCTTAAGGGGAAATAATGCATTTTAAATTGAGCCTATTTGTCAGTGCTTGTGTTCAGTCAGTGCTCAGCTTACTAAAGGTTCAGTAGCTCTAGAAGACACTGAGGTGAGGTCATTTAAATTTGGACTAGGGGTAAAGCATTTTCCAATTCTTTTTGTCAGTGATTTAACCTTCCAGTGTCACTGATACACAAATGCATTTTTCACATTTGGTGGGTCTTTGGTAGCCAAGTGATAATTACTGGATGCTATAGAGATGTGTCATTTTGTTTAAAGCTGTTAACAGGAAGCTGAGCAGGGAAAAAAAACAAAGAGAACTTTGTAGCCAGAGTCTCTACCAACAAGCAAAAACAGGATGGATGTGAAACTGGCTCTCTGGTCGTTATTTTAGAGCTGGTTGTTCGTTAAAACTGACTTCCTGCAATTGTTCCCAAAACTGATGCATGGTGTGCTTTTTAAGAAATAAGAGTGCTGGAGACTTTGGCTTCCCTGGAAGATGGGCTTTATTGGTTTCAGACGGTAGGAAACACATAATTTCATTTAGCACTTTAAAGGGAATTGTCATTGGCTTAGGTGTGATACCTTTTCTCCCCTGTGTGTTAAACAGAACTCGTAAAGCTTCCTGAGGTAACTGGTTTTATCTGCCTCCACCATTTGGTGCTCATCACAGAAGTCAAAGCTGTTGTAATCTCTGGTCTTCCCCTAATAAATTTGGGAGTTTTATGGAGTGTTTCTGTATCCCATAATGTAGCCTGGCATACTTGCTGTTGCAGTAAAGTCAGAATTTCAGTTCATCCTAACTGTGTGAAACATGGATTCTAAAATACCTGTTTAGAGATGCCAAGAAACCTGCCAAGAATCTGTTCAGCACAGAGGTTGTCTTCAGTTTGGGACTGAGAGGTCTTAGGGAGTGTGAGAAGAACTTGCTGTCACCCCAAAAGCTGGGATTCTTCATTGTGGGCATGCTCTGAACCTGTGTGTTCACTAAAACAACAACAACTGCAGTCAGACTAAAATGAGAGGGACCAAAGTCCCCTTGTCAGGGGTGGTTCAGCTTCCCCTGGCTTAGCAGACCTGACCTCCTGCAGCATTGCCTTGCACAGTTCTTTTAGTCCAATAAGTACTGAGAGACTGGAGGTGGAGCAATGTGTTTGCTGCAGGTTTGGTTAAGGTGTGACTCTTACCAGTTCTGGTGGTTTCTCTCTTGCAGTTTTGGAACCCTTATTGCCATTGGAGTTACTGTTTTTGCAGTGATTGTCATTACTATTATTCTGTGCCTCACATGTTCCTGTTGCTGTCTGTACAAAGCGTGTCGAAGACCACGGCGTAAGTAGCTATTTTCTGTTTCACATCTTTGAATAGGATATTTTTATTTTTTTTAATCCCTCCTGGAAAATTGTATTCCTATAAGAGGTGAAATACTCTGCTTGGAAGTTGCAATACCTAAATATTAAAAAGAAATATTTAAGCCGCTTCAGAATGTGAAGCTGCAGAAAGATGTTTTGGAATATTTTCTGAGCATTTAGAAGTTCTCTCTCCTCCCACCATATGTGGGGTCTGGGAATTGCTTGAGGTTTTTGTTTAGGGACCACCAGCACTAACCATGTTCCTTTTCCTTGCCTGTAGCTGTGGTGACCACCACTGCCACCACGGCGGTGGTTCACTCTGCCTATCCCCAACAACCAGCAGTGCCACCCAACTACCCTGCAGCTCCATATCAAGGCTACCAGCCCGTGGCTATCCAGCCCCAGCCGGGGATGCCAGTGGCTCCATACCCTGCACAGTACCCTCCTCCTTACCCCATGCAGCCAGCAGGACCCCCAGCTTATCATGAAACTGTGGCAGGTAAGGCAGCACCAAGTGCTTCTTCATCTCCTAAACAGCTGAAGAGACAGTTGCTCTGGAGAAAATCCTGTGGTATTTATATTTATTATTTTCTATGGCTATGTTAATACAAATGTAAAAAAATTATGTAGAAGTCAAGTTATGGTGGATGCTGTTATTTCACCCTGGTGGAAATTTCCCTGTCACTGTTTCTGTGCTAAGCATTGCCAGAGGAGGTGTGAGCTGGAGCTGTACTGGCAAAGTTTGGCAATGTGTGGGTCTGTCAGCAGATCCAGTAGAACATTTTACTAACTCAGCTGGCATTTAATATTATAATCAAAGCAAATTAACATGCATACATACATATATATGTATACATGAGTTGGATGTTCCCACATTCCCTTTCTAATCTAATATTTTATAGCTCTATTCTATAAGAACATGTAGTGACAGGACATGGGGGAATGGATTCAAACTAAAAGACAGCAAGTTTTCGATTAATTATTAGGAAAAAATTGTTTACTGTGAGGTTTGTGAGACCCTGGGACAAGCTGGCCAGAGAAGCTATGGACACATCTCTAGAAGTGTCCAAGGCCAGTTTGGATGGAGCTCTGAACAATCTGGTCTCAGGAAAGGTGTCCCTGCCCATGACAAAGGGATTGGAAGAAGTCTGTTGACAATTTACAGTTTGAATTATCAGAATCTTTTTTCTTCAGCTTTCCTTCTTTCACAATATTGTTTTCATGCAGCCTTATTGTTGCAATGACCAATTCCCACTTCTGCTGGTAGTAGCTGTTCTCTGAACAATTGGCTTCAGACTGCTCAGAGGGGCCAAAACTAGGCTGTTACCTGTAGGGTCTTAAAGCCCTCTTACAAGCCTGACTGCTCATCTGTATAAGTAAAAAAGTATAGTTATGACTAGTAAATAAGTAAAAATGTAATATGTAATAATATAAGTAAGTAAATAACACTTAGAAAGTAACTTCCAGGACAGCTCAAATATGTTTATAACATAAAATGGCTTTTCATGGTGTGAAAGATTTGCAAACAGAAGTTGTTAATAGTAAACATTAATAATGTGCAAACCAACCCCACATGTGAAAGCACTTGGCAGGGCTGTTGACACTATTTTTCTGTTATAAATGCCAGAGAAGCTGTGGGTTTTATAGGATTATGCCAAAGTGCTTTGGCTTCATCTTTTTCATGTGAGGGAGCCAATGAATTAGTCATTTCACTTTTACTCTCTGGTTTCTCAGGCTTTTGCTGGTTCGTTAGTTTTTAAAGTTGTTTTGGTGTTTGATTTTTAATTTTTTTTTTTTCTGGGAACATACCAAAGCACTTTCCGTGTTGGCAGCTGAAAATACCTCACAGTGAGAGTTCTTTCCTACATTTCTCCTGCCTGTTAATCAAGGAGTAGGCTGTTAATTAGCTCACATGCCAATGGAGAATACCTGCTCTGCCACACAAGAGCCAAACCCACTCACTTTACAAGATCAGCCTAAGATAACCACACTTGCACTTTCCAGGGATCTGATCAGGTGCTACTTGAACAAACTTGTGCTGCTTGACAGAGCTGAAAATGAAGATGCCACTTGAGAGCAGCTTTTCTCAGAACAGTAGAATACAAGGATCTCTTCCAAGGGATACACATCTGGTATATAAGTCAAACTCTTTCATGTGCTCAGTAGTGGGCACTTTAAAAAAAAAGGGAATGTTTTCCCTTTTATTTCCTTAGTTAATTTTTTGATACTTAACAGGAAAGCATTTTCCCTGAAGGAATCCTAAGATGATTTCTCTAGTCCTTTTGCTTTTGGCCAAATGTTTTTTTCTCAGCACACTATCAGGTATATCCTTTTGTATGTGCACCCCTGACTTCCACTGGCTCTGTTTTTGAGCCATATTGTTCCTTTTTTTTAGACTAGATTCTCCCCTGAAGGCTACTCATGCACACTCAGCATCAAAAAAGCCCCAAAGCCAACGAGAACAATGGTTTTTGTGATCTTCTGAAATGCAGATGTTTTATGAGTGAGCACAAGCTGTTTTCTAGTTCAATTAAGTTACTGGCTAACTTGGACCTCTGAACTGTGGGCTCAAAACAGAAATTGCCATTTTATATGTAGAATTCAGAATATACATTTTACAAACCTGTTTTTTCTTGTGTTTTGCTTTTGCAGCTGGTGCTGGAGCCCCTTACCCCACCCAGCCCCCTTACAACCCTGCTTATGTGGATCCTCAGAAGCCCACCTATTGAAAAGCTCTTCTACTGTGCTTCTGCATACAAAACTTTTCAGAATATAATTTGTTCTGTTTACAACATGCCACCTGTACTATATTTTTCTGGAAGACAACAATATTTTGTCTAAGTAGAGTGAAAATCAGTATCTTCTTTACTTTAATGCTCCAAGGAAGGAGTATTTTTCTTGCAGAAGTTAATTTATACCTCAAGCAAATACAAAAAGAGATTTTGTTCTAGATACAATGAGAGAAGTGAAGGAGTATTTCAGAAATACAGAACCACAATACCATTTGCTGTGCAATAATTTTGAGAGGAATGGTCTAAAATGAGCATTGTCAAATACCCAAAGCTGTAGCAATCTTTTGCACAGTATTAAAATGTAAAAACCTCTAAGAAACTACCTGATGCATGTTATGTAAATTCTAACTGTTTTGAAGCTACTATTGTTAGGTAAGCTATCATTTAATATCATTTGATTTACCATTCAAAAGGGAATTTTCCTTTTTTGCAACACATTTACCTTTGGTAAGGGGTAGTAAGCCATGTTTGTCTTTGAGGTAGTTCTAAATAGCACGTTATTTCCTTGTTTTCTGTTCCAGTTTTAAGGTGTTATAACTCCATTGGGTGTTATCACTAGAAATTAACAGACTCTCTGCCACTTAATGGACCAAATAGATCAAAAGCTGAAATCCTGAAAATTCTTCATAAAAATTATTTGGGTGAGTTTTTCATGTTTAGGTAGTATTGGACAAGCTTACAGCCACCTGTTGCTAATGAGTTTGGAATTAAAATCAGCCCCTTAATCGCTCGTTAAGCAAAGGTACCTTGGCATTCAGTCCTGCCTCATCACAGAGAAGGAATTTATTTTACAGGAGAGATGGGATGTCAGCAGAAGATTGGGGTTTTCAAATGCTCAGGGTTTTTCCACTGTCTCTTATGGGAACTGTAGGTGGCAGGAGCCCAAGAATTACAGACCTTTATAAATCCAGTCTGCTTTGGAGTAACAATATGCTAGGTGAGGGCTTTAAACCTCCCTTTTGTCTTCAACATTCCCATAAAGCTGAGCAGAGAATGAGAAGTCAGGAAAAGGAAGGATTTGGTCACAGCCAGGTAATGTATTTTTGAGAAGGTAATGCTTTCAGTCATGAAACATCTTGAGATATCCTCA
Organism: Cyanistes caeruleus; assembly: GCF_971803275.1. NCBI lineage: Eukaryota > Metazoa > Chordata > Aves > Passeriformes > Paridae > Cyanistes > Cyanistes caeruleus. The sequence goes on from NC_141711.1 coordinate 17,177,398, forward strand.
GGACTGTTAACACTGCTGGGGCTTTAGGCTTTATGAATCTTTTATTGCTCGAACAAGGTAGGTTTTTTTTCACTGTCCTCAACAATTCTGTCTTTTCCAACACTGAAATGCAATTTGTTGGTCATCCTCATAGAACTATGTAGTTATTTGCATGTATCACTGTGACATAATCAGTGAAATAATTTTAACATATCTTTTACACAGATTTTACTTTTTTAGAGAGGCCATTGAGCCATTTGTCCTGTGATTCTACATTTGGGGTATATTATTGTTTGGTGGCATTCTTTTACCTCACAGAGTGGATGGAAATTGCTGCTGTCAAAGGCAGCCTTGTTCCTCTTTCTGATTTTTTGAGTCTATTTCTGGATTATTCCAGTTCTTTTTTTAAGAAAGTTTTCAGGGCATTTCAGAAGAAATTTGTTGAAAGTTTTTATGTTGGAGTTCATGACCACCTGTGCCCCTCTGTTAGACCTCTCTGAGTGTTGCAGTTGATAGCATGTAATGGTGCCAAGAGGCACTCACAGAACACGTGTCCTGCATGTGTTCCTTCCTGCCTTCTCAGCTGAGAAACTGGGCAAAACTTCATTACACTGTCACTTGTTACATGGGAACAACCAAAAAAGGATGGTGTCTCCTGTATGGAGGAGGAAGTGTTGCCTTAGAAACCTGGAATGTTTCTGTAGGAGGACACTGAGTAATTGCAGAAATAAATCCCTTGCTATGGATTCTACCCTTGGTGTTTATTCATGGAGAAGGAGGGCAGAGATTGTTCCAGCACCTTTGTAAGCCTGGGTAGAGTCAGGCCAGGGAGAACACAGGTACGGCATCCAGTGTGGGGCTTCCTGAGGTTGTTCCTGTCCCCCACCTGGTGTGACAAAAGGAGGGCAGTCACAGTGTCATGTTTGGGTTGTGAGAGGGAAATCTGCAGTTTCATGGCAGGATGGCTCAATCATCATGCCTGAGGAGATGGGAGGAAAGTAAGGTGGCAGTAATAACAGGAATTCCCAAATAGGAGGTTTTGGGGTGGAAGTTGTACAGACCAAACAGATGGTCCTGAATTGTCACTGCTCTGTGTGTGGTGGTGGGAGATGAGGGCTAGGGGTAGGGTTGAGGATCCTGAAAATGGACACCTTTCCTTTCGTGGACATGTGCAAGTGATAACTATGTACAAAATAAGAGATCAATCATTAATATACAAGGAGCTGCCTTAGCAGTACTATTACTAATTCAGTTACGAAACTTACCGAAAGAAAATTGTTCAGTTCACAATTAATCAGATTGTGATTAATTTCTTACTGTTAGTGCATTAATAATTAACTGTGAGGTGCAGGACCAAATTTTATTTGGTTCTTGCCCTGCAGCCTTGTTAAAGCTTATTTTCAAATACTGAAGAGAATGGGATGGTTACAAAAAAGATGGAGATGATCCATAAGTTTTCAGTTTAAGCACTGCTGATGTGTCAGTCCCAGCATCTGTTGCCTTCACGTCACACTTGTTCTCCACAGTGCTGTAGGGAGGGGGGAGGAAGCTAAGACTTTACATGTTGATATATCTTATTTTTTTTAACTTCTGTAAGTGCCTTTGTTTCAGAAGTGTTTTGTGAAAATAAAAACAGTAGAATATTGAATTTACTAGATAATCATTGTTGCTTTTGTTACATACATGGTTACATGTAACCTTGCTTTGTATGTTGTTTGTAGGTTAAACATAAGTATTCAAACCAAATAGCATAAACTCTATGCACCTTTGTAATAAATGCAGTGTTTGAAATACATTCTGTCAACTTGGTTTTCTTAGCCTCATTTTGAGTATTATTTAGGGGGGGTGTATCTGCAAAGCTACATTTTCCTCCATGTGTTTGACAGCTTGTGTTACCGAGTCTACTTTGGGTCACTTTGTATCATGAATATCACATGAGGTGGTGGAGACTGATGCCTAACCAAAATTACAGGTCACAGCATAAAGCAAGGGCAGTGTGAGCTCCTGAATGAGCCTCTGACAGGCTGCTGCCAAGCAAGTCCAAAAGGATTGATTCTAAAGAAGTCTGTAACTTCATTAAAAATATCTACTCAGTCTGTTTAGACTTGTGTGTTGAGTATTGTGCCTCATTCATCAACTTGACCAATTCAAAATGAGGTAAGTGATGCTTTCAACTCTGCCTGAAAATATTTTTGCTGAATTATTTGTGTATTTTATAGTTTTGATAAAAATGCTTTAGAAAGGTTGTATTCACACCCCTGACTCATTAGTCTTTCACTTGAAAATACTTTCTTTGAGGAGGTCAAGAGTATTCTTTATATGACACCACACAGTAGTGAATTGGTGTTTAGTGCATCAGCATTATTACCTTGAATTGCCAGCTATGTTCTAATGTAGCATTTAAAAGAAAAACAGAGGGAGAAACACAGAAATTTAAAAAAACCTCACTAATACCCAGTCAAAACCCCATAATAATCAGGTGGTTTTGTAGTGTAACTTCTTGAATTTGTTGGAGTCTCAGCTGCAGGCTGGTAATGTGTTGGAGGTGCAATATAAATAATTTCCTTCCAGTTTTATTTCACATTTTCTCTTAGTTGTCTGGAGACAGCAGACAAAATGCACGTTCCTAAAAACCTAAATCTAGAAAGCATATAATTAGTGTTAGTGCTAGAAATGACACCAGGAAATTGAAGTTATTTGTGATGGTTTTATTGGCACTGCTTTTTAGTTCATCTGTTTCTCTTTTCCTGTGACTTTTAGCAGGTGCACCTGTGCAGCGTGGCTGAGTTTGAGAAGTGACAGGCAGAGAGAGAAATGCTCAGAGGAGAGCTGTGTGCCTTCCCCTTTCTGCACACAGGGGTGAGGAGCAAAACCTGGGTTTTGATTAAAACCTGCAGATTCCCTTAAAGGAGTACATAGGGTTTCAAAGGTGCCTTCACCCTTTATTGCAGCAAATGGCCTTACAGGAGAGCAAACTGCTGAACTGAAAAGCTGAGAGCCCAGGGTTAGGTGAGGAATATTGCTGGTTGTTTTCATGATGTTTTATCAGCAGTGGTCTATGGTAGTGTGAATTTTTCCAGAACAAAACTTGGCATGCATTTAAAACTCATGGCAGGGTTGTGTGGGAAGAGCTGGACACGCAGGAGGGAAAAACTTCAGCAATTATTGCTAAACAAGAAATTCTTGCTTGTTTTATTTTTTCCAAGTATGGAAACTCAGGATCATATCTCGGCACTTGTAATAACTCACCAGATTTGCTTTAGCCAGTGGTTTGGGGCCTGTTTTTTAATTTTTCTCTGGTTATTATTTGACCTCATCTAGTTGTTTCTGCAGCCTGTACCACAGGAACTTCATTTACAGCTTTTCAGTGAGCCATATAAGAGGGGGAAAAGTGCACCAGTTAAATCAGGCAGAGGTGAGAGAAAGCTGAAGAAAATGTTACTTTATCTTTTCAAGAGCTCAGGCTCCTGCACTGATGGAATTGTCTCCTTTGCAAAGCTGTCCCTCAGGGCCAGTTAGCCATTATAAAACAACCTCTGATATCCCATTTCTCTTACAGCAGTCCAAATAAATTTTAAATTGGCTGCTGCAGCCTTTTCGTGCTAACACTTCTCGCTCCTGCAGTGGGATTTGTGGTTCACTCTCCGATGGTACCTTGCCCCTGGAATCAGGTAGGATGTCCTTTACAGACTGCTGGGCAGGAGTTGTAGCTCAGCTGTGCTGTAAAGGAGATTCTTTAGCAAAACAAATCGTTCATTCTCACCAACCTATAATCCAATTAATGCATAGATTAAAACATTACTGTTTGTGTTACCTCTGTCAGGACACTCTACAGGCATTGGTTATTACATTCTGACCATATATGAAAATAAAGTGGGTAGTTCATCTGGATATTTTCAAAAGCAGGTTAGCCTTTGAGCAACTATTGCACTGACAAGCTTTAAGACTAACTTTTCAGGTTAGTCCATGCTCAGCAATGCTGGCAGTCACACTGAAGGCTTGTGAAGGTGTTGGTCCTTGCTCTTGGAAGCACTTTAATAAACTTCAGCCACAGTGGGTTTGTAGAGATCACAGATCACCTTTTCTTACCAGTCTGCTAAATTACATATTACAATCAACAATGTACATTTTGTAACAGTTTACACTGGAAATGGAAGTTTGCATTTTGTCACATTCACAGCAGATAACACACAGTCCGTGCAGGCAGAACTGCTGCATTTGGCCCTAATTATAACCATTTGGCCATTATGGCCATAAGTAATTTTGCAGACTGTAACAAAAACATTCAGTGGTTAGGATGATTTTGTTCTCTTTGTTTAGCACATGCTTAAAAGCATGTGGGATTAATATGAATAAACCCAACTCAGGTCAGGGATGTTGTGAGCTACAGGACGAGGTATTTTGTATTTGCCATCTTCATCTATGTCAGCTTGGTTTAAAAAGATGGGGTTTTGGAGCCCGACATGACACAAAGCAGTTGTTTGGCTTCTCTGTGGGAGTTTGTTTCAGCTGGGTACTGGATGAGCTGCAGAGGCCCCTTCCAACCTCACCAAGTCAGTGATTCTGCAAGGTGTAGAATTGAGCAAGGTTTCCTTGAGCAGCAAAAAGCAGCTCTTGGTGAGCTCAGCCAAGGGGAAAACCCTGGTTGCCATCCCCATGGGCAAGGAAGGAGATGGTGGCTGCTGCTGAGGAATGTGATAATCATGTAGAACATGCCTAGTGGCTTTCCTTTGCTCAACACTTCGTTGTTCAGTCTTGTGCCTGTGCTTGATGCCAGAGTAAATTGCTTTTCTCAAGATGAAGGCACAGCTTATCTGTAACATGGTGGGGAAATGCAAACTGACTGTGGAAAAGCTGCTGTGGTGGGAATTCTTCGGGGAGTGAAGAACTGATGATCGGGGATAATCAGCTGTTGCATACATGATTGGATCTTTTTACTCCTGAGGAAAATTCCAGGAGAAAGTAAAAAGAGAAGAATTGCTGAAGGTCAGCACAACCTTAAAATCATTCTGATAAGGTTGGTCACTGTAAATGTCTTACATAATTATGATGGTTCTGTAAGTATTTTTCTTTCTGCCTTTTCTCTTTAGGAGTACAGCCTTATTTTTCCTTAGGAATGTGAACAGACAGTGCCTTCACTTTTAAGAGCTGTGGTTTAATTTCACAATAACACGATGTTACTGTGATTCCTGCCAGTTCGAGTGCAGGGGGTTGGAACTGTTTGGTGTATGGAGCCTGGGTTGTACTACTTTAAAGTCCAGAGTTGGAAGAAAACTCAGTGTGAATGTAAATGTACATGTTTGGGTGTTGTCTGTTAGAGGGGGTGGATGGGAAGGGATGCAGAGCCAGGAGGGATAGTTAGGAGTTTTCCTATCAGTTTTTTCCACAGATAACTCTTCTGTTTATATAAAGTTTAGCAATAATCCACTTCTCCCTTTTTCCAAGTTGCCATACACACACCCTTTAAATGAAGCCAGGAATTTTTTTATAAAACTTTTTATAACTGGATTGCTCCAACAGTTTGGGATTCCTTAGGAAACTGTTTTTTGTCCAAACTCTTTAACAGTTCATTTGGTCTGTTCACTCAAATGGGTTAAATATCTCTTATCTCTAGAAACTCAGATTGTTTAGAGAAATTAAGTGGTGAGAGTTTTTGAAAAGTGATGTCAGATCACTGTGTTTTGGGGTATCTGAGATACTGTGACTGTCACATCTTTGTTAGGACAGCTCTAAGCTTGCCCCTCACAGTAGGCTCATGGCCAGATACTGCTTTACCACAGCTCCTGCTCATTGGGCTGTTCTTAAGGAATTATCTTAATGTTTATTTTTACTTTGAGGAAGGAAAGGGCTGGAGGGCTTTTACATGCACTTCCCAGCTCTTCTCTCTAATCTTGAAGACCAGGAAATGTTTGGTAGTTTTTTGTGGGGTTTTTTGTTGGTTTTTTTTTCACGTGCTTTGTTTATTTGCTTATTTATTTCACATGGTGTGACAAACGTTTTTTGTAACACCAACATCTGCAGCTTGTCTTGTCTAGGGCCTGGTGACAGTTCCAGGGTTGTGACCATGCAAGCACACGCAGACTTGGAAGGCTTTGCTGCTCTGTGCCTGTGCATCCTTCCTTGGTGCATTTCAGCAGGAACATGGCAGTTTTCCAGATGCTACGAGACTTGAAACCTGTTACTGAGAAGAGCAGTTGGCAGCTTGTGTTTCACAGAAATGACCTGGCCCTGCCTGGTGCAGTGGCTGCTCAGAGAGGAGGAGGCTGAGCCCAGGCTGGAGGGAGAATTGGCCCTCAGGTGATGCTGGATTATTATCCCAGTTCTTCCTTGCATAGGCATTTCTAGGAAAGTTCTCTTCCAAAGCACGAGCCAAGCCAGGAGCTTGCTGAGCACACTGGAGTGGGCTCTTTACTGCAGGGCAGGTCACAGCCTCTTTGGCTATGACCAGAGAACAGAATGTCTCCCAATTTTCCAAAGGCTTCCTTTCCCCCTCACATACAGTCTCTTGTCCTCCTGGTTCCTGGATCCAGGCTCATTCTTAACCAAGCCCCTGTTGAAAATTGAAAAGAGCTCTCCCATCTGAAAACACACACCGGTGGGCTCATTTTAATAACATTCACACTTCCCTTTTTAGGGTCTGAGGCTCAGTTGATGACTTGCAGCCTAGTGTGACAGTGAGCACATGTCAAAGGTGGGGCAGCAGCTCTTTCTCCACTCTTTGGTGCTGAATCCTAGGAATGAGAGGGCTCCTTCATCTTCACCATGGCCAAAAACCCCAGTCATTCTGCACACATTTAAATAACTTTATATTGCCTAGGATGCAATCCTCAGCAGTACCATCTTACTCTTTCAAGGGGAATTATAAAATGTAAATTCTAGTATTGTTTGTTTTGGCAGCTCAGTAATTACACTTTCAGCAGATTCATGAAATTGAGTGATCTCAAATGACCAATTCTCAGCAAGAAATTCAAAGCCCTGAAGTGAACTGTCAACTCTTAAGTTATTTCTAGAAGGGTTTTTAAAATCACCATAAACTGTTTACTAATATCAACAATATGAAAAGTCACACAAGGAAGTGGTACAGCTACAAAAGAAACAACTGTGTTCAAAAAGCTTTCATATGAATGCAGTGATGCCACATACCTTGGCACATTCAGCAGCATAAATTCAGCTGTAGTCAGAGTAAAATGGAGAATAGAGAGAAATTTCCATTCCATTCACAGTGGTTTCATACAGGATGGAATTCATAACCAGAACCAGTCATAAGACATTGAGTGGGTTTGCACAGCAGTATTAATCTCACCAAAATTCCTCTTTCACCTACATTTAGATAGCACTAATTACAACAAAGAAATGTGTCTTAGTTGTGCTATGTTTGAGTGCAACCCAAGATTATCCCTTAAAAGGATGATTCAAAGTTCACATTTGCATTGGCAATGATTAAGATGAGGAAGGACAGAGATCTTTGCTCTTCACTAGCTGGAGTCTATTCCTTGGTCTTCTGGCTCAGGAGGATACAATTCATCCAAAATCAGCTCTGCAACAAAAAAATAATGTTTCAGAGATATTTTTTTCCCCCTGCTTCATGCAGTATAATTATAGCTCGTATCTGTACTTTAGAACATACTGATGGTAGAAGACTACAGCAAATACAATTTTTGAAGGTTCTATGCAAACAGGTATTTAGATTTCTGTTTTGTCACACAAACTTCTCTCCCTCTTTAATGCCTTTTTTAGGGACACCTTCCACTATCCCAGGTTGCTCCAAGCCCCATCCAGCCTGGCCTTGGACACTTCCAGGGATGGGGCAGCCACAGCTACTCTGGGCAACCTGTGCCAGGGCTTCCTCACCCTTACAGGGAAGAATTTCTAAATATCCAATCTAAACTGCTTCCAGCAGTCTGAGCAACAATCAGCTGTGGTACTTGTTAAAAGAGAAAAGTGACAGAAGTGAAATTTTTATTTCTGCAGCATGGAAAGAAGTTAACAATTGACTGATTTTTACCTTCAGAGGCACTCAATTTTTGAGTCTTTTTGAGAATGGCTCTTATGCCTGGCATGGCTTGGTCGTATTGATGGAGAACTTCCAAACAGTGTTCATGGAACAATTTATCTTTCTGAGACAGGCTGTGCAAGAGTAAAACAGCATCCCGTAAAAACTGAATAACTTGTTCCTTATGTGCACACAAGCTGGTCTCAGATCTTCTAATCTTCACCCACTGCCTGTGCAACATCACAATTAGTGCCTTAACCACCTGCAAGAGGAAAAACATTGCTTCAATACACAAAGCAAAAATATAGCAGCAGAAAACTTATTTTGATAGTAACGTTACTGCTTAATCTCTTCAAACTTTCAAATCTCAGGATATTTTCTAGCAAGCCAAAGCAAGCTTCCTAGAAAGTGGCACCCTCTATAAAATACAGGAGACACTTTTTTTTCACTACATAAAAAAAAAAAAAGGGGGCAAAAAGCAATTTCAGCATGTAGTACTTTGAAGTTTCAACAGGTTAAACTGGGGGGGTGTGGTGAACGTACCTCGAGGTTGCACTGACAGTCTGTGCCAGGAAATAAAACTGCAGGTCTGGAGCACCACATGCAGCGTGTCAGGAGCCTGACTGTCTGTTACAAACACAGGCTGTGTTAGAGTGAGGGCTGAGTTATGATAATTCATTGCTAGTTTCAAGTATTCTTGGGCTATTTTTTTCTCTCAACAGCTGATGTCTTTTACCCCCAAAGTTCTACAAGCTTTTTTCCCTGTAACACTTTACAGACAGAATTTGCTTTGCACAGAAACCTTCTCAGCTTTCTGATGAGCGAGGCTGACAAGGTCAGTGGCCTTTAATTCACTGCATGCAAATGTGTTTACACTTAATATAACAATGCAGGTAGGGTAATGGAAAGGGTTCAAAACTCTTTAAAGTGAGGGAAGCAGAGCAAATAGAACCTCAAACAAGTCACTTCTGTTTGTAGAAACATAAATTATATTTAAAAGCTATTCTTTCTATATATAATTATGCCTGTTAATTGCAAGTTAGCATTTCTGTTGAATGCAAGGAATATAACTCCTAAATCACTACAGAATGCCTTTTAAATATAACAAATGCAATCAAAATTAAATACAAATCTTTCTTATTTTTACTCTTCTGCTCTAAAAGCAAAATGAAGCTTAGTGCTGAACATCTGCAGCCATCCTAGGATCTTCCTTGGTTTTTTCAGTGACTTAAAAGACTGTTATGACCAATGCTCTCTTCAAGGATAGTTACTGATCAGTTTCAAGCAGGTCCTTTCAAAAATCAATGTACTCCCTTACTGCAAGCTTTGTATTTCAGCTAGGGAAATATCTTGTTTTCAGATAATTTGTGTGCTGTCCTGCTCCTCCCACTCCCCCAACTGGAAGGAGAAGGAAAGAGCACATAGACACTCAGCCATGGTTACCTCTTGCTCCAGCTGGAGCCAATGCATTTCAGATGCTGATTTATCTGGTCTTGATGTTATGTACATGTAGAGTGCAAGGAGAAGGCAGCTGTCTGAAACATAAAGAACAGAAAGAAAGACAATTAGTTCTTTTTCCAAACAGCCACTTGTTCATGACAAAAATTAATTCTATCAGGCAGGAAAATATTTTGAGTTCTATTCTAGGACTCATGGTACAGGCTCAGCTTCTTGTTTTACTTTACACATCTCCAGCAGTGCTGAGGAAATTTGTATCCCTAAACTTTGTATTTGCCTTCATGGTAATCCTGTCCTGGTTCATTCATAAGGAACTGAAGAGAGATCATTTTTCATTCAGAGTACTGGAATCTAAACAGTGCCATGAGCACAGATAAATTTAACTTCAAAACTCCTCAAAAGCCCCTTTTTCCTCATCAACCTTAAATACACAATCTAGAAAGTGATTTTAAAATGGCTACTTAAAAGCACTGCTTGTGGTAGATACAAATACAAAAAGATACAGATACAAAACAAATACTCTCTAAATCCTAAGTAGAAAAGAAGTTTTCAGGTAACATAGTAGACTTTTTGCCTTCTGGGGTTTCAGCACCCTGGAGCAAGGCTTATTTGCATTACTTTTAGTCCTGGTAACAGTTCTCTGTGTCCTGCAGTCTTTTACCTGAATGAGAACAGAGTTGAGCAACCAAGAGGTGGTGCTGAGCGAGAGCACACAGGAGTCTCACAGCCAGAAGCACAGCAGGCAAAGGGGTCTCGGGACACAGACAGCGCTGCAGTACCTGGCTACTCAGTAAGTGCTGGAAACTTCAAATCAAAACTTAGTTAGAAAAGGGAAGTGCAGTTAAAATTTGAAAATACACTGATTTATGAAGACAGCAGCATAATTTGTGCCTTTTTAGCTATTGAGAACATACCCTATCTCAAATTATCTTTCATAAATACAAAGTATGCTGAAAAACATTGTTACTTTGGCAGCCACTCTGCAGTTCACTATGGCAGTTTTACCTGCTAGAATGAGATCCTGTGCTTTCCTTCCTTATGCACCTCCCAGCAATCACAAATACCCCAAAATGAATGTTATAAAGCTTCTTCGCTTTCCATGAGGCAGCAGCATCTGCTTCATGTGAACATCATCACTTGTTACTGATTAGGGATGATTATTACACTCATTAACACCAAAAGCAGTAGAAAGATCCTCAGCTGCTCCTCAAATGTGATCGGAGATGTGATTTCTCTCATACATAACAAAACTTGTACTGGAAGCTGCCCCAGATGAGTTTCAACAGAAAATGAAAACTGCTAAACAGCTGACTCTGAAATCTAAAGCTATTTCTGACTTACTTTATTAACAAGTCCATAGTTGAATTTTCAGCTAATTTCATCAAAACCTTTAGGCTTTGGCTCAGGATATTGTCAGTCTGGGAGCCCCTTGCAGCAGAAAAGGCTAGAATCTGAACCAGCTTTTTAAACAAAGAATGTTGAGCTCCATCAGTATTGGGAGGATCCTGTGGAGCAGGCAGCCTGCCTTGTGTCCTGCTCTCTTCTTTATTAACAGACTGATTTTCACACAACACATTTTTGTCCATCTTGGAAACTTGTTCATCTTCAGCAGCAGAATTTTTTTCCATTTCAGCAGACAGCAATGTGTGGACAACATCCCAGCTGTAGAACACCAAATAATAAAGGATCCCCAGTGATACAAGAGTAGTTTCTTCAAGGGACAACCTGAAGTCCTCCTTGCTTGACACGGTGTTTGTGCTGGCTCTGGAAGCAGAAGTTGAATGGCTCCCACAAGCTCCATTCCCTGGTGTGTCCCCGAGCTGCTCTGCTTGGCAGAAAGCACCAATGTGGTGCTCCACCAAGGGCAGGAGATGCACAGCACCTCGGATCCTGCTCTGTGTGAGGGGCAGGAGCCCTCTCTGGCCTTCTGCTGGGCTTTCCTCAGATAATCCTTCATCCAGAGCAATCAAGTTCAGTCCTGTTATTGCCAGTTTTTGAGCTTCTTGCAGGGATACAAGAGGAGTGATTCCTTCTTGAGTTGTCCTGCTGCTGGGGAGTTGTATGGGCTTCCTGTCCAAATAAAAGGGAAATGGGTCACAAGAAAAGGCAGAGAACAGAGTTGAAATCTGAGTTATCTATATTATGAACTGAATAATAGAAAGGCCAGAGTACAAAGAGATGTCTGTTTCCAAAATATGAAGAAAGGGGAATAAACATCCCCTTACTCCTTGATGTCAGCATGGAAGAGCCATTTCAAAGTATGCTAGGTTTCATTACTAATAACCTATCTGAAAAGCAAAGAAACTTCAGAAACAACAGCCTAATTCTGTAAAGTAAAAAACTACTATAATTCATATCCAATCATGATATTTAAAATGCTTTACCAGGAAATACAAATATGTCTCTGAAAGTTGCACATAATTTGTACATTACAAATTGAACAGTTTATGTTTTGAAGATATCAAACCAACTTTCAATCACATCTTCAGTATTTTCTTCCCCCTTAACTCATGATCATGTTTCTGTGCTTCCCTCATTGCAATGCAAGCTGCTAACAGCTACTCCCAGGTTTAGTTCTGTGCCTTCCCCTAACAGATAATTAACCTAATTTATTTTTTAGTGCTGTTCCAGTGTTTTGTATCTGTGATAATCAAAAATACAGAATGATGTTCCAAATTTTGCACTAAATGGCCTAAGCAGAGTATGATTTACCACAGGGAATGAGCTGTCCTGCATGACTAAATGGTTCTTAGTACAGAGCATGCCACTGTACTAAACACGACAGATACAGTTTAACAAAGAAAATAAAACTTACGTATCCACAGAGTTGGGCGGCAACACAGCTCCAGGTAGAGGCTCAGAGTTGCTACTGAGAAGGTGGCAGAGTCCTAAAAATGTCCCAGGGATAATGGGCTGCTTCATCAGTGCATTCAGCAAGATAGAACCTGGTAGGATACAGGATTTTCTTTGATTAGTAGATTTGCCATCATCAGCAACAAAAAATCAGCATTTCAGAAGATCAGCCTTATTTAGAGTGCTCATAACGTCAGAATGTTTTTTTCATTATTAATCTTCTTTCTTAACAAGAGGATGATTTTCAGAAAAATGAATTTAAGATATATAAATATAAACCAAGTTATATTTAGAGGTATTTTAATTATGATCCCATATTAGCAAAATAGCTTGAGCCAAGTGATCACATATCCCAGCTGTTTTGGTGACTTCCCCTCCATTTTCCACTCCAGACATTGAAATTATATGATGCAATTCCATTGCCAACTGTAACTAAGAGAGTATCCTGAAGAATTCTTGGAGCTGACTGTTGGAAATGCTTTATAGTGCTTGGTTTATTTTTAAGGTACATTTTCCCTGGTTTTATTTCTGCATTACCAGAATGATATTACCTTGTGTATTTCGTTTGGGGACTGAGTTGTAGGAAGTGTTTTTTCCTGTTGCTCTGTGCTGCTGCAGGGATGAAACCTCAGGATGGGTTATCTTCCTGTCTGAAACAAACATCAGGAGAACACAGATCTGCACCCATCCTGTACACACAGCCACAGTGTTAGATGATCTTTTAATCATCTCTATATGTCATAATTACCAAGCAAACCAAGGCCAAAAGCCTTGCAGAGTTCAGAAAAAGTAAACAAATGTATTTTTTAAAACCAATAGGCATATTGAGTGTTCTTACTGTAACAAGCAATAACAATACCAATGCTTTCAGGCTATTGTGTTTTGCTTTTTCCTGGAGTTCCTACTGCCTATATTTTTAGAATGAACAGTGTAACTGACAGCAGCATCTCAGATTTTTTTCATAACTCTTCAAGTCAGGATTAGTTGATGATAGCCACATTTCTTCCATTTATTATTTCCCAGTGCTATAAAAAAATCACTACTTTTGTTTCATATTATAGCACTCTTCAAATATATGCAGATATTAATTTCCTAGGCTTTACTCAAGATACAATTTTATGAGAATTACTGCCCTACATATAAAAGAGGAAATGAGTACATTGTTTCAGTTGCTTCTGTCAATATGGCTAAATATGTACCCTTTAAAATCCAATCCCCAAAATGCTAGAACAAGAATACAAAAAATGCATCAGCTGACCAGCAGACCAAGAAATAGGCAAATTATTTCCTATTTATGTAATGAGAAAAGGCAGATGAACAATAAGGATGTTTTAGTTCATCACAAAATAGTTTTTTATTGCAGCTACTGGGCACTTCGTTATTGAGACCTTGGCATCTGGTACTAAGGTATGAATTAAAATGATCTTCATGCAAATTTCAGTCATGGCTATTTACCTCCAGTTGGTATAAAGTGGAAAAAAAACCCAAACCAAAACCGAAATAAAACAATAACTGTGAACTGACTGCAACTGTTCAGTCACAAAATCCTTCCCTAATGCAGAATGTTCACATGCAGCTAAAAATGTTGCAAGCTGTACATGGTTTTACCTTCTTTGATTGAAGTAGTCAGGGCCATCAAATTTCCTGAAGAACATGATGGCCTAGTGGACATTTCAGCACTGAAGGATTCCTTTGTAGGAAAAGATCTTCTTCCTGGCTGTGGAGAACATCCATCTGATTTCACTTGTACCACAAGATTCTTTTTAGGGCTAAGATAAAAATATGAATCAGTATTTCTTTTGTAATTATTTTATTAAAAGACAATTTATTTTCTTTGCACTGATGCTTTAAAGATACTTCACCATAAACTGTTTGACTTTCTATCATGGATACAAGGAAAGCTCTTTTTTGAGCAAATTCCATAGATGTCATCAGATTTTTTTTGTTGTATTTTTTTAAAGACAACAGAGCTAAGAGTTACTTGAAGAAAAAAAACTTCTTCAATAGTTTAAACACACATATTGCAAAAATGAACACAAATTCCTTTTCCAACCCCCCTACCTTGTTGTTGGAACTGCCTGAGAAAGGTGTTTATTTCTTTCACAGTTCTGAAGTCGTGTTCTTAATTCATTCATTTCTGCATCCTTGAACTGCAGCTCGGAATGCAAGGACTGCAACTGAAAGAGGAGTTCAGGACAGTTTTACTGTTACCAGTTTAGAAGTGGTGCAACTGCAGAGCAACTGAGTTACCATGAGAGCTGGAGATCACCATCTACTTACTGTGAACTCGGCACAAGATGTCCATTTTTAGTCCAAGTAACACTCTCTGAGAACCAAGTGCCAGGAGTTCAGGCGAGAAGCCTTTGTGAGTGGCTAAGACAGAGCAAGTGCCAGGCAGAGCATGGCTCCAGTGAGGCTGCAACTGCAGAGCCAACTGGACAAGAGCAGTCGCTGTTCTCATCAGGGACAGAGATGATGGCAACAGGAACAGCAATCTGATCAGAGCCACAAAGCATAATCTATCACTTTTTCTCACTCTAAAATACATTCCAATTGCAGTGTTCTCAGGATGGTTTCAAAAAAGCAATAAGTAAATGAAAACCTCTACCACCTGAATTTCACTCCTTTGTTTTGGCAGGGGAAAACCCTCAAAGAGTTCTTACAAATGTTTTCTTTGAGGTAAGAAAATGAAAGCAAGCATTGTGGAAATTTCACATAAATGTTTATCCTTTGACTAAAGAGTCTGAGACATCATTAAGTCATAAATCAGCTTCTGCACATGATCTGCAGGTAACTGACATATTTACAAACCTTTTTGGAGAACTCTTTTTCTTTTTCATTTAAAATCTGAGATTTTTGCTGTTCCAGTAGTAGGTATGATCTTTTCTGTTCCTCCATAGCATACTCCATCTGCTGCATTGAGTCACGCAGAATTTTAATTTCTCCATTTTTAGTGAGAATTTCATCCTGCATTTCTTTTAGCTGCAAACAGAGGAATTCCATTAAAGGATGGATATAGCCAGAAGTATGTATTTTCATCAGTATGTGGTTGAAAATTAGGTGTATTTGTAATTTCTAGGGAGAAAAATGCTCCTGGAAATCCAGATCAGAAATTCTACACGTTGCCTCTAATCTTTCTCTGATTAAATCAGTCTCAGCTATTTCCTTTAACATCATTAAAAATGACAAGACCATCCTTCTCTTTCCCCTTCTCTACAATTATGTTTTGGGTTTTTTTTAAAAAAAATGTTCTAGTCACATACATCAATAATTTATTCATTGTTTGGTTGATAAAAGTGAAAATTTAATTATACTACTACATCCATCAGGACAGCAAACAAGCACTCTAAGACAAGGTACCACCCCTAAACAGTATCTTCATGACATTGAGTCTCTAATACTTCCTGTGCAGCCACCACCACTCAGAAACAAGACTTTGGAGGGATAATCAGGAAGTTACTCAGAACAGCAAGAAGAAAAGATCAGAAAGACACTTCCCTACAACAGCTGTGAAATTATGATTTAATATTATATATATATATATACACATAGGTAGGAGATTCCCTGATAAAGGTGGCTATAATAGACCTGGGAAAGATACAGGGAATGGAGAAGGGAAACAGTATCTTTCCATAAATGACCACCAGAAGGTAAAGTAACATAAAGTCACTTAAAAGTCACATCACTTTCTCAAATCTTTTAAGTTGAACAAAACAACTCTGTCTGACTGGGCAGAGAAATTATTTGATAGGGAACAAATAAAACTGATAAATCAGCATTTTTCTAATCTGAAATGGCCAAGAAATAGAATACTGTACTCAATCTTTAGTATTACTAGAGCTGTTTCTAGTATAATAATTTCAACACACCCCTGGATTTCAAAGATTATTGATCACCTTGATTAGAATTAAATGCTTGGGACTGGATTTATCCCACCTTTCAGTTATTCCTATCAAAAATGTGATATTTAGAGGAGAGGGGAGGATATTGCCAACCTTCTGTTTGACTTCTTCGTGCTGTGTCTGCAGCACTTCAAACTGGAATGCATCTCTCATCAGACCATCTTCTGTTCTGCTTCCTGCTGCAGAGAAAAGCCAAAATCTGAAGCACACATGATGAATGTACATCACTGGTGACTCAACACCAAGGTTTTGTTATTTGCATACATTGCATACATCTGAATATCTTAGTATTTTACTGTCATTACAAAGAGGTAAACTGCCTCATCTAACCACCACAGGAACTTTGCTAGTGCTTGTGCATCAATTCTTGTAATGGAAGAACCCCTGCCCCTTCAAATTTCTAATCACAGAATGGTTTGGGTTGAAAGGGACCTTCAAGATCATCTCATATCTTAAACCAGCAAGATGACCCACAGCAAGAGTAAGCATTTCTTCTGAGATAACTTTAGTTAATGCACAAAGGTTCATTGAAAACTTATTCACCTGGCAAGATGTCAGGGTTGCTAAAACATACTTAAGTTATTCAAGCTCTCTAAGCTTCATTATGAAAAAACCTCTGCTTTTGTTTCTTTCAATGTAAACCTGAAAGCAGTTAATACAAGGCATGCTATGCATTTGTTAGTGGAAATTTAGAGGGGGAAAAAAATCTGAAAGCCAACATGCTACTAGAATATGATACCTAAAGCGTGTTGAAAGTTTAGGAAACTCAGTTTTTTTATTTGGCAGGTTTAACATGCAGCACCCTTGTGCCAGGCTGGCATTACCACACACACAGCAGGCATGGTGCCCCAAGATCAATGCAATGTGCCTGCTGGGATTGTTATTCTCGCTATTCCTCTGAATGCCAACCATCCCTCTGACACCGTGGGGTGCTTGTGGCCAGGGGAACAGGCAGGAGCAATTCTCATAAAAGAAAGATGGAGCAAAGCTATTTACAAGAGCCTGTAGTGACAGGACAAGAGGGAGGGGCTTCACGCTGACGGAGATTTAGGTTCGATATTGGGAAGAAATTCTTCTCTGTGAGGAAAGTGAGGACCTGGCAAAGGCTGCCCAGAGAACCTGTGGCTGCCCCTGGATCCCTGGAAGTGCCCAAGGCCAGGCTGAACGTGGCTTGCAGCAGCCTGGGAGAGTGGAAGTTGTCCCTGCCCACGGCAAGGGTGGCACTGGATGGGCTTTAAGGTCCCTTGCCATTCTGTAGATCCTAAAGAGACACCAAACCCTTTCGCAGCAGCGGAGCAGTGAGAGGCAGCCGATGGGACACACCGACCTTGCCGCTCGCCCCGGGCCAGCCCCGGGGCTCCCCACGCGTGTCCCGCGGGCAGATCCTGCGACAGCGCCTGCGAGGCCAGGATATCGATCTGCTCCAGGTCGTCCGCCGTGAAGTCATCACTATCCCCGAAGGGGTCCACGATCCCGGTCACGGCGCTCTTGGGGCGCTTGTGCGGGGGAAGGCCGTTCCGCAACGCCGGCGGGGCGGCCGCAGCGCTGCTCTCCCCGCAGAGCGCGGGACCGCTCCGCTTGCGCGGCCCGGGCAGCGCCGCCATGGTGGGACCGGGACCCTCAGGGCCCACACGCCGCCGGGCCGCCCGGGCCACGCCCCCCCGCGCGCCGCGCCGCCCGCCAATCACCGCCGGACACCGGTCCTCCCACAGCCAATGGAGTGGCGGCGGCTTCCGAGCCGGCTGTAAGCGCCCTCGCGATTGGCCGCGGACAGCCGACACGTAAGCGCCTCGCTGATTGGGCAGGAGGGAGGCGGGAAGGCTTGTCCCCTCAGCGGTGTGAGGGGAAGGCGGTGACGTCACTGTGAGGGCTGTCCCGCTGATGTCACACCGGACACGATGGCGTCGCACCGCAGCTGGAGCGCGGCCGTGACACTGCCGGCCACAGGCACGACTGCCCTTGACAAACTGGGACCTCTAAAATGTCAGTGAAGTGCAATATTTGCCAAAGTCCTGTGCTAAATCCCCACCGTTAAACTACTGGCGTTAGCCTGCTGTTGTAATCATATTTTGTCTGTTTTAAAAGATAGACTGAAAAAACGGAGTTTCCAGCTCTGGGTGTGAGGTCATAGCTATGCTGATAAACCTTTTCATAGGAGACTATACCGTAGTCTTTCAGCACATTTTAAAAACTGAGTCACTAATTATTTCCATTTCATATAAATCAGTTTGATTGTGTTCTAAGTGAAAGCCACTGTGTTAGTTTGACATATTTCCAATTCTGTCAGGAAATCCCGATTTCTCTTGTTCATTCCGCTATTTCCCATTACATGCAGGAAAATCAGATTATCACTGGAAGGTAATTTTCTTTATCCAGGCAGTGCATGAGCAGCCTGTGCCGAGCCAGCAAGGCCCAAATGAAGCCCTGAGGGTCATTGTTCCCAGCTGTGCTAAAGTGGCAGCAGGTGATGCCAATGGAATCAGCAGATGGGAACAGCTGCCTCTGATCAGCTCAGGTGCACAGAAAAGGGGCAGTCTCAGAGGGAACTTGCACTTATATCACTTTAGTGGTGCTGTGCTGCTTGAGAGTTTGTTTCTCCAATTAGCTGGAGAATTAATTTTTCATATTAATGATGTGCCAAACTTAGAAAATTGTGGATGGTTTTGATGCTCAAAACATTGAAGGTACCATTATTTATACTTGGAGTTATTGCTTTTCTCCCTCTAGTGGGAATGGTAGCATAATTTTTGTCTTTGTAGTCTAGCTGTGAAGAAAAGTTACTTCTTGCTTTTAAGAATGGTTTTATTTCTTTATGTTTAGAGAGAGATGCTTTGAGGTGATGGAGTAAAACCAGAATTGCTTGTTTAGTTTAAAGCCTCTCCTGGCAATTTCTAGTGCTCTGTTTCCACTGCTTGCGTTTGTAGAAATGTGTATTGAGAGTTTTTTTAAAGTAACCTAAAAGGAACTTGAGTCAGACATTGTTGTTTTTAATTCTGATAATTTTGGGGTTTTCGTTGTGTTTTTTTTATTATTTTGTTATTGTTTAACAAATTAATAGGATTGTGCTAGTATTACTATTTTTTATTATTGCTGCTTTTAAATAATAGTATATTCTTTGAGTGGTATAGATTCAGTTTTACTTTCTTCTCTTCCTGTAGCTGAAGTTGAGGAAAAATAGAATGATAGGACACTGGCACAAGCTTTATTTTTAACAAGATAAACCAAGGTACTGACTCTGTTTTCCTCGACTCCAGGTGTTCCTGCTAAAGAGAAAATTACTTGCAGAGGATCAGAACAACAACAAAGTAAGTGTGAGATGTAGAATTAGCTTTAAATACAGCTGCTTGTGGAACCATTTTTGGGTAGGGGAATGAAAGTCAAATAGTTACATATCTGTCTGCTGATTTCTCACCCTTCTTTGTCTTGCTTAGATTCAGTCTTAAATCTGAAACTCCCTGAGGAGAACACAAGAAATAGAAGTGTGATTTTAGTACTACCTGATAACTGTGGCATCTTTTGATTTTTAAAGCCAGAATTTCTTGTTTCATTTGAATAGTCCATTTAGGACTAATGGATCCAGGTATCAGACCTCAATCCTTGTGAGCAGTTTTAGCATTACCATTTAATTCTTGCAATACTTTTAGCTACCTTTTGTTTGCTTTCTTGTCTTACCATTACTTTCGTTTCTCACAAGCAAGTTAAAACCAGTGCCCTTGATGTCTGTCCTGGCTTTAGCAGTATCTTGTCTGACTGAGTTGAGAGTATAATTGCTGGGATAACTGGGAATTTGTGCATTTATTCATTTGGGTGTACATATTGTGGAAGGGGAGAGGTCTTTAGCATAATTAAGCATTAAGTTTAATAATTTAAGTGTGGATTTGAACAGTCCTTAGTGTTGCTAATGGTACGTTTATTCTAAATGCTAGCAAGAATTCCATAATTCCAATGCAAGTGTTGTTTCTTTGTCCCTTATTTCAATGAATCTAGACATGAATGCTGTTTGGGTTCTGATTCTCAAAACACCGAATAGACCAAAACTGAAGTGGATGACTGAATCAGTCCAGGTGCTAGCAGAGATTAACTTTTTTAGCTTAATTCCTAAAGTAAGAGCTACTGAAATGCAAATGGGACTTCAGTGAAAAATTGTTCTAACAAACTCGCATCTCGATCCAGACCCGAGAGTTGGTTAGGAGAAGAGTGGTCTGGATTTTGGGCAAATGTCAAGAGTTTAGTGATTTGCTGGTAGAGGGAAAGGAAAACCCACACTTCAGGGATGAAGTGTGGAGCCGTATGTCTGGGATGGAGGAGGGGGGGTGGTTTGGTCCGTGCTTGTATTGGGTCCTGAGAAACGAGAGGGGAAAGGGAAGAAGGCAGGATAACGGCGATGTCTGTCGGGAATACCGCTGATGGCGGGCTGAGAGGCGCCGCTGCCGGGGATGGGGCGAGGGCAGAGCGCAGCTGTGAGCGCGGCCGCGCGTTTCGCCCGTTATTTCCGTTGGGCTGAATGAGCGCCGGGCCGGGCGGCGAGCGGGGCCGCGTCCAGCCGCTGCCACCGAGCGCTGCCCGGCGGGGCGGGCTGTCCGTGTGTCGGGCTGTCCGTGCGTCCGGCCGGTCCCGCCCCACCGCCAGCACAACAAACCCGCCCCGTCCCGCCCGCGCCGTGCGGCTGTTGCGCGGAGCCGCCCCCGGCCGCGGGGGCCGGGCCGGGCTGGCAGCGGGGCCGGGGCGGACATGAGGACCGAGATCTCCACGGCGGCCGCGTTCGTGACCCGCCTCCTGCGGGCCGCCGGCGGGGTCGGCGAGGAGCAGCTGCGGTGCTTCCGCGAGTGCCTGCAGGAGGCGATGCGCGGTGAGTGCCGGGGGGCATCCCCTGCATCCCCTCTTTCCGTCCCCCCGCGTCCCTCCCGCATCCCGCGGGGTCCGGCGGAGCGCAGCCCCCGCGCAGAAGCTCCTCTTTGTTCCCTCCCGCAGAGCACTACAAGCACCACTGGTTCCCCCTGGTGCCCTCCAAGGGCTCCGGCTACCGCTGCATCAGGATCAACCATAAGATGGACCCCTTGATAGGAAAAGCGGCGGGGATGATCGGACTGAGCCACGAGAGGCTCTTCCAGCTCTTACCCAGCGAATTAACGCTGTGGGTCGACCCCTTCGAAGTGTCCTATCGCATAGGTGAGGACGGGTCTATCTGTGTGCTGTACGAAAGCCCCCAGCCTGGGGGGAAGGCGGCCAAACAGCTGGAGAGCAGGACCAGCTGCAAGGAGGAGTGGAGAATTGGCAGATCCAGCCCTTCCAAGAGTTACAACATGATGACGGTTTCTAGTTAAAAACAACTCTTCCCTGTACGGTGTTGTATGTATCCCAACCTCGTGGTAAAGTTAGATGTAACCGAGCTTTTTTGGTTTTAGTTATTTTTTTCACCCTATAGTCATTAAAGTCGTGGTATACTGCCAAGTTCTTCGTAGCCAAGGGCTAAATGTATAAAGCAGTTCTTTATGCTGCATGTTCCTTTCTTGGTTGTGTCCTGTAAATGCTCTGTACAGTCGGTGGATTGTTTTACACATTTATATTTTGGAAAAAGTTTTGCCTATTTGTAATAAAAAGCAGTATTGTAGCACTCTTCATGATGGGTTTTAGTCAAAATTGGTACTTGCTAAAAAAAAAAAAATCTGCAATTTGCAATAACACAAAGGGGGGGTGGGAAACTAACAAACTGCACGTGAATCTTTCCAGTGATTTGTCTGCACAGACTTCTCTCAGGGTCATTCAAGTTTGACTGTGAGGCACAAATCACAGAAATAACTCTTAATTTTTTTCCTTTTTCAAAGCATGCATTTATTTGAGGGCTGGGTTCCATCACACCCCAATATTTTAGCAAAAAGAAGTGGGGAATTAGTTGTCTTGTTATCTCCAGTTATGGGAGTAGGAAAATAAAGACTTGCTTAAAATGCTTCTGACTTGTTTTGGTGTTCTGTTTTGGTTTTGTTTTGTTTTTTTCCCCAGGCTTTTATCATTGCTCTCAAAGCTTATTCTATCCATTTCTAATAATTGCAGAAAGCTTTGTAGTTAAAGAGGTGTAGTGGAGAACATACATCTTTATTTCAGATCAGAACAAAACACTCAGTTTTGGGAAAGCTTGCTGGCTGCCTATCTTAAGCTGAATAATCTGTGTAGAACTGGGTGGATTTTTCTTTTGGTACTGAAGGGAAGCAAAGCTAGTCTTCTAATATTTGATCTATTGCAAAAAAGAAAAACAACTTGAGTTTATAAGGAAATGGAGTTTGGGATTAAAACTGCAACTTTACACCATATAGGAAGCTTGAGTGAAAATTATCATCAATGCTGTGACTGCCTTGGCTTTTCTGGAAGGTAAATCCTGTTCTTTCTGGCTTTGAGTTCCTTATTTTTGTCAGGGTCTCTAATACCAGTTGGGCACTGTTTTAGTGAGGGTATCAAATACAGTAGATTTGATGTAATGATGAAACTCTGTGTTGCTGGTTTATGTGGATATTCTTAGTGTTGATATCCCAGTAAAGGATTAATTTACAGATATTGTGATTCCTATTCTAAGAAGCAGTGGTTTCTAATTCAGCCATAGGAAGCTGCCTGGCATTGCTGATTTCTGTAGCCTGGTGTTGGAGCACGGTTGAACACTTGATGAAAGGGAGCTTTGTCTGGAGTGAGTATGTCAGCAAAAAAACCTTCCTTGTGCTATGTCAATAACATGGTATAACATACAGCGAGGGAAGGGGCAAGTCTGGGCAAACTGGAAAGGGCAGAACTCCAGCTCTCAAAGAGGTTTTTTCTTTGTTTGCCTTGGAAAAAGCCGTGGCTTGCTTCTTGCTGTTTGCTTATTATCTCGGAGGCAGGCTTGTCTAGTGGTATTTGTTTAATCGAGAGGAAATGCATAGTGCAATTTTCTTAGTAATTAAAACTCTGTGAAAAATTGATTGTGTGTTTCTAGTCTATCACTCCAATAAATAAGTTTCTGGGTTACTTTAACAAATGGGTGTTAAAGGTCTGGTGGCAAATTGCCTTTTTATTAGATAAGATTGGAAATCGGTTCTCATGACATTGTTTTATTCTCTTGGGGAGGCAGTAACACTTTCCTTTTCCTCTCTGATGAATATTCAGTGTGGGTAATCCTATTTCCTTGGGACCTCTAAGGGATGTATTTGACACATTTGTCAGTAATTGAACAGAATAATTTCAAATCTGCTAAGGGTGAGGTGCCTTCTTCGGTTAAATTTCATTTGAAAGGTAATTGGTCTTGCTGTACATTATATTAACAGCCCACTGGAAAAGATAGGTATGAAGTCTTCAGCTGAACAGGAGGTTTTCCATAGCAGGAAACACTTGAAGTGGAATTGAAGATGTCTTGGGAGACAGGATGTGATTTCCAGCTGCTGGGTGTGGTTTGAGGTGAAGGAGGGTACAGCAGGTTCTTCAGATGTTCTGTTCTTGCCTGGTGTCTGTTCATGACAGTCATGGAGACAAGAGCAGAGAAGAGCCTGGGTTAATCCAGCCATGATGGATTCTGCTGCTTTTATTAATCCTCCCCCAAGCAATGGGATGTTTCAGATGTTACATAATACCACTTCTCCAGTGTCCTTTGCTCTCTGTAGGTTTGATGTCTATCATTGGATGGGCAATTTAATGCAAGTTAAGTTTCATTTATTTAAGCTGCTTGCACAGAGCTGAAGTCACTCTGCAGACAAATAGGTGGGGGACACCGGGGGAGTTGAACAAAACCCACTGAAGCAAAGAAAACACTTGAGCTGCAAGTAAAAACACAGTGATATCTGTGCTATCTAGAACTGCATTCTGTTGCTTTTGAAAATGTCAAAGATGTACTGACAGCACAAAAGCTGTTCTGAGGGAATAGAGTGCTTGGTAGTAATTTGGGGAGGCAGTTCTTTGGAGGAGGTAAAGAAAATCAACTTTGTTTTCCCTGCAAGGTGTTAAGTTTTGTGTTCTGCTGTTGCAACAAACAAGGCAAACCTTGACCTCTTTAAAGTGACGTACTTGTCACACAAGACTGACCACATCTCACCAGTTATGAATTAGAACAGACTGGTTTGGATTCTGCAGGGAGGATTATTGCATGCTGGCCTCCTTGAAACAGTAAAAAAACATGGAGAAGAATCAGTACCTGCTTGTTTGGATGAGGATGGGTTAACTGTTGGGTAACTAAAGCTGGAATAGAGAGGAACAAAAGTGTGCATTTGCAATCCAAAATATTGGCTTGCTGCCAAATTAATTACATAACATTTGTCTGAGTGGTAAAATCCACCTGAGACAGAAGGTCCTGTTAGTTTATATAGCCTGGCCACTTCTGTACTCCAATTATTGTCACTACTCTGACTTGTTAGCTGGACCTAAGAGCACAGAGATGAATGGTTTTGCCATGAGAACTTCAAGAGAAGGGGATTGTCTGTACTCGTTTCAGATTCTATTACCTTTAGAGCTAGGTAAATTAATTAGGAATGTTTAGGTTTAGTTTTTAACCATTAGTATCCTTATTTCCTTATCCTTAAGATGAAAGGCTTTTCAATGTGTAGCACTTTATATTGGCATCAAATGAAGCCTGTTTTTCGTATTTAGAGGATTAAAAAGATTAAGCTTTTAAAGTTTGAGCATAAATAATTTTCTTTTAACTGGGATTTACATACATGCCTTCTGCCAACACTTGTTCCATTTTTAATATGTGCTCGAGAGTGTGTTCCCAGGGAATGAGTGCAGTGAACCAACTGATCTGGCTCGCTCTGTTCCCACCACGATTTGCTGTTCACCAGCACTGACAGTGCTGCGAGCCTCACTTCACTGAGAACAACGCAGAAGTCCTGACAGAATCCTAA
This sequence comes from Cyanistes caeruleus, assembly GCF_971803275.1. Classification (NCBI taxonomy): domain Eukaryota; kingdom Metazoa; phylum Chordata; class Aves; order Passeriformes; family Paridae; genus Cyanistes; species Cyanistes caeruleus. Next base: position 17,202,438 of record NC_141711.1, read on the forward strand.
AAACACGAGGTCTTTCACTTAACTCACTTTTAATTCCTGTAATGCGTTCTTCACTGTTATTTTGTCTAGAATGCCATGTGTTTTAGGTGAAGTGCCTAGTAAAAAACCTAAATAATGAGTTTGTGGCTGCTCACACAAAGGACAAATCCCAGGTTTGTTTAGTAGCTTTCCGTACAGCTGGGTTGATTTGCATTAATGATATTGTTCTCCTCTGAATTATACTCTTATTATGAAGTGAATTCATACCTGATAAATTAACCTCCTTTTAACACTTAATTCATGATTCAAAGTCTTGTAAGTCTCTTGCAATTATTAGTTGTTAATTTTTTAAAGACTGGGACGCTTACTCTAGAGAAACTTTCAATTTGTTCCCAGATGCACTGGAAATAGACATTGGGGTCTCACTGATATCCTAAGGCAATTCTCTTGGACATTTTCTAGAATCTGTGGTTATGTTTTTTCTTATAAAATCCTAAAATTTATTTATTATTAAAATTTATTACTTTTATATTTTCTGCTCTAGTCATAGGTAGATTTCCATTATTTCGTTATCCTCATGCAGTACAAAGTTATCTACATTGCCAAATACAATCACACCCACAAATACTGATCACTTCTAGCATTTTGCTGATCACTTTAGTAATTTTACCATCTTCCTCTTTTCAAATCTAGAATTCATTTAAATGCTCATGTATCTTAAAAGGTCTTTACCTTTGTATAACTGATTTTCTTAGCTATTTGAACCATGGATTTTCCTCTCATCTTTTTAACTTCCTTCAGATTTTTTTTTTAACTTCACAATAATCTGCGTATGTTGGCTTTTTTTCTGTTTCACCTTGGTTTTCTTTAATTATGACTCAGAATTTGGATCTAATCTTAATTTCTGCCTCACACTGTTTCAGTGTAGCAGCACTCAGCCATCACTTTGGCTGTTTGTGATTCTTCAGGCTGATCCACGTTGCCATGGCAGAGTGGGAAGATTTGTATTCTTGGGTAATAGAGGTATGCTGGCCCCTGACTAATAAGGTTGATACTTTTTATAAATTATTTTTCTCATGGTTCCACAGTCTCTCTCAGTAATATATCTGCTATAGAAGTAATAGACTTATTTGTTTTCATGGTTTTCTTTCTGGGGAATGAATTTATTCCAGGAATAACAAGTGATATTTTGCTTTCTGTTAGAAGGCTATGTAAAATTTTCATTGAGAAGTAAACTGCTGGTTTTAGCTTGTAATTTGAATAACTTTGGTGGGCAATATATTTTGAGATGGAATTGCATGGAAGGATCTTTTTTCTGTTTGGGAGATTCAGTTGCCCCTCGTTTGCAATCAGCAGGACTATTAATGTCTAGAAAGTGTCAGGAGGCAATGAGGGGGCAAATTAAGCTGTGATTTGTGACCACCTTGGTATTATCATTGCTTAAACTACTGGCCTCTGGATTATTGATGGTGATATTTGCATAGCCTTGTTAGCTGTTCTATAATATCAGCTATTTTTCATAGTGGTTCTTAAAAATCTAAAGAAATAAAAGCTGGAAAAGACAATGTCTGTTCAACTAAACTAAATAGCAAATTAGTCTTAAGTCACTGAGAGACAAAGCTGCAAATATCTCTCTTGATAAAATAACTTCAAAACAGACTAGGAAGAAGAAATATTAAATCATCAAAATGTTTGAAAATGTTTCAAGCAAACCTCTAGTGCTAAATAAATACCCATCTTAGAGAAATAAATTCATAATCCTGGAGATATGCCAAGTATGAAAGTTCATCTCTGAAACAAAACACATTTTTTAAAAGAAAAATCCATGTATAAAACTCAATTCAGTCTTTGTAGATGCTGTGATGCAGCATATTTCAATATAAACTTTTTAGGAGATAAATTCTTATCAGCTTCATTTGTAGTTGTGTAGTAGGGAGTACAGTGAACTTGATAAAGCAGTTTTTACTGTACAGCTGTTGTGCCTGAAGGGTGATGTTTGGGATGAGGCAAGAGCCCAGTCATGCAAACTGGGCTTAAATTGATCATTTCAATGATCAATTAGTGACTTTGGCCTCAGATGACTGATATGACTTGTGTAACTCCTGGGATTTTCTGCTACATGAATGGAAAAATGAACAAACACACAAGAAACTGAGGAAAAAAGTAGGTTCTAGATAAAATACTTCATGATCTGTCTGGGGCCTGGTTGCTGCAGCACTTCTGGGTAGTCAGAAGAGAATGCCGCATAGAAGGAAGATTGTTGTATCCTCAAACTACTAAACTTCATTTTACACTGAGTGTCACCACGGAACTTGCTTTCCTCCACTGGGACTCTGAAGAGAGAAAGGAATTTGCCTGTTATTTATAAATATTTACAAATACTTAGAAATTACATTACCTGCAAGACCTAAACTTTTGCATGAGGCGTATAGGTGATCTAATACTAATGAGAATTCCTTGTGTTCTGCATTTTTATATGAAATTCTGCTTTAATAACTGTACATATCTATGACACCAATATGCAGTTGACACTTGGCTCTAGTCCCCTACATATTATTTATTCAGCATCATTAGCATCAAAACAACCTTCTGTAAATGTTTCTGTTGCAAATGTGCAACCTGAGGGTTAAATTTGCATAAAGACACATGTAGGAGTGATGGAAAAGAACATAAACTACTACAGTGCTTTGCCTTTTATATATTCTTGGGATGGATTAGTACAAAGGCTGACCCCTTAGGCTTGCCTTATCTCACTCTGTGAATTTGGATTATCAAGAATAAATGGGAACAGAATTCTCATAATGTGTATGATGAGACAATGTTTTATTTAGGGCTCAAAATAATGTATTACTCATACAAATCCTCTCTTCTGGGAAACGTGCTGGGTATTTTCTGTATGTACCAGAGGTCACATCTCTCCTGACTGCATGTTAAGGGATGATGCAAGAGTCCTGGACATTATTTTTTTCCTGGTAATACCCTACCTGCTTGGTAAGGAAAAAGATGCAGAAATATGTTGGCAGAGGGTTGTTTTGTTCTTCTTGCCTCACAGTGTGATAGACTGATACTGAAACCATTGGATATTTTGATGTGGCTTGTGAGCTAACTTTTGAAGTGGTTGATGTGTGCATGCTAAGTCATCAATTAAGAGTAATTAAGTATGTACTTGAATTTAGTAGAAGTGCTGAACATTTGATGTGGAATTAGGTATTTTGATGGATGGAGGTTTTTCTGAACAAAATTAATTCAGAGTCATGAGCAGCGATATTTATGCAACACTTGATTTTTTCATTAGTCTTTTCACTGATGTTTAGCTAATGTCTCTGACAGGCCTTTTTCAATGACTCAATGCTATGCTTTATAAGCTGTTGCTTCTGAGGAGTCTGTGGAATTCCTCCTGTGTTTAGCATTTAAGGCCTTCTGGCTCAGGGCTGGATGAACACTTGAGGCACTTGCACTGTTTAATTGAGCCCTGTGTTAGATTTGTGGAGCTGCTTCCAATTGCTGAAGAATCAAATGAAGATTTAATTGTAGCTGAAACCTGAGCTCTTCTGTGAGTCGCCTCAGCAGAAAGGAAAATAATTTATCTGTGTTGTGTCACAACTGTATGCGTGCACCATATGGCTTGATGGTATATTCAGGGAAGCTGTGTGGTGATTTCTAAAATATTTCCTTTTCTTTCCTCAAACCTTGAATATTGATTATTTTTCTAAATGTGTTCTAAAGCAGTGGACATTGAACATCCCCAAAGGGCTTCATTTTAGCTGTGATCCAGTGGGGGCTGTCTCAGTTTGTGACTAGAAATCAGCAGAAAAGCACATACCAGTGCTTGTTGTCCTTTCCCCTTCCCTGCTTCCCTTTCAGAATCTGTCTTTCACATAATCTTTTCTTATTGAACCTGTTAAATGTTTGCATCAACATGAAATGAAGAGAAATGAATGTTTGTTTATTGGCAGACACCACATCTTGACAATGAATTGGGACAGTAACCAGCACTGGATAAAAAGGGAATGTGAATCCAGTGCTTCCATGAGGTATTTCTTTCAGCCTTATTATAGCTCCTGTTTTTGTACTGGACTGGCCAGTGTAACACTATATTGCAATGAGCCTTTTGTAGTCTGTTCTAACTGGCAGCAGTATTTTAAATGGCCTGGAAGCTCCTTTTGCAAAGAGAATTATCTGTCCCACTATCACTTCACAGGGAACTGTTGTTGGGAATACTGAGATCTGGTATCAGCTTTGTTAACTACGTGGGGGTAAAGAATTATGCTTTTGGAAAAACTTATCTGTAACATATTCAGCATATCAGACAGGATCTTAAATACTTTTTTTTTCCCCCCCATATACCTTCTACTAATCAGTTGTAGAATACTTGCAAATTCACAGCAGTTTTTTCCTTTGGTGATTACTTCAATACTTCTGAATATTGGATTTTTTTGGGGTGACACTGCTGGCTTATTGCTCTTTTTGTAACCTATCTCTCAGTGTGGGTAACTGCTTGTAAACTAAATATTTAACATGTTGCTGTAATGAGTTATTTCCACTGCTTCAGGCACATAATTAAACCTGGGTGTCCATTTTCAGCATCTCAGCTTTATGCCTATTTACAGCTATCTTTGTTCTTCTTTAAAACTGCCAATGAAGTAGTAGCCCTAAAAAATATTGTTCAACTGTGACACCAGTAAGTATTGTTCATTTATATTGTTGTCTCCCATTTCATGCCTAATTTGCAATTTTTAACCCTTTTTCCCCCCAAGTACATGCTGATGTCTATAATTGGCATTTGTTTCTTTTTGTTTGAAAATCACTGAGTGTTGTTCATCCTTCCTTCTGTTCCCCCTGAATTTGTAAGCACTGTTTTCACAATGGAATTCATATGGATGCAGCCAAACTGTTCTCTATTTTTTTTCCAATATTATTCTTTCCTACCTGTGCCACATCAGTGAAGGTTCTCACCTCATTCCACCAGCGTTTTTCAGTAGCTGTTGAGTGTTCTCCCTGTGTCAGAGGAATGGGACACCTGCTGCCCAAGAGACACTGTGAAAGGCAGGTTACCATTTACAGCCTGTAGTCCTGTGTTATAACAAACATTTCACTGTGCTGCAGAAAAAGAGAGGAACTGAAAACCTTGTATGCAAAACCTAAAGGTAGTTTCCCTCTTTATAAAAAGACAAAGCTGAGCTTTTTAATGATTAAGAGTCTTGGGGGATTTTTTGTTTTTTCTACCCTCATGGTTTATTTATGGATCTGCTATTTGCATCTTTGTTTATACTGTTTGGAAAGGAGACTGTTTTTTAATTTTTTACATCCACTTCGTGCTTTTGTGGCCATCTCTGTGTAAAACCAAATAAAGCAGTAGGTCAGTGTTCTTTCTGTCATGTATTATATAAACTCCCCATTCACATTAAAGGGTTCCTGTGCATTTATTTTAATTGAAATGACTTATCATTGACACTTCCTTTATTTTAGACATCTTGTTTGGAATGATTGCTTTAGGAAATTGGTGGGAGAGTGGTTATTCTTGCTAAAGTTAAATATTTGTTAGAACCAAATATTCTAATTTGTTTCTGCAAGAATTTAAAATTTATTTGAAATCAAATGGGTATTTTAAGTTTGCAGTAATGTGAAGGAGTGGGCCTGAAACTTTGATGGCAGGAAAGGACAATTCACTTTTATATCATGTACCATGGTTCAAAAGGACAGTGTGATAACCAAAAACCCCTAAGCTACAACTGTCCTGGTGGAATATGGTACAAGAATGCTCTAGCAGGAAGGAAATTATAGCTTATAAAGTGCAGCATCTCTGGTTATGAAATAAAGCCTCACTTCCCAAATCCACAGCTAGTAAGGGGAAATTTGTGATAGATCAAGCTCTTTATGTGGGATTCTTTTCCCAGTGAGGGCTTTGCTCTGTCCCAGTGTTCCAATGATCTCTTGTCTCAGTAAAAAGATAATGCATAAGCAGGATTATTTGATATTCCATCAAAACATCCTGCAAAATATCCCCTGTGGGAAGAGCCCAGAGTGGTAAAATAATGCCTGTAGGCAGATGAGGAGAGTGGGGGCACGAGATGGATGTGATGGGAAATTCAGGCTTTTTCTCAAAATTCAGAAGGGCCCTTGGGAAATGTTCACAGAGTGGCAGAAAATGCATTTGGGGGAAGGCTAAAAGCTTAGATGATACAATCTGTATATTTGTCCCTTACTCTGAATGATCAGAGTGATTCTTGTACAAGGATCTTCTAATAAACATTTTCTCCACCTCTCAGGTTGTTCAGGAAGGTTAATACATGTATAACTGTACAGAGAACAGGTAAGTTCTGGTGAGGCTGCTCCTTTTTTGAGTAATTGCTGTAAGCAAGTTCTGCCAGATTTTGGCAGATAACATGGGTTATTCTGAAATGGCATTTTCTCCCTTTGAATCTATGTGAAAGCCTTTTATCTAAAGCCTTTTTATGCAATTTTGGTTTAGTGCTGTGTCCTTGATAAAGAATAGTTATGGTATGATTTTCACATCATGGTAAATTATGTTCTAGGACTAAACTCTGAAATGCAATTTGCTTAAAAAAATAACAGTTCAGCCTTAGGACCTTTGATATTCTGCACCTTTCTGGTATTATTTGCTTCTGCCTTCATTTCTTCTACTTTTTGACTGCATCTTCACATCTGTGTAATCCTTATTCCTATTTCAAATTTTTTCTTTTTTTATTTTCCATTGACTTTGAACCTTTAGTGCATTGAGACTAAAAAGCCAGAAGAAAAATACATTCTTAAGTTAATGCCATACTGTTTCAAATTAATTTCTTCATGATTGTTTCAATGCTAAAGCTTTTAATAAAAAGTTTAATAAGATAAATTAGCATATTTTCTAATAATTTTATTTCAGAAGTGCTTTATTAAATTCTTAAACAAACAAGAAAAAACAGCAAAAATGTCCATCAAACATTTCTGTTTGAAATAAACAGTGCTATGGAGTAGCTGATTTAGGAATACTGTGAAGCTTAAGTAAAAGTGCAAGAAACTTAAATAATGGGAAGCTTTTGAGCAATACTCTGTATTAATAACCAGGAGCCAGAAAGGACATTCAGAGCTACTCCTTTCAGTGAATTACCTGCAATCTCCCAATCATATGAGGAGTGTGTGCATATGGCTTTGCTACTAAAAACAATCAAACAACCCCAAGTTTCAATCCTATAAGTTTTATTCTATAAGATTTGGGAGATGTAGGTGGAGAGGAAAAAAAAAGTTATGTACCTGATAGTGTCTCCTTAAACCAGCAGATGAGGCTGTTTCCTATTTTATCTATTTTGCAGTACTGTAAACCCCTGGAAACCTGTAACTGCAATGAAATGCCTGCTCCAGCTATGATTTGGTAAATGTAAATGCCTCGCCTTGCCAATTTTTTTTCACTGTAAAACAGTGTCATAAATTCTTAGGTTCAGAACCAGCTATCAAGTAGCTCATCAGGGTATATCCTTTTATTCTATAAATTCATGCCAGATGGATTTGTACCTTCCAAGGTGACTAGCTTTGGGTGAGAAGGGGCTTCACTGCTTTTGGGCCTGATTCTGTTTCAATAAGTGTAGAATTTAATCTAGAATTTATGCTCAATAATCATTTATGCTCAATAATTTCTCTCTCAATAATCTAAAATTTAATTCCTTGCTAAAAAGCTTGACTTGAGAGATCTGGGTGTGTATATATATTCCAATATATTTATCTTTTTGACACTGTTAGGAATTGTTCTTTTCCAAGCAACTTGGATTTTTCTTTTTCCTGGAAATCTATTGGAAATGTGTGACATGAAACAAAAGCATAAATATGAGTAATGAGTATACAAGGGAGACACTATCATTAAGGTTTTTATTGCAATGGATATTGCACTTGATTTTGGCAGACATCTCATAATCACTTGTTAAGTATCCACTGTGTTCCACCTTAATCAAGAGAGCTGTAGACTGACACCTTTGAAATAGCTGTTTTAAATCAATAAAGTTTAGTGGAATGTGTTATCACTGATCCTGCGATGGCGCAGCTCCCTTCAATTCTTTTTTATAACCTGAGTAGACGGAGGGCATGGAAGAACTCAAATACATGTGTTTTTCTGGGGGAGAAAGGAAAAAAACAAACTGACCCAAACACCTTGTCAGTAACAGCTCCTGCACTTCTGAATGAGCCATAATTCTCTCTCCCAAAATATTTCCTCATTGTTGTGCTCTCTGCTGCTTTTTCAGAGCACACCCAGAGATATCTGTTCCTTCTGTGTGTTTTCTCCTTTCCTTGGAAGGGCCCCGTGTGTTCGCCCTGCCAGGAGGTTCTGCAGCTGCTCAAAGTGCAGTTTCATAATCAGCTTAACGTGGCCTGAGAGTGAGCTGGCAGCAGAATGGCAAATCCTGTGCTCCCGGATACTTTGGGATGTGTTCCCATTCCTCCTCCAGTGACGGCTGGAGGACTTGTGTGGCTGTGCTGTGTGTCACACTGCTCTGCTGAGTCAACTAAACAATTTTTTGGGAAAAAAAATCTCACCAGAGAAAATTCACCTATTCACTTGATGAATAATCTGCTCTGAGATGACTCATGGGTGTCCATGTGTCAAGGGTGATGTTGAGAGACACGGGAATAATATATAATAGAATTTGAGAAGGTGTCTCATCTCTTGGTTATTTATCAGTTCTGCTTATTGTTATAAATCATGACAATTCCAGTAAATTGGGTTCTTCAAGAGAGCTGGTTGGGGGGAACATTAAATTTTATGATGCCATTTGCATACTGGGATAAATCCAAAATGATTAACATTACAGTCAATAAAATGTAGTATGTATGAACTGAAGGATCTCTACCTTTGCAAGTATTCAACAGTTGTGTCAAGGAACAGATATCTGAATTTCTCAGTAAGTACAAAAGAAACTGATGCCTAGTGTGTCTGTACCACTCTATATATTGCTGTTTGGTGTTTCCCGTCCATTACAGTTTGGCATTTCTGGGTATAAACTGAAATGTTAACATGTGATCAATTTACACCAATTAGTAATTTATCTTCAGGAGTCCTTGTACTCAGTGAACTAGAAGTTCTAACAGGAAAGGTTTCAAGGTTTCCTATAGAGGTGTTGCCAAATAATGGTGGTTTAGCTGAAAACCAGTTTAATCTAGATGTCCTCTTCCCTGTTTAAAAAGGTTCACTTGAGTCAAAAAGAAGTTGAATGCTGTCCTTTAACCATTAACAGGTCCAAGGCTGGGGTATGTTTGTGATAGGACACAATAAAGTGTTTTCCCAGGAGCAGTTGCAAGAGGTGTTTGATGGTGAGCAAACAGTGTGACATTAACAGCAAGTGCCTGCACTGAGGAGCGTCAGCCTGGCCTGGCAGCACCACAAGTCCTGTGGCTACGTGAATTCTGCCCAGGCTACAGAACCACTCTGCTTTCACCTCTTTATGGAAAGAGTATTTTGGTTTTTAGTTGCTGGTATGCCCTTTAATACAAGGCAAGACCTAAAAGCTCTTTATTCCATCTTTCCTTCCTTGCCTGCAGATTGGAGGCTGTAAGAACAGACTTTAAGGCAGTGCTTAGATGGGGTTGGTCTTGTTCCTTTCTGCCTTAATAACCTGTCAAAACTACTAGGAATTCACCACAGTCTTTTGCTTTAATGACCTCCTGCAGTTGATTTTCTTTTCCATATATTTTCTCTCACCAGTCAAAAAAATTCACCAGTATACTTACTTTTCTGTTTGATAAACATACAGGCCTCCTGTGTATAGGAAATGATTTTAATTACCTTGTCTATGTGTAAAAAATACTGTCTGTCCTGGAAATCCTTTGGAGTTAGAAATATACAGTACAGGGTTCTTCTTTATGCTGTGTTTATAACTTTATAACTCCCTCAGACTGTATGCAGCAATTAAAGTTCTTGATAGTTATAATGTCTGTTTATCCACATCTGTGGTAAGTTGTGCAAGCTCTTATCTGCTAACAACACAGATGTGTCTTCATTCATGTAAAGTTACCTTTCTCATTATTTACAGCCTTATTTCTGAAGCCATGACTTCCTTTATTTCTATATTTTACTGTGGTTCAAAGCACCACTTATGCTTTCTAAAAAAGCCACCACATGACACACTCCAGTCCTATTCTAATCTTTTTTCTTGTAGGGTCAGTGATTCTCAGTCAGTGTGAGATGCTGAAATGCTGGAGCATGAAATTCCCAGCACTTACAATATGTGTGTGAAATTATGTAGAAAAAACAGGGATTCAAGAAATAGCAGTGGCGTGGAGCAGTGGTGTTGTCCTGATATGAAAAAATAATCCCAAAGCTTGAAAATTTGAATGATGTGAGTTACATAAGTGTATTCCATTTCTGCTGGTCTGAGTATAATAAAAGTATGAAACTAAATCCTATTTAAATAATTCTATCTTTTGGAACTGAAAATGGTGTTGTAGTTTAAAACAAATAGTATTTTGTAGCACAATTTCACTGTCATATTATCAAGTCCATTTAATATTTTTGGACTCATTGGCTTGAATTTGTGATTTTTAAACCTGATTTCTCTGGGAGATGTTTCTAGGTCACAGGATAGTATCTTTTGTGTCATGATTATTCTTTTCATAAAGAACAAAATATCCTTTCCTTTATATAGAAGCCTTTCATTTTAGGAACGAGGAGAACTAAGATGTACCTATTATAGAAAATATCTTTCTCATGAGCTTACAAGATCTTTGTATTATTGGCACCCAATTTTATCACAAGTCTCGGGTAATGCTGTTTTTTTTCCTTCAGATGTGGATTTAATGAACTTTTTATAGCAAAGAATGTTAACATTAAATACTCACCTGATAATTTTTTTTCTCCTCCTCAAAAGTAAGTGAACTGTGGACTGTTCTTATAATTTCATTCTCATTCCCTGGTGAACTTACAAATGTCAAAAGATGGCAAATTAGAAAGTCCAGTGTTGATGTCTTCCTGCTATCAAAGTATCCTGAGAAACAGGGATTGTGCCATGAAGCACAATGCAGTTTTTCTGAGAAAAAGAGATTTCAGGCTTGTGATGCTCTCCCAGCTCCTTCATGTGACATCAAAAAAAAGAACTGCTGAGGGGATGAAGTGGGGGCTGGAGAACTGAAGGTACTATTACATTATGCATTCCCGCTGCAGTTTTAAACTCCTTTATTTACATACTGAAATACCACGGGATACCTGGCCATCTGCTGAGATCCCCAGGTGGATTTTGCAGGTCACTGAGCTCTGTGCTTGCAGACCTCAAGGTATCTAATTAAAACCCATCCAGGTATGTCCACACCAGCTGTAGTTATACCACCTGATGGGGAATTCCAGTTAAGCAATACCTGAATGTCATAAACGGCACTAAAGCTTCTGATACTGCAGTCCAAGCATGTTGTAGATAACACCTGAAATGAGTAATAAGACCTGATAATGCAGGGAGAAGTAATATATGTTAAATAGGCTTTCGTCCCTCCAGGTTTAAGTTTCACCAGTGTATTTTCAGAGCACAGCCTCAAACTGCCCAAGTGGTAATTCTGCACCTTGGAATACTGGAGGAAAAGGTGGAGGGGTAAGTGCCCTGCTAGAGAGGAGGAATATGTTAAAACTTGGTGCCCTCAGTGCTGTTTACCCATGCACTCAAACCTCCACTTTATTTTTAACTCTGTAGGGGTATGCATTTTTCAGGTCTGTGAAAGAATGTGCTGTGCTAGAGTTCCTTTTAAAATTGAGACAAATTAGTTGTGCCATTGCACAACAATACATTGGTATTATTTCTCTATGTATTTCTTGATGTAAGCCTAATAAGTGTTCAAATACTATTTCCCTGAAGTACAGTTATTTTTAAATGAAAGTTTCATAAATACCACAACCTTACAGTCCTGAGTGAAATTTCTTTATAACACTCTTAAAAGTCAGAATAATATGGTTAATTCTTGTATTTTAGATATGCATTTCTAGTAACACAACATAGAGAAACTCTGCAAACTCAGGTAACAGAAACCTACTTTAAAGACACCATCATTATTTTCATCATATTCATTTATCAAATGGCTAAAAGATCAAGAATTCCTTTTTCATGTAAAACTGTATAGTATGGTAAAAAAAGGAAAAGTGATTGTTAGTATTTTAGCACATATTTTGTTTAACCCCCATTTTTTAGTGAAATTGGATGATGTATTTAAGTTACACCACACACATTTAAAAAAAAATAAATCAATGACTCATTGCAGATTTATGCAAGTTTTATTTTCAGCCTTCTAGGTGCATCTTCTCTCTCTGTAAAAAAGGGAGAGTTTACTTCACTTTGACTTTCTTTAGAAAAGCTGCAATAGCGAGTCAAGTTTGGGTACTATCCAAATTATACAAATGTGTTCATTATACAGAGGAAAGCTTCTGAGTGTTAATTACCTCCTTTTGTGTCAGCCTGGGCCCTGTCATGAAGAGCCTTGTGAGGAAGCAGGAAAGAAAAGGGGGAATTTCAGAGAGGGATTGTTTTAAAATGGTCATTGAAGGGTAAGTTTTGCTGCATGTGGTCAAGTCAGTCATAAAAATTACTAGATTAAGGGTTCTAGAATTTAATCCTGGGCATGTGATAGTGCATTTGGATGTTTAGATTTTCTATTTATCGTAAATCAAGTATGTGTATATTCATACTTGGGAAAACAGCTTAGTGTTTAGTTTTTATGTTACACAGACACTGATCTTTCTGCTTGTAACATTAGGTCTTTGAATGACCTGGTGTACTGGAGCACAAGGCTAATTAAACAGACACTTGACTGCAAGATCAACATCTGTAAAATTCAAACCAGTGTAGCTGGAAACTGTGTCTGAAAAGACATTGGGAGGGACTGCCCAGGTGGATGGTGGAGTCACTGGGAGCGACTGGGGCTGTTCAAGGAAAGACTGGATGTGGCATTTAGTGATGGGTTTATAACGTGGTGACTGGTTTTAAGTTGGACTTGATGGTCTTGGAGGTCTTTTCCAGCCGAATCGATTCTGTGAAACGCAGTCCCAGAGGGGTCAGAACCTTCCCTATTTTGGGTGTTGGACCATGCACAGAGCCTCTGCTGTGAGCTCATCTTCCTCACGGTGAGTACAGTGTCCACAGGCACCCCATGCCGTAGGACACAGAGTTAAAGGGACCCATCGGGATCAGAGTCCAGCTCCCAGACACCCCAAAATCCCACCCTGTCCCTGAGAGCATTGTCCAAACTCTCCTTGAGCTCTGTCAGCCTCGGGGCTGTGACCGAGGGGAGCCTGTTCAGTGCCCCGACCCCACTCTGGGTGCGTTCCTCATAAAGACGAGGTCTCTTTAGATTGTTTCTTTCCCTAAAGGCCCCTGTCTCCTTTTCCCCAAGATGAACAAATCAAGTCATCCCAGCTGCTCCGCATATAAGGCTTCCCCTCCCGATCTTTCTGCCATCCTTATGGCCTCCTTTTGATGCTCTTCAATAGCTTAACCTCTTTTTTTTTTTATAGCGCGGTGCCCAAAACTACAGACAGGGCTGCTGAAGCCGAGACCGTTGCAGAGCAACCCCCTCCTTTGACCGGCCGTTCCCGGAGGCCGAAGACGCTTTTCCGCCGCCGGTTCTGCCCGCGCGGCGCCTGAGGGCTCCCGCTGCCCCGGCAGCGCTGCCCGGCCGCGCCACGGCGGTGGGGCTGCCCGGCTCCAAGATGGCGCCCGCGGCGGGCGGGACTTCCCGCGGCTGAGGGCGGGCGGCGCAGCCGCGATGGTGGCGGCGTGAGGCGGCGGGGCCGGCGGCTGCTCCTGCCCTCCGCGCGGCCCGGGCCGGGCATGGAAGTGGAGAAGATGGATGAGAATGAATGGAAATACCACGGGGAAGGAAACCAGAGCCTCGTGGTCTCACACTGCCAGGTACGAGGGAGCCCCAACCCGGGCCCGCGTGAGGGGGGCGGCCCGGCGGGAGCGGCCGCTCGGCCCCGCCGCCCGCCCTCGCTGCTTTCTTTCCCGGAGGAGTTTTCTATCCCGGGGAGATCGGGCCCGTCCCGTGGGGAAGACGAGCGGCCGTTTCGCTGGGTCCTCTGTCACGGCCAGTAATGATGGGAGGGAGAGCAACCGATGGCCGGGCAGCTGCCGCCTGGAGATGGGAGCTGTGAGGAAAAGTGCTAAAAATTAACCTTTTCCATCATCATTCCCGGGTGTGGGTGATGTGACAGGAGAAGGCGAGCTGGTGAAGGCGTGTTTTTCCCTTTGTCACCGACTCTGGCTCTGTGAGGAGTTTGAGCACTCGCTGCAGTGCTGGGCCGAGCTCCCGACTCTGATTTAGGTTTTTGCCTTTGCCACAGAACTGGTGTGATGTGACCCCGGCGGCCACTTAATCCCCATTCTCCCATCTACCTGTTGGTCTGGTTTATTGTTTTGTTGATTATTTTTTTTTTCCCTTTTTGTTTGTCTGGGTTTTTTTGGGTTTTTTTTGGGGGGGTGGGTTGGGTTGGGGGGCCACGGGGGGATGAAAGTGTGTTTTATTTAAAAAATCTAATAAAATAGATTCAGTATTTGAAGCAGTGATGATTAAACGAAGCTGAATCCAATTAAGCAGACTCTGTGTCAGTTTATGCTGACAGTGTATTCGTGCCCCCCTTGCCATGCACATTATTTACTTAATGTATTGGGATACATGCCCCTTGAAGGAGTTCATTCCTGTTCTGTTTTTATACTTTAAAGATGTATTTGTATTTCAGTTTAAAAGCTGGTATGGATTTGCCACAGAATGTTCTTGATGATTCATAGATCAGAACTCAGAAAAGCCAGAATAATGAAATATAGGATTTTTGTAGAAAAAGATCTGTAATAAGAGTTGAATCTTGAAAACACTTTTTAAAAAATATGTCTAAATGACTGAAAATACCGGATTCTTTTAATGTCTGTTTTCTGTATTATCGGTATTGGCTGTGAAATATTAGCAAATACCAAGCCTGAGAAAATGCTAGAAATCTTGTGGTGGTTTCCAAACTTTAGGAGGGGCACTTATGTGGCTCTGGCTTTCCCCCCCTCTTTTCTTTATATCAAATTCTATTTAAAAGCTATTTTTGGTGCAAGAAGAATATGCATGATTTTGCTTCCTGTTACATTTTAGCTTTGAAAAAGGGAGTGTAGAAACTACTCAGTCACTGGATGATGGGAATCAGGATAAATAATGGATTGTTAGTGATGTAATTGTGATTATCTTTAAAGATGTGGAAAGTGAGGAAGTCAGCCAGTGATTCAGAGTAGCTGCTGATCTTGCCAGTTCTCTTTTTAACAAGATGCTAAAACTTTTACAATAGAGTGAAAGTGAAATAGATACAATTTTTCCTTTGTAGGCAACTTTGAAGCACTAAAAGCTTACGTTTTGGATCTTTGTGTCTACTGATGACAAATTCTGGTAAACTTGAAGCCTATAAATACTATTTAGATGTTAATTGTAGCTTTGTGCCTCTTAGGAACAGGACATCCTTGCACCATTAATCATCGCTCCCTTGATCTGGTGTTAAGTTATTCTCAGGTTCGTGTGAACGGATCAGCAGCACAGCTAAGACATTTTGACTGTCCTTGCTTCATTCTGTAGCTTCCCAGTCCGTGTTTTTTGTGTATCAGTGCCAGAGGAAGGGATAGGGATTTGGTGGTGGTGAGACACGAATGGATGCTCAGATACAAGTGAGAGGTCAGATCAGAACAGTGCATGTGCTTGTTGTTTCCATGTTCTGATGTGTAGCAGTGTTTTGAAATGTGGAGAGGAAGCTGGTCCCTAACTCTCCAAGCCTTTCTTCCTTGCTTCTGGAAAATTTGAGAAGTTTTGTTTTTTAAACTTCAACAAAAAAGTGAATCCCTATCCTTCTGGAGAAGAGGGCATGAGCTGCTTTGCCTCTCGCAAAATGAGGTCTGGGGTGTTGTGTTTGAACTCCTGCTCTATGCACCACTCCTTGGAGCACTGATAACAGCCCTGTGCAAGGTCATGTCTCCAGCACACAGGGTGTGTGGGCTGGGGTGGGCAGCCTGGCTGGACACTCCTGTTCCTGCCTGTGAGGGCTGTGGCTGGGTCAGGGATGGACAGTAGGAGCTGTAAGGCCCATGTCATCACAAGGAGCTCTCCTGTGTTTAAGGCTCTGCTTATTTCCTGGGGTTGCTCCATTCCCAGGTTGCCCTTTAAGACATGAATGTAACG
The DNA here is from genome assembly GCF_971803275.1 of Cyanistes caeruleus. Taxonomy (NCBI): domain Eukaryota; kingdom Metazoa; phylum Chordata; class Aves; order Passeriformes; family Paridae; genus Cyanistes; species Cyanistes caeruleus. The sequence continues at coordinate 17,218,578 of NC_141711.1, forward strand.
CATTGTTAACCCAGTACAGTACCAAATTAAAAAGTTGGTCATGGAAAAGTCACATGCCCAACAAACAGCTCTGCTGGCAGTGAGCTGATAAGCCCTGGACGCAGGCGACACGCAGCCGCTTTTCCAGTGCGTCCAGACAATGGCAGTGGGATGCTGGCATCCTATGGAAAGTGCTCTGTTGTCTCCATGAAAGTGCTGTCAGTGCTTGCTGTGCTTTTTCCTCTTGCTGGTTGTTAATCCTGCAGGATGCAGCAGTGACAGGAGTCTTGCCGTGTGCTCAAATCACTGCAAGTGCATCGCTGTTCCTTATCCCTCCAGTGCAGGATAAGGATCCTGAGGCACAGCATGGGTTACTCAACACATCTCTTCTTACAGTGGTAGTTTTATAGAGTTACTTTAATTAGTTTGGCAGCATTTAGACAGTGATCTGATGAATAAAGATGGAATGTCTGCCGAGCATTTCCAGTTCCCATTGTTATCACCAGAGCTCTGTGCTTGCTTGCTTGATGAGCACTCAAGCTTCTGCTTTAATGAATTTTTAAAGTTTCAGTTCTGGAGAATCTAAAGTTCCAGAAGATGTACAGAACTATGGCACAAATTTCTCTGGTGATCAAGCTTTTCTTTTTGGTTTTTATTGAAGCTGTGAATGAATTAGTCCAAATTGAAACTGAATTGTGGTCGAAAGGCCTTTGTGGAGTCTTGCAGTCTGCTGAAGTGTTAGAATGATCAGACAGTTTTCCTACCTCATGATTCTAGTGTGAAATACAGCTGGTAACTCTGAGGTGTTAGTGAGATACTTGTGCTGCAGGATAGCTACAGCTCGAGAAACTCCCAACCAAGTACCATCACAGCCACCTGTGTGGTTTAGAAAGCTTCTTTTTCCCGGAGTTTTCAGTGGAGAGTTGCTCCTTCTGCTTCAAATTTGGCTTAAGATTTAAAAAGAGAGCTAATCATTGCTTTCCCTCCTCCTCCCTTCTCATGAGCAGTAGAGAGGGTTCAAAGGAACTGCTGCAGAACAGTTATCTCCTGGTAAGCTGTTGTGTCTTTCTGCAGCACAGAGCCTTAACTTTTCAGTAGTGAGCTGGAAATCCTCCTTTGGAGTTCTGCACTTTAATCAGTTGTTTGCTCTTATGGGACGCTTAACACTTCATTTCAAAAGGCTTTAGTAGATGTTTGTAGGAAGTAGTGTAAGCAACTCTAGGAATAATAACTTGGATTTCCTTCTGCTGTTGAAACCTGTGCTTGTAGTCCGCAGTAGTTGTTTTATGACATGAAGTATGTCCATTCCCCCTGGCCTCTGTTTTACGTCTTGTGTTTTGGGATATTGTGGTAACCAAAAGCCTAATTTTGAAATACATTTGAACGTTAAACTTGTGTTTCAGGGTGAGTATGGAGAAGTGGAAAATGGGAATTTTTTTATCCCCAGCTTGATTTTTATTCAGTCAGATGGTCTAGAACAACCTTGGCATATGCTTGCAAAAGGCTGTGGTTTATGGCTTCAGATGCCTGGATTGTTAATGTTCATCTATTTCATGTATTGGAATGTTTGCAGCTCCAGCGGGTATCTTTGGGCTTTACAGGACTTAATTAGTAAATGCATAAACCATCTCCAGAGCATCTGTGAGCTTACAAGTAGGAAAAGGGAAAGGAGGAGAGATGGAGAAGGTAAGTGAAGCATCGTATGGATGAGGGAGTCAAGCCAGGTAATCAAGCTTGCAGAAGATTCTCAAAATTGGTTCCTGTAGTAAACAAATAATGTTTCTCTCCGTGCTATTTATTTTCCCTTCAAGACCTGTGGTAAAGATGGAGGCTGTCCCAGTGCTGCTTTAGAAGCATCCTTCCCACTCCTTGTGCTGACTGCACAGGGGACTGTAGTGAGCAGAGGTACAGGAAGAGAGGGGTATCTTGTGTTTTAGCAGCAGTCTCTGTTTTCACTGTGTCTGTAGCTGCTTCTGCTGGCACCTGCATTATGGTGGCTGCAAAGCACATGCAGGAAGTCACTTTCTGCATAGGGGGGAGAGGGGTTTGGTTTGGGATTTTGAAATAACTCTATGAGAAGGGGCTTTGTGTCAGTCAGGATAGATAATTGTTCCTAATAGTGCCTTTGCATTATGAAATAGCTTTCCTGTGGCTGGTTGGTTGTTTTGTTTATAAGAATAATGACAAGTTCAGTTCTGTTGTAATAAACTTACTTGAGGAGAGCACAGGATTATACGTTTGGACAGAAAGGTGTTGTTGAAAGAGTAGAAAGCTTCTGGTAGGAATGACTTAGTTATCTGCAGCTTTCCTCTGGTCTTATTTGGCAGAAAGTGATGATGTTGATCATTAATTGCTGTCTTGTTGAGAGAATCTTCTTAAGGTGCTTTTTCTGATGATGTCATTTTGTACAAGTCCCAAAACTTGTGTGGCCTGTTTCTTCTGTTGTTTTCCTGTGTGGAGTTGCCTGAATCTCTTTTGTGCTATTGAAGTTCGTGTAAGTATTGACATCCCGCAAAATTCCAAATTGTTCCTGAGAAATTCAAGGTCCCTGATTAAAAAGCAAGTTGTTTTTTTTTTTTTTTTCATTTGTGTTCTGTTTTCTGTTCAGTTGTGTTCTGATTATTTTTTTTTTCATTAATATCTATGAATGTCTTAATTTCATAGAAATATAGAACAGGCTGCTGATTCCTGTATTAAAGAATCACAAGCTGTACTTGTGGTTATAAATACAGTAGTTTATTATTAATGGCCTTTTCTGAATATTGCTCTGATTTAGATATGGCCACATTGTGGTCTCTTGGTTCTTTCACAGAAAGATATTACCAGAAAAGGTAAAATGCAACATTTTATTTGTTGAATTTTATTTTGACTAATGGAAAGGCATAGTTTTGGTAAGACTTGAACTTAAACATTTTTGTCTCCTTGATGCAATTCTATTTACATTCCAAACCTGTGCTGATCTTTATGTCTGATGGATTTGGGAATCATGTAGTGTGGGGAGGAGTTCTGTGTCTGGTTTTGGAGAGTTTTCTGCCTCTTCTGTTTGGGTGGTTTTTGTTGGTTTGGTTTTGGTGTGTGTGTGTGGTGTTTTTTTTTAAATTTCATAGGGCATTTCTTTGACCTGGCTTCTCCAGCTTTGTTTTTTTGGGTGTGTGCATATCTCAGCAGTGTCTGACTCTAAATATTGTTTAACAAAACCCCCACACCTGCACACTTTTTGCTTACTTAGACAAAAGGACAGGAAGACAGCTTGATGAGTAAAGGTAATAGTTCTTCTTTCTTAGTCGTCATTGCTTTTGTTTTTTAAAAAATTTATTTACTTGACTGAAGCAGCTATGAAAACCAGTTGAAAAAGCCAAGTATGTGATCAGGGTGTGTCATCAGTGAATAAGAAAGAAAGAAGATGCCTTTCTTGCTATGAACAGCAATGAAGTTCTTAGGAAGAGAGAGCAATCACCAGTTTGAGCTGGAATTTGGGAACCTTTGTGACACCTTTATAATTAAACTGTATAATTCCTTGCACTGACTTTGGCTAATTGATACTTAGATACACATCTATGGTCAGTGGATAAAAAAAGACAGTTTTGTAATTGCTTGTATTTAGTTCTTTGGCTAAACAGGTACAGCTTTTACTGTTGATACCATTACTTGAGTACAATCTGCAAAGCTTTTACTGTAAACAAAGAATTAAAAATTACTGGAAGTACTTCCAGTTCTGTCAATTAGCTGTGAAGCTTTTTATTGACACACACTTCCCCCATGTTATTAGGTTGAGTCAACATCAAGGAATTTTAATTCTGTATCAGGATTTCAATTCCATATTGTACCTGTAGTTAAACTTAAAATTTTCTTGTGTTTACCAGGTTTCTGCACTGAAGGGAGGCTCTGAATGCAGAGCAGTTCAGTGTCTTGCGTGAAGTGAAAGGGAAGGTGGCACTGGGTAGCCGGGCTCAGTGTAGAGAGGAGAGACAGCAGAAAGGCAGCAATTAAAACTTTTCTTATAGGAGCACCTTAAGTTTTGTAGATGCAGATGGGAAAACACAGGATGTGTGTGGATAGAGATGGGAGACAGAAGCTCTGTGGTCTAACACTAATTCCATATGACAGTGATCATTTAACTGCAGCAGCACCTCTCTCCTCCCTGCAGAATACTTGTTTCAGAGGTGTTATCTTTTGCTAATAATGAGTGTTGGAGCTGATTTGGCTTTTGGTGACCTTCTTTGGAAATTCAACCTCTACTTTGAGTCTGTTTTTCCCTTTTTTTGTGTGACTTTTGAGAATGCTGAAGGCTATATCCAGTGAAAAGGTGAAACAAATCCCAGTTTTGCAGTCAAGCACAGGAGATCATTAGCCTTGATTAAAAATGATCCTGTTTTTTTTTTTTTTTCTGGTTGGGTTCAATGCTAGTTCAGACTTGAATGAGTTCCTTTTGCAGTTGAGATCAAGTTGTTATTTTAAAAATATTTCTTTTGTGTCTGTTACAAGTGCTTGTCATGCAGTGATAGTTTGTGTGCCTTTTCTGTGCTGCTCCTGTATCTGCCCTCAGCTGACAGCAGCCGTGGGTTGGCTGCTTTGGCTAAAGCAGCCTGGCTGACCCTAAGCTGTGTAGGAGTGCTCTGTTCAAGAGCCTACTTTGTTCACTCTTGGTTCTTCCCCTCTCTCAGCTTTTCAGTGGCTGTTCCTTTTGCCTCAGTCACAGGATTTCTCTGTGACATGGAATAAAGTGTCAAGGAGCTGTTCTGACCTCCTTGAACTGTCTGTCCTCCCTGACCTGCTTTTACTTGGGAAGCAACAGAGTCACTGGATTCTGCATGAGCACAAGGCTTGCTTAGGTGCCTTCTGGCTGAGTTGTTCTGGATGCTGAGAATTATTCACTTGTTCTAACTGTCCATTTAATTATTTAACTTCATTCTAATCCCTCTTACTGTTTTGAGTCTTTATTTCCTCCCTCCCATTAATAATTTCCTGGAACACCATAACATCAGATGACTTGGCAGCTAAGTGCTGGGAAGTGGGTGTTGCTGATAAGAGGGGGCTTTAGGGCAGCTTAAAGGGAGGAAGCTTAGGACATGTTTTTATGTTCTGATTGGTACAACTCACCTGTTTGACAGATGGATGAGGTATGTGATATGTTTTTAAATATTAAGGACCATTTTTCATGGTTGTGTTTCATGGTGAGGACATCAGGGCTCATGTGCTGTGCTACCCAGACAGTGCTAATGCACACTGAGGGCCAGGCATCAATGGGTTTATTCATCTTGTTCTCTCTCTGGTTTGTGTTTCCACCTTGTACCAGTGGGTGTATCACCTGATATCATTTCAGGTACACTGATTTGGCTGAAGGGCAGACATTTCCTTCTCACTCTTGCAGAGTGCAATCATTAAAATCTCTTGGAATTGGTACCATCTGTGTATTGCAAGGTTATAGAAGCTTAGCTATAAAGTGAAACCTGAGGTAGTGCTTGACTCTCACGGGAATCGAGATCATAACCAAGCAGAAAAAAGGAAAGAGTTGGAATGAGCACCTGAAGTCTGGTGCAAGCTGTGAGCTCTGTGCTAAAGAAAACAAGTGTCATGGGGGGTTTGCTTTCAAATAATGGTTTGCCATATTGAATGGTATCAAGCCAGATGCCACGCCATAAATCCTTTATTCATGTTAAGAAATAAAACCATTGTTCTTCAAGGACTCCTGTGCTAAATAAGAGAGTATTGTTCCGATTTCTGAATGCTTCTTTGCGCTATATGCGAGCAATTGCTAAACTTCCTCCATACTGGCAGGAAATGTAGCTTTCCTCACTTTGTTTTGTGTGATCTTATCCACTTTGTGTAGAACAAAACTGAGTTGGAAAACAGTTGTGCATGATATTACCAGTGTCTTTCATTCAAAAGCTGCAAATTTTTCCAGCATTTGGTTTGTTTCCATCTCTCATAACCATTCACATTGCACAGCACACTGACCCTGGATGAGACCTTTAAAAATGACTTGTGTTGAGTATTGTGAAGATAAGCTTTGGCTGAAGTGCCTGGGCAGTGTGGTGGGCATGTTTTCACTGAGTTCTGTAATTTCTCTGAAGAAGGAACTCTCCCTCTTATTCTTTTCTGAGATGTGAAGATAACACTTCTTTGTCCATTTTTCTCCTTCCCAGAAATTGCGTTTTCTGAATAGAAAACTATTGTTTTCTGTTCAAATCCCTCAAACTAGAATTAGAATTGAAGGGGCCGTGGGATGTAGATTTGGAATAAAAAAGTCAGAATATTTTTTTCAGTTGATAAATAGTGTATGCAGCTATGGTGTGCTACTGCAGGAATATCTTAGTATCAGCTAAACAATTCCATAGTTCATGTTGAGTATCCTTGGAACTGTTAGTATTCAGTATTTGCATATCACTGTGTTCAGTTTGTCTCCCTCCCTTGGACTGAGAATTAGAATGTACTTTCTGTAGGTGTCATTGCTGTAGGTTGTTGTAAACCCACAATGATTAGGTAGAACTGAATAATCACAGTGGTAGGTCTGGCATCCTTAAAGCTGTGTTTGATAAGTTCTTGGTAGCTCTTTAGGGTCAGCAAAATAGTGAATTAAATAACGAATTATAAAGAAATTCAGAGCCTTTACGGACACTATTTTCTGTAAATGTATTTGACTTTGTATCTTCATCTCCTTTGGCAGTGGTTGGTGGTGGTGTGTGAAATTAGTTGCAAAAAAATAGCAGAGCAATTATAGAGATTTGTTACCATTCTTTGAGAGTGTTTCACCCCATGTTTATAGTTAGAAACTTGTGACTTTTACATGCACAACTTTAAAAGAAAGACGGGTCTTCTTACTCTGTTTCTGTGTTGTGTGCCTTTTAAAGCAAATGTTGTCATGTAAAATTGCAGATAGTGCCTGCAAAAGTACTGGTGAGTTTTTAGATGCCAGAATTTATGAGGTGGTGTGGAGTGAGGGAGATGATGGGTGTGGGAAGAGGGGTGGAGTTCCTTTTGGGATTTAAAAAGTTGCTTCTCAGAGTCATGTTCTCTACCAGTTGATCTTGCACATGTGATCACAAGTTGGGAATCAACGAGATGAGAATCTTTCCCAGTTGTGGAAGGAGATGTCAGGGTAGTGCTTTGCCTCCAGACAAAAGCAGTTAGTGTGTGCTTCTTAGAATAATAACAGAGTAATAACAAATGACGTGAACCTGCTTATTTGGAAAAGGAGAAGCTGATGTTTCCCAGGCTTTGTGTTTGGACAGGCTAATTCTTTGTATTTTTGTACTGAAACTTATTTTAAACGTGTGTGTGAGCAGAGGGAAAACACACATCTTTCTGTATATATAAGCAATTTTACCAGTAGTTGAGCTAATTTTAATTTTTCCTATTTCTTTTACTGCTACCAACTCTTATCTAGTTTTTTGTTACTAATGTAGCAAGAGACCTGAAAAAAATCTGTGATGCAAATGAAGTTGTTCCCTGAAGGGAAATATCAAGATTATAGATTTGCCCCAGTTGTGTTTAACTTCTAAAAACTCTCCAGTTCAGGAGGCCTGCATTCTATGACAGTGAGGTCATAGAATAAGGTCAATATCAAACACCAAGCTGAAAAGAAACAAATGTAAGCTTTTATCCTGGTTTCATAATGCTACTGCCTAATCCAAAGTACCTGGATTGATGCCAGTCATATTTTGGCCGAGCTACCAAGGATTACTTTATTTTTTGGATTTAATTGATTAAGATTAATATAATAGCTGTAGTAACTGCTCAGGAGAAGAAAAATTCTTACAGGTAAGCTTTTGGGGACCAAGCCCGGGACACTGTTTTTTTCCCAGGACACACGAGGACAAGAGCTGTGTGTATGTACACATCCCGCTGGTTCTGTGATGCTGTCCATTTTGAGTATTTTCACAGCTCCTCCCACTGCTCCTTCTCTCCTTATTGGCAATCCTTAACTTTGTTCTGCTCTAACCCAAACAATTGTTCGTTGATGGGGTGCTAAAGAAGTGTTTGCCTTTCTTGGTGGGGCTGTAAACTGCAGGCTGCAGACTGTGGCTTGGGACCGAGCTCCTCTGGAACACTTCTGGTTACATCATCTCCAGCCCAGCGCTTGTGGATGTGTTTTCAGAGATGCAAGTTTGGGTATCCTTGTTGCTAGTGTTTGTTTTCAGTTTTCCATAACAATTGGAAATGGTTGTTGTAGCCCTAGTATGGTCCTGGAGCCACTAAGAACATTGTTATCTGCCATCAAGCTGCTTTGCTCTTATGTGAGAGTTGTCCTTAAATTCCTTATTTGAGAGTAAGACAGTCGTGTGTGATGTTCTGATGAGTTGGTTATTTTTAGTCTTTTGTCACTAAATGGAGACTGAACATATTCGCGGATTAAAAAAAAAAGTAGAGAATTCTTTCTTTGAATTCATTATTTTTCTAACTTATCTGACATCAAAAGATATGAAGCCTTTTAATGTTGCATGTGTTTTATGACATTTGCCTCCGTCCATGCTCTGTTTCTTTCTTTTCCTCTTCTGCTTACAGCCTGCTTTTTTCATCCTTTTATCTCTCTGGGACTGTTACCCAGCTAACAAAATACTCTGATGGTGACAGTGCCTTGATGGAACTGGTGCTAGGCACCTCTGTAAGCCCTTCCACTGGTTGTGGAGAAGGACATTTAGGGAGCATTAGGATCTAGTTGATCTGATCCTCAAAGTGCTAAGGAGTAGTGGCAACCTCTTCAGAGATCTGTTCTCTTTGGGATTTGGGCCATTCTTGAGCATGCAGATAAGTATGGCACATATTTTCTGTTCTGTAAATATAAAAAAATTAAAGGCATCTTAAGATAACTGACAAAAACCCTCATGGTAACAACCACCCACAATATTTCCAAGTAAGGAATCCGCCAAGTGAATCAGAAATGCAATAGCATGAGAAATGTGGGCCAATATTTTTGGTGGTGATAGTTCTGAAGCAGTTGACATCTGTGACATCTGATGGGTTAACCTTGGTTCTGTGGAGGTATTTAAATGCACAAAGGGATAGATCTAGCTGGACACTTGCCTCAAAGTAGGAAAGAAGTGTTTCTGAGGGTTTTTTGAGGTTTGGTTTTGGGGTGGGTTTTTGTTTGTTGGTGGTTTTGGGTTTTTATTTCCTCTAGTCATTTAAAATAGTCTTACTAAAATGTAGTGTGGGCTGGCTGGTTTAAGTGCATCTGTGAAGTTTTGTTTGAACAGTGCTGTGCTTTCTTTTGACATCTTTAGACCAGCAACACATTCTTCTTTTTCCATATGTAATTTTGGTCATTTTGACAAATCAGAAATGACTTGCTGATGAACAGATACTGTCCTGGTTCCTATGAGAGCATATCAGGTTTTCCAGAGTACTGGTTGGAATCTTGTCTGGGAACTGATTAAAAGATAAAGATCTACACTAGCCTTGAAAGATTACAGAATCATGTTTCTGAATGGATTAGAAGTGATAATCAGATCACTCCATCACTGATCCACTTATGAATAATTAAAGCAGGAGATCCAAATGGTTGAAACACTGTAAGAGTAACGCACTGCACACAGAGCTACAGGCTTGTCAGGCCTGGGCTGTTACCTATGTGTAGGACGTAATGAGAGAGAGAGGAAGTGTCACCAGGAATTTTGTCAAATCCAGTTGACTGTAATTACCACTCTGGCAGTATCTTGTTTGCTGTTGGGACACTCATCTTGCAAGACAAATCAAATTAACAGCAAAGTATCCTTTCATGTGAGAGTGTTTTCCAGATGTGTGTGAACTATGAGATTTATGGTGGCGTGAGACATTAGATCTGGAAGGGGTCTTGTCTGGGTTTCAGTGGCAACGTCTCAACCTGGACCTAGTTTTGTTAGTGTTTTGGATAGCACACTGACATTAGTTTTCCTTGTTTTCTCTTTCTCTCCATGTTAGTAATTAAAGATATCTGTAGTTCTCTCCCTCAGCCTGTGCAGAAACAGCTTTCAGCTCTGAAATATGGAATAGATCTGGTGCTGTCATGCTATGTGAAGTTTTTTAATGGCAAATAATTTGGAAGGGAAAAAGCTTGGATTCCATAAACCAGAAGTGCAACTGGGACATTTTGTCTGCATTGTCTTTATCAGAGAATCTGAGTGTACTTCTGTGGTACAGGTTTAAATGGAATGTAATCCTTTTTGGTGTCTTGGAGAGGCCCAAATGGAGAAAGACTGGCTAAGAGATATCTGGAAAACAGCTGTTTGTCTCTACCTTCTGTGGTGCCCAGTTGTTGGTATCCCCATTGTACCTGAATAGGCTGATTCTACTGATTTACTTTAGGCAGACCAGAGGCAGGGCTGTGTGTTTCCTTTTAAGGCTGCAGGTTCTTAACACCATGTCAGACTTTGATTTTAATATGTAAAGTCTCAAGCTTTTTGAATACTTAAAAACTGATAAAACCTGTAAAAATTACAAAAAAATAGTGAGTTTTTCTATGGCTTTGAGGTAAAATATTTGGAAACCTGCTATATTTGTTCCTTACTCTGCAGAAGTTTGTAAGTAGCAGGGTTTAATGTAGTGTTAAGTTCAGCTGTGTAGTTGCTGCTGGTAACTGATGTCTCCTTAATAATTGGTAATTCTGTGCTAATATTGTAAGTGGAGTGGGCCTTGTGTCTCTTTTGGGGAGCTTTGGTGCACAAATGCCAGGGTGGGGTGTGTTTGGTTCCATATGAGCTTTCCCAGATTTTCAGAGCAGTGCTGTAAGCTAAGGGAGCATTTCCCTGGTGCACTTGGTGACTGGAAATGCGGAGTGGCTGGAGTGACTGCCTCGTTAAACTGATGGCAGAGCTGGCAGCAAACATTGCAGTGTTTGATTTCAGCTGGCATATTTGATTTCAAGTTGAGTGAAATAACCATCTAAAATGTACTTTTCTGTTTTGTTTTTTTTTTCTTCCTTAATTTCTCAGAGAGGTAGATTGGGGAATCAGACAATTGTGCTGTTCATAAATGCTAATGAAAGCCTATTCTTTCCTCTTTTCCTCCAGCGCTGTGTGGTGCTTCGATTTCTCAAGTCCCCCCCCAACCAGAATAAGGTAAGATTTAAACGTGTCCTGTTGCTGAATGCCCTTGGGTAAGCTAATAGCCAGTGTGAGGAGAAACAAGAAACCTGTGAAAGAGCTGTGACTGGCAGGAGTAAGAACAAATGTGTGTTTTGAAATGTGCCTGTGTTTCAGGGGGTTTGGCAATAGGAGGAAATCTGAGGTTGTCTTATGTAACTGGGATGATGTGAGTACTGATACCAGGAGCTGTGTGTGGGGCAGAGTGTGAGGCTGCCTTTCTGTAAGGGCAGCTGTGGCAGTGTAAATGTTCCATATCCATCTATTGGAGCACAGGGATGCTGAGGAAGAAAGGAGTTTTCCTGGCTCTAGCCAGGTGGGACAGAACAGGAACTGCACAGAATGGGTGTCATGGTCAAGGTCTGCTGTTGACCACCTGTTCAGTAGCTAGAAAGCCATGGAATCTGAAGAAACACATGAAATGTTCACAGAATACCCTTTGTCAGTGGGTGATTTTAGTGTCCTGTCCGTTACAAAAAGAACGTGGCAGGACACAATCTCCCAGTTTCTTCAATGATACAATAAGGTTTTCCTGTTTGAGAAGGAGCTGAAGTGAGTTACTTTAGATTTCTTTTAACAGGGATAAAAAATGATCAAAAACAAAAGGTGGAACATAAACACAGTGTTCCAAGGAAGAAGAATAAGAAGAGGGAGCACAAGGTTCAAATTCTTTCATTTCCTCAACCTTGAGAGGAGTCTTTAGGATATGTTACCTGAGAGATACTGGGAATGGCTTGAGTTACAGCAGCTCCTGAACCACAGCTTTTTGAGGCAGTGTCAGGTTGTTCTGATGAGTGAAATACAAAAAGCACTGGGGCTCTACTGAGAACTGGTGTGTGTGCTTAATTTTAGAAAAAAAGAAACAAGGATGAATGTAAACATCTAGAAAGGGCATTTCATTGCTTTAAATCAGGAAGATGAATGTGAAAAGTATTCAGCTTAACAAGGGACAAGGGAAAAGTTGCTAAAGTAGAGGAAGACAAAATTAGTGAACACAGTATATGTATGAGTTTTTTGATGGTCTTTCTGCTACTATTTAACTTGAAAAAAGGTCTGGTAAAACCAAAGTATGATTCAAGTTGATTTTTGAGCTGCTGAAATTGGTAGGATTTCAAAAATGTATCTTGTTCTTCTGTAGTAGCCCAAGATAATAATGTTTAGTGTTAACAAGAACAATGACGAGTCAGTGCATCACAATAAAGGAAACAGTGCTTATCTCAATTTCTAGTACAGCAGGAGAGGACTAGACCACAACTTTATGTAGAAAGTCAGTTTGTTGCAGTCAGAACACTGAGTACCTGCCCCTTTTCCTTTTAATTTTATTTTAAGTTCAAAGAGATCATTGCATAGTAATTGTTTTTAACAAATTACCGAAGTATGAGAAAGTCACAAAGAAAGGCAGGAAGTGACTTTTCAGTTACCCACCACAGCACTGAGGCTGGGCATGCACTTTCCAGTGTTGCATTTTGAGGAGAGCTGGCTCCAGTGTTCTGCATTTGCCTTGCATTGGGACTGTGTGGACTTTGTGACACAATTCCCTCTAAATAGAAGGTTTTGTAATTTGAATATATTTACTTTTTCTGGTGATTGATTTTTTTAAAGGGCCGTTTTTTCTTGGAGCAGAGCAGAATAAATATTTTATCATCAGATCAGTAAACAAGTCCCGAAGAGTCAGAGTTTTGGGATGAACTTGCACATAGCAACAACAGGGAAAATGGTTTTTTTTTTTAGGAGTAATCTGTATTCTTGATTTAAGCAAAATGAGTTAAGCTCTGAAGTGTTCTGTGTGCCTGACATCACAGGTCATCCAAGGTAAACAACGCTGAAGGAAGCAGTTCAAGAAAAATATTTTCTAGTAATACACACACTGAAATTCACATGTGAACAAATAGGTCTCAGTCTCTTCTGCTTAACTCCTTTGGGAAAGGTAAAAAAGTCTATATGCTGCTTTGTATTTTTAATTACCTGCTTAATTATGAATTTGGGATTAGATAATCCAGTAGTTGAAAAAGGTGATATTATTGTGAATTGTAACCTTATTGTTATGATTGAAAAATACTCAATAATGTAACTGCAGGGCTTGCATTACTTGAGTTGAAAGTCAAGTGTCAGGCCTCATGGAGTGCTTTTAATTAATTGCATGTTGCTATTTTAGTATATGATCTTCTTCATGAAAGAATTTTAAAAAAAGTTATTGATAAAGCCTATTTGAGTTTTGGTGAATGAGCTGGCAGTAGTGAGGGTCCTTCAAAAGCTTTTCATCTTAGTGGTTTTTGATGTTAAAAAGTGATGTTCAAGTAGCCTGTTAATTGTTTTGTGGGTTTTTTTTTTGTTTAATTTAGATACATCAAATATACTTTTTCTTAAATGATGTTTTAAGCTTGGTTTATAATTTCATGGCTGTATTGATCTTCTTAACCAGTGAGTCTTTCCATGTAGTAAAAGTCACAGCAGTAACTTTCTATGAAATGCCTATTTCTCAGTCTGTGAGTCTGTATATATGTTAAAAAACCCCAACCAAACAAAACACAAACCTGTGGGTGCTGTCCACATCAGCAAACCAGGTCAGAACCATATGTAAATGGGAATTAGCTGAGAGTTCTGTTACTGATGAGATGATGTAATGTTCCTTCTCACCATTCAGGATTTGTATAAGTTAAAGAAGGATCTTTGTTGTCTTTTGTGATTAGTGCTAGATGTGGTCTTTCCTCCTTTCTCTAGGCTGTGCCAGTGTCAGGGTGTTGTCCCCTAGTATTTTATTTCCTCTTACTCTGCTCTGTTTCTATTTTCTTCTCCCCTGCTCTTGTTTTTCTCTTTGATTTGCTAGTATGTACCCAAGTGTTACACTTTCTTTTCCTCCACTTAATCTTCTTGTGAGGTTTTAATTGGGTTTTGTGTGTGTTGTAAAAAGACAGAGTAGCTTTGAGGTTGTCTGTTGTAACAATAAAATCCCTTGCAGAGAAGCAGAGTGTGCTGGGAATGGGGTAAGGTTGCTGTAAAGCTCTTTTGCTCCCTCCTCAACAAGCAGGAGTCTGTCTGACTGTGCAGTTGTCCCTGTCCTGCTTCCACTACTCATGGAGCTTCCTTTCTAGCTTTTGGCATTTTGTCTTGTAGGAGACCTTTCCTTATGAAATTACAGAATATAACATAAGAGTAAGATTTTTCAATGTCTGGGGTAGGATTTGGGACAGTTCTGTGCCTGTTCATGCTGAGGTTTGGAGCATGGCTCAGTCTTTTTAGCCATTCTCTTCCCAGTCTCCATTATGTATTTTGTAACATTCCAAGCCTCTTCTGCACTGCAGCTGTTGGGTGCCTCTTTGGACTGCTGAGGTTCTCTGAGCTGTTTTAAGAAAAATGGTCAGAGTAGGTCTTGAGCAATCTCCCCTTCTTCCACCTTTGTCCCTTTCTCTTCCTTTTCCCCCTGAAACCAAAGAAGAATCATCTTTTCTGACTATTTTTCTGCTTGTCCCAGCCCCTGAGGTGGCACTAGGGAAACAAATTTCATGTGTGATGTCTGTTTGACTTCGTCAGTGTGCAGCAATTAAGTTATTTGTTAAATCACTGACCAGGATGTATGTGTGTTCTGGAGTGTTGCTATCATTATTTTGGAGTTCAGTTATTGCATTTCTGTCTTCCAGACTCCAGAGGAAATACTACATCATCTGCAAAACATTGTAGACTTCGGAAAACATGTGATGAAGCAGTTCTTCGGGGAGAACTATGTTCACCATGGGGTAAGTGATTTGTTCTTAAAAGAGATGGCTTAGACATTGTAACACTGAAGTGTTTGGGGGAACACTGAGTGCCAGTGAAAGGAACTAACAGGGTTTGCAAGATACACACATGAAGCATTTGGATGCAAACAGGGATCCTGTTCTGTGCTGATGAGGTGATTGGGTTGTACTCAGTGGTTTGGTTATTTCAAGCTACTGATGAAAAAGCGTGGTCATTTCTTTGCTCAGTCTAAGGCAAGAGGGGGATGAGTGTGAGAGATTTTTAGACTAACTGCAAAACAAGGGGAGAAACCTGGTTCATATAAACTGTTGAGGTTCCTGTGCAGTCAGAGGTCACCTTTTCCCTTGTTCTATTCTTCAGGGCAGCCAGGTCTTGTTCACTGAACATCAGATGAGTGGAAAAAGTTACAGCTTCACCTGGAACTTGAGTTACACAGTTCTGCCTTGGAAGGGTGGAATGTGAGACATGGGACTTTTTCATTTGTGGGAAGAACAAAATGATGCAGGTTCCTTCACACACATTAAATTTGCACTGAAAATGCTCTTTGTCACACGTTTATTGAAAGCAGTCCTTGGTTTTTATAGAGGACGAGGTGTTGCATGTGATTGCAGGTACAGATGTTCACTGAGTCAGAGGGAGAAGCTGCTGACTGCATACTTCAGTGTACTTTGTGTAACCCACTGAACTTTGCTGTTCCATTTCAAGACTCCTAAACTGGGTATTAATTTTTGCATTAAATGTTTTCTTTCTTTTTTTTTTTTTTTTCCCAATAGGAAATTATTCAACTGCCTTTAGACTTTGTAAGACAGCTGTGTTTGAAAATCCAGCCAGAGAGGCCAGGTAAGTAAGGCCAGGGATGTGATTTGAAAGGGGCTTCCTCAAGCTGTAAAGTACTTTGCTTTGTTCTAAAGTAAGAAAAAAAAAATCACACTACAGAATATAAAGAAACTTTTTTTAATATTTAGACAATGATAAGTTGAAAATTTGTTGTGGGAAAAAATGGGTTGTGTTCTTGAATTTAAAGTGATAGCTCTAAAATAGGCAAAGAGATTGCCCCTTGTGTTGTCTTACGTTCTCATTCCTGAGAATGGCCAGAAACTCCTGCTTTAGCAAAACTCCTTGCAGATAAATAGTGTTAAATCAAAATACTGTAGTCAAGTGCTTTGATGCCTTTGATCCAGGAAAAAAAAGGAGTTAATTTACATATAGCAAGCATGGGACGCTCCATTGTTGGTTTTTCCTCACCTGTTTGAGAAGCAGTTCCACAGTGCCAGGATCCAGTGAGGAAAGTTAGTAGTGTCTAATAAAAGTTAGAAAATCAGTGATACTCTGTGGAAGTGAATGATAGAATTTAGTTTTATTTCTCAAGGTTAAACTTGGTGCGCCCACAGCTGTTGGGATTGGAATGTGGTTGTGGGGAAGTGTCCAGGTGCTTCACAACAGTGAATCTCACTGTCCATTTTTAACAGGGATTCTTTTTAGTGTTACCCTTCACATAAGCCTGTGTAACATGCAAAGGAACTTCTCTAATACTTCAGATTTCTGTGCCTTTCTGGTTTGGCAAGTGGCTTTCAGCTGTGAAGGTGTGAAGGATGTACTTTTGCTTAAATTTAGAAAAAGAAAACAAACCTCAACATTTTGTTGGAGACAGAAGGCTTCTTGCTCATCCTGGTGAAGCAGTATGGCATGACAGGCTGGTGCCTGAGGCTCTGGTTTCTTAGATTTATTTTTTCTATGGTAATGTATTTTTCAGAGTGGGCATTTTTCTTAGAGGTGGAAACCGTAACAGGAACGTGTGTTTTGTGTGTCTGTTTAGTAACAGGTACTTGAAAATCTGGAGGTGTGTGCTCTTGTTAACTCTGAACTACAATCTCACAGACCTTCCTGTGCCCCAAAGGATGTACGTGGAGAGAGGTTATTCAAAGGTTTTTATTCAGAATGCCTCTTAGGTTTATGCTGCTCCTGGTGGTTTTCAGATCCTTTTGACTCAGCTGAGGGATGGTAGGTCATGCGTAGTAGGCAAAGGGGAGATCACATCTTTGAACAAACACATTAGTGAGTCACTTTACCTATTGTTGGCCAATCCATTCCCTTGCTGTTTCAAGCCTCACCTTTCTTGGGGTCAGCTGTGAGCTGGCCATTAACATTAGCTCTTGGGACACTCTGTGTGTCTGGGACAGTTTTGAGGAAACTGAAACCAGGCGTTGATGATGGGGAGGGCAACTTTGTGCAAGTGCATAATTGGCTAAAGCTGATAAACCGCATCTCCTGTCCTTCCATGCTTGTTCCCACGCCCCACCTGGTGAACGAGACGGCTCCAGAGCAAACAAGTAGCCTGGAGCTGATTTTCCTGTTGGTGTTGTTTGTCCCCTGCTGTCCCAGAGTGTCGCTGTGACAAGGACATGGACACGCTGAGCGGTTATGCGATGTGCCTTCCCAACCTGACGCGGCTGCAGACTTTCCGCTTTGCCGAGCACCGGCCCATCCTCTGCATCGAGATCAAGGTGTGCAGGGGGGCAGAGCCTCAGGGGAAAAAGGGGGTTGTTTGCATTCTTAAACTACACACTGGCCCTAGCAGCTCCCAAGGAATGCTGGAGTGGGGGAAGGCAGAGCTCACTGCTTTCACTGTGACCCACAGGAGGAAACAGCCCCCTCCCTCTTCCAATTCCCAGTCTTTGAAACTTGGGAAACTCCCGGGTATTACTAGGCTTTTCTGTAGGCCACAGCTGTTTTCCGTGTCTTTATTCTTTAAAATAATAGAAAATGATTCAGCTTTTAAGTGCTGAATTTTTTATAATTTTTAAAAATTTTCCTTTAACTGGAAAGATTTACATATTGTATGCCTTTATATTTCTGTAGAGAGAGCCATCTGTATTTATGATCTTTTTTTGTTTGTTTTAGCCAAAGTGTGGCTTCATTCCTTTTTCCAGCCATATTTCACAGGAGATAAAGCACAAGGTGTGTCGTTACTGTATGCATCAGCATCTAAAGGTAATTATTAAGTCACCCTGCTTTTCTTTGGCTGTGCTTTATTTGCTGTTCCAGGCTTGCTTTCCTGTTGAAACTTGCTCAAATCTCTGATATGACTAAAGCTGGTAGGAGGATACACAGCCTAGTCCCAGGGTGTGAATTTGTTTAGTGAGAGATGGAACAAGTTCTGTGGGAAGCTGGAAGCAAACAAATATAATATCAGCCTTTGGGGACTATGAATGCCATGATTGGGTCAACTCTGGTGTGGGACTTCCTTCCCAGATCAGCTCACCAAGTGCATTCTGTGACTTACAACAAACAGCATGTAACAGGCACGGAGTTCATGGACTCTGTTTGCCGTGACTCTGGAATGGTGTGACTGTGACTCCCTGGGATTTAATGTGACCTCCCTTGTGAATGCAGTTGGAGTGACTCGAGTTAAAAAAGACTGGGAACACCCACGGTGGTCATGAATTTTGTGTTCAAAGTGGTTTAAATGTCCTGACCTCTGCAGGCAGGGTGTCACTGCCACACACCTGGCTGTTAAAATGGGAGAGCAGCTGTTCCAACTGTGGGTAACAGCAGTGCTCTGGGTTTTCCACAGGTAGCCAACGGAAAATGGAAACGACCAAGTAAATATTGCCCGTTGGATCTCTTCTCAGGGTAAGGATTCTTTGCTCCCCCCCAAAAAAAAACCCAAACCAACAAAAAACCTGCATTACAGATTTCTTGCTTGGATTACTTGTCTTTCACTGAGGTATTATGCATGATCAATGCTGGCTTCTCTGGACCTTTACAGTGATTATATCTGGTGCTATCTCTCCCTTTACACTATCTCAGCAATCAAAGCTGCCTTTTGCAGCATAGCATTGTACCCAAGAGCTGTTGTGTACTCAGATCTGAAGTTCACTTTGCCTTTGTAATGACCTCAGTGTGAGTAATGTGCTCAGTGCATGTGCTCACAGGTGTGAACATTCGAAGGCTGTGATAAAACATTCTTGGTTTTATTCTGTTTTCTCTAGAAATAAACAAAGAATGCACTTTGCTTTGAAGAGCTTACTACAAGAGGCACAGAACAACTTGAAAATATTTAAGGTAAACAGTTAAGTCTCTGCTTGCTTCCTTCAAACTTACCTAATCAGACCATCACTGTTGGACCACATCAAGAAAGGAAATGGGAAAGTTCTTAGTTAGGTTTTAGCTAAGGACAGAGAAAGATTAATTTCTCAGAATTCAGACTCAGACTATCCCGAGTTAAAAGGCCCCATGGGGATTGTCAAAGCCCAACTCCTGGTCCTGCACAGGACACCCCAACAACTCCAGCCTGTGGCTGAGAGCATTTTCCAAATGCTCCTGAAGCTCTGGCAGCCTTGGACTGGTGACTGTTCCTTGGGGAATGGATTTGTGGGAAAGAATCACTGAGGAAGAAAAGGACTCATGAGGTGGCCAAAGTTTTAAAACTTTGTGCTGCTTCAGGAATAAGAAAATGGAGAACTTGGCACATTGCTGCAAATACTTTGTTTTAGATTCCTGTTAGGACACTGACACAGGCCCAAGGCACAGCAGGCCTCAATGGTGAAGGAAAAAGTGGCATTCCATGGCATTCATGTAGGAAAAAAATGAAGCAGACTGATGATTTTTTGAGATATTCAGATTAATTCTAGGAAACAAGATTCTTTCAGTTTATTTCTAATAATAAATCAACTATTTGAATTATTTAAACCTCTATGAGCTGCCCTTTTTTTGTACTAGTACAGCTATCACACCTTTTCTGTCCCCTTTCACAACCTTCCCTTTGCCAGTCTGGGCTGGTAAAAAAGGGTGTTTCACACGTTGCTTTTTCACTCCTGACATTGTTCAGAAAGAAGTGATAGGAAAATGTGCCAAGTATCATTCACCTGTATTGTTCTGATTCCTTACAGGTCATTAAGCTGGGAAAGTTGCATTTGATTTAAACAGTGACTTTGGTTCTCATTTGGAGGTTGTTACCTGTAGGTTCTGGTTAAACTTAAGAGGGCAAATTGTAAGAGATTGAGAATGTTGTGTGTCTGTGTGCAGATTGTTAAGGTAATAACACTTTTCTATGCTTAAAATATTGAACCTGATGCTTGGAGTAGCTCAGCATTAATAGTTGACTTCCTGATGTGCCTAAAGACTCCTTTTTCTCCATGTTGCAGAATGGGGAACTAATTTATGGCTGTAAGGATGACCAGGACTGTGTCTCGGACTGGAACGAACTTGCTCGTCACTTAAAGCCTTTCTTTTTCCCTTCCAACGGGCTGGTCAGTGGCCCCCACTGCACAAGGACAATTGTGAAGGAATTAATCCACGTGATAACCATGGCGCTACTGAGTAGCACTGACACCTGCAGGGCAGGTGACATGAAGACAGTTCCCATTTCACAAGGGAGAAGCTACTGTGAAGCAAGTGCTTTTAATAAGGAGCTAGTAAGAAATGGTAAGGGATAATATTGTAAAAACTGTCCATAATTTAGTGTTCATGGAATCCCACAATGGTGTGGGTTAGAAGGGATCTTTAGAAGCCACCTAGTCCAGCCCCCTGCTATTTCCACCAGAGCAGGTTTCTCAGAGCCTTGTCTGATGTAACATTTCAGATCTTTGTCTCTTGGTTATAAATACTGATATGAGAATGGAAATGGGGATTCTGGTGGCATTTCAAAAAAGCTGTGAGCTGCGTAGCTGCCAGATAATTGTTGTTAATATAAAGTGATGTTGTAGTGAGCACTTAGAGCACTGCATCTAATGACAGGGGTAAAAATAAATTCAGGAGGAGGTAGAGGAAAAATGGAAGAAAACAGCAGTTTGAGCTGATAATAATCATAGTTATTCCAAAGGAGTGGGGAATTTTTATGTTGTATGTGACGAAGTTGGGCTGCTTTGGTTGGTTGATTACACTTACACCACCTGCACTTTGCCTTTCTCTGTTCCTCCTGTCAGCCCTCACCAGGGCACAGCTGATGTTCTTTTCTTCAGCTGCTCTTCTGGTAAAGAGAGGCCTGAATACTAGAGGGAAAAAGAATGGGAAGTGAGAGCTGGAAAACTGTAAATGATGTTAATTCCTCAGTGCATGAGTTCTGTAAAGGTCTAATTATTCAAGATGGCTGCCAGTTATCCTAATTACACAAACAGCACATTTCTAACTCTGCTTTTGAGGAAGACCTTTTTCACTGCCTATGGTTTGTTGTAGTGCTGGAGAAAGAGCTGTCTGTGAGAAATTGTAACAAATACAGTTCTTGATACTGTATAAAAAAGACCCCAGAGCTTAAATGCTTAATTACTTTCTGTCAGCAGTTGATATTGTTCAAAGTGAATTTGTGGTACTTGGAATTCAGATGAGAATTTTTTTCTTGTGGACTCAAAATGAGTAGATTGTAGTAGATGTGGGTGTGCTGTGGTGTTTTTTTTTTAGGTAGATTGTAGAGTTAAATACCAGGTGTTTATTCTGCAGAACAAGAAGAGCTGTTTAAATGTGTAGGTTACCTGCACCTTGCACTTCTGTTTGGAAACGGAAGTGTTTTGAGGTTTCCCCCTACCTGTGACTGGACAAAAAGTATTTGGGCTTTTAAACAAGCACATGTAATGGCAAATTGAAGCTAAGACTTGTGTCTGCCTTATTTTAAAATGCATTTTCTTCTAGGTAAACATAAATTGGAAACCTCTGGTTTACCGAGGGGTTGTCTCCTTTATAAAACCCTTCAGGCTCAGATGCTTGACATGCTGGATATTGAAGGACTCTATCCTTTGTACAGTAGAGTTGAACAGTACTTGGAGGAATTTCCTGAGGAGAGGTAAGATTTGATGGCTTTTCTTTCCAGTCCTGAGGAACCAGGACTGCAGGGAGGTGTGAATGCACTGTTATGTTGTACAACCTTCCTTCATGGCACTGCATATTCCAAATTTCTAACTGAACTCCAGCTGATGCTGGTCACTTTGGCCTGAATTTTTAAGTAATGACTATGGAAAGTTCACATTAGGCTAAGAGAGGAAAACATTGTCTTACTACTGTTGGTTGTGTATTTGCAGAAAGGTACAGAGAAATGGGTGGTTTCTCCTGTCCCCAGTACCTGCAGAGCTGGGAATGTCTGCAGGGATAATAATGCAGTGATGAATGCAAGCTGCTGTGTTTTTTTCCTCAAATAAGGCTTATTGGTGTAATAATAATTGTTCCAAGCAGCCTTTACTGGCGTGCTGTTCCTCTCCTGTGCTCACATGAGGGCACTCTGGCTTCACTCAGGAGCTGCTGCTGCTTGTGCAGTTACACAGGAAACAAAGCACTGGAAAATGTGTTCTTTGATCTGTGGGGGATTTGTGTGGGACCAACACCCCTGGGAGGGTTCAGCTTCTCAGCAGGGGCACAGCTGTTCAGAGGGGGAAGGAAGGAGCCCAGGACACTCTCCATTAGCAAATGGAGCCCTGTCAGATATGCCTTCACCCCCAGATTATACTTCTTATATACAAAATAGTATAATGTACATATAAAAAAGATATCAATATATTATATTTCTTATATATGTATTTCAGTAAGGCTTCTGGAGCTCTTTTAAACAGCTACAAATTTTGAAACTTACCCATTTTTTGGCAAAAAACCCATAACTTTGCAGTGATACAGAGATGGCAGTGGATTAAGAATGATTCATGTTTATAAAACCCCACACAACTAGATCCTAAGCTCGCAAATCTTGAGTGATCTAACAGGCACTGTTTTAATGTTGGTTGGCAGTGGGTTAATACATTTATCAGAGTTGTTGGGTTCTAATCAGAGTGTCTGGGCTGCTGAGGAAAGATCACACTGAAAACCAGAACATATTTTGGCTGTCTTGTAAATCTTCTTTTAACATTTATTTAGAAGTACATTACAGATAGATGGACCTTACAATGAAGCGTTTTATGAGAAGCTGCTGGACCTTTCCCTGGAAGATGACGGGACAGTGGCATTTGCATTAACAAAGGTACTTCAACTTCTTGAGGTTGTTTGGTCTGTCAGTGTTAATTAACCTCTGTCTCACTGAAAGGGCTGGATAATGGATGGATGACACTGCTGGCTTGTTGGGTTCTGCACAGTTCAAGTTCTTCATTGTGTCAGGGTGTGTCTTTATAGCAGAAACAGTTAAAAACAAGCTTCTAGCATCAGTTCCTGAGAGAAAAATAAAACTGCTTATTTGCTTTCTAGACTGATGAAGCATTTGCAGGAACTGGTGCTGTTTGGCCTTTAGGAATGTGATCTGTAGGAAATAAACATGATTCTTATACAGGATGCAAAAGCACCTGTTCCTGCCAACCTTCTGTTACAGAGAGAATTTCCAGCTCTTAAAGTGCCACCATACCAATACAGGGAGTGCAGTGCTGCTTTTTGTAAGGAACAGGAAGCTTTACTCAGGTAAACACCAAACTAAGAGAAAACATATGTTATTTTCTATTGTATAGGTGCAGCAGTACAGAATAGCAATGACTGCTAAAGACTGCTCCATCATGATTGCCCTTTCCCCCTGCCTGCAAGATGAATGGTAAGGGCTGCCTGTACCTGCTTTGCAATGGCTCAAATTGTTTGGAAATTGGGATGTTTGTACTGTTCAGGCAATTCAATTAAAAAAAGCGTGGGATGGGGGGGTGGGGTGTGTGTTAAAGTGCTGTGAGCATTTTAGTATAGTTCTGATTTAAGATATTTATGACCACTGTCTCTTTCTGAAGAGTTTTAAGTTGATCATAAGGATCAACATTTTATATTTATTCCCTTCTTAAACTTGGAATTGAGTGCTCATAGTAACTTCGGAGGGTTTTTACTAGGAACAATTTTTCTGCCTTGGTGTTCTCATAGGAGAGATTTTCAAACTGAGTTGCTTTTAATGGCCTAGTTAGAATAAAACCAAGGCAATAATCAAGAGGTGACAGCTTTGGCTGTCAGGCAGGAGGCTCTGCCACAATATTATCCCTTTTGGCTTGTGTCAGCAGTGCTAATCTGTTCTTCTGCAGGGGGCTTTGCTTCACCAGAGCCCTTTTATTTTTAGAGAATGCTGTTTGCTGCATTTGTCCTGCAGTTCTCCAGTGAAGTGTTAGTGATGGACATCACTTGTGCAATGGCTGACTTCAAACTCCTCCATCCCTTAGCATGCCTGGACAGCAATACTGAGTGTTTATTACCTTGAACCTAAGTAGGAGTTGCAGTCCCTTTGCTGCTGTTGCTGGTTAATAAGGCTGTTGCTTTGTAAGCACCACCTAGAAACAGCTTAGATTTACTAAATGCAGTAAGTGGGAGTAATGTTTGACTTCAGCTGTGTGGAAGCTGAAAGGAAAATGTAAGGAAGAGATGCCAGCAAGGTCCCATCAGGACTGGTAAAGCTGGAGCTATAGTTTCCCAAGAGCTACATTAGCTGCAGTTTATTTTCTTGGGCTCCCACAAAAGTTCTAAGATAAACATTAGAGTCACTTCTGTAAAGGGACACATAAATTAAAAATACTGGTTTCAATGACTCAGATGTGCAATGTGGTTTTATTTTCCAGCTCTGAGCAAAGACCTGTGGTACTGACATCCAAATCCAGATTCACCTTCTCTGTTTCTGTGCTGGACCTGGACCTGAAGCCCTATGAAGGCATCCCCCACCAGTACAAACTTGATGGTGAAATAGTCAACTATTACCTGAAGAATGTACAGGCCAAAGAGGACCCAGTTATGTCCAACCTCTTCAAGGAGAATGAAGACTGCACATTAGTTCTCCATAAAGTGTAACCATTCCCTTAAGGTTATTTTTATTCAAACAGATGAGAAGGTGAAAGATTATT
The DNA here is from genome assembly GCF_971803275.1 of Cyanistes caeruleus. Lineage (NCBI taxonomy): Eukaryota > Metazoa > Chordata > Aves > Passeriformes > Paridae > Cyanistes > Cyanistes caeruleus. The sequence continues at coordinate 17,243,119 of NC_141711.1, forward strand.
GGAATACAGTTATGGTGATTCTTTTTTCTTTTATATTGTGTTCAGTGCATTTTTCAGCTGTGAATGTTTTTGCTTTATGAAATGATTTCTAATGGGTAATGCCTTCTCAGAGACCTGGGATAGCAGTAAGCCACACGTTTGCTAGATAACCTTAATGAATGTATTTAATGTGACAGAACAGGTAATGTGCCATACCTTGGAACTAGAGGACAGATCAAATTAATACAAAGTCTGCTTCCTTAGAATTGAAAGAGCACAGAATTTAAAGGTTTCCTGAAATATTGCACTAACTTAGAAAGCCTAATTACTAACAAGAGAATTGCCTTGGAGCCTGTGCTTTGAGTCTCCCTCATCCCTACTAAAGGAGGGAGTGCTCTGGCAAAACCTATACAACACTTTAGCATTAATCCACTGAAAATACAACCATGCAGTGGCTGATCTGTGGAACTGCCCTGGCACTGCAGAACATTTAAGTACTAATGCATGGACTAGGAACACCAGGCTGCCTCCAGAAGTTGTGTGATCACCTTGTCTCTACCTAAAGCTTCTGAAACGAAGTGCAAAGGTTAAGGTAAACAACCTTGAGTTTTACATAATAGTTGTGCTTAACTCACCTGCCATGCTGGTTTTTATTGTTTCTGTATCTTATATGCTGCTATTGGAGGTGAAACCACAGCTCACTCTTGCCTAATTTAGATTGAGCTATAAGAATATGTTCTGAGTTTTACAGATCATTTCAGGTCTTTCAGATAGTGTCAAACACTGGCACTCTTACACTGATGCCTCACACTGCTTAGCATGAGCAGTCTCTTCTGCTTTAAATGGCACAGGTGACAGAATCCCATTTTCTTTCCTGCAGTGGGTCACTCTTGTTGCCAGGGTGAGCTTGTGTCAGTGCTACATATGAGCAGTGCTCTGTGCAGCTGAAGGCTGGGGAGGTGCTGCAGTAAAGCCATCCTTGGGGAAAATCCTGAGCTGGAACTGAAGGGTATGGCCAAGCCTGAGGGTACAGTGAGAAAATCTGCAGCTCCTTTTCCCTCAAGGATAACACCCCCTGAATGGTGCAGAGATGCTCCTCCAGCCCCAGTGAACAGCTCTTACCTGGATACAGCCTGTGTTTACCAGTAATGGTGGTCAGGGTCATGTATCTTAACTCCTAAAAACAGATTTATATTGGGACCTCAGTGTAACCTTTGAATTGTTCCACTTTATCTGAAATTCAAACATATGATCCCCTGTACCTTGGCACAATTCAAGGAAGAAATGTGAAACACAGAGCCACCACTACCCCTGTGCCAGAGACCTGAGCTGGCAGTGTTGGCATCCAGTGCCAGGAGCCCTTTGGGGCAGGGCCTGAGATTTGAGACTACAAAAGTGCAATGAGCTGGCAGCAGGAATAACCCCTTCTTCCCAAAGAAAACCTGGAGGGAGAGAGCTACTTCTAAATCCAGAAACCCTCCAGCTATTAGAAAGAGGAGGAAGGAAGGACCCTGCACAGCTGGGAAGTTTCCAGGTTTTTATGCTGTAACTTTACACATATTTCATATGCAAACAGCAGTGTCTGTGCTGAGCAAACAGTTTTGTTTTCAGGCAAGGAGGAGGGAGCTAAAGATGAACTGAACTAAAGGTTACACAAAACCAGCCCAACCAGTTCCATGTCAGTGGAGAAGAAGGAATGAATTTTGCCTGTGTACTGGATCCCAAACTTAAAATGAGCCTGCCTTATCTAACAAGAGAGTTGCATTGATCAAAACCCAATCTCTGGTGTTGCTCAGCTGTTGAGTCTGGCAGAAACCAGGCTCTGGTCTGTCAGTTTTTCCTAATCTACCGTAACAGTCAGAGACCATTTCAGTGATCAAACACTGGATTATTACATTTATGGGATTAGAAACATAGTGTTGCTTTAGTTCAGATTTCTCCACCTTTTTTCCCAGTGCTGCATGGAGTGGGCAGTTGTGTTGCCGGGGGCTCCAGCTCCTCTGGCCTCTTATCACATGAGATCCCAGAGCTGTGGGTTTGGGCTCTTGGTTCCAGGAACTGTTACTCCCCACCTGAAAAGTTCCAGTCACATGGCTTGGGTTGGGGTGCAGTGCTAGTGCAGAGCAGGAGCTCCTGGAAACACAGAGTTCTCAGATGGGCTCATGGCACATCTGATAGAAAGGAAGGGAGAGGCAAGCCATTGGTCTGATTTGTTTTGTGTCTTCAGGGATGAATGTGTGAAAGGTGATGCTTGGCTAATGTGTTACCATAATTTCCTCATGGAAGTCAGAAATGCAAAGGAGGTGCTGCAGTGGGCAGGAGGTGACTCACTCACCTGTTCCCAGGGGTGTCATGGGCCTCTCTGGGTTAGATTAACGCTGTTTCAACACTCACCTTGTGGAACAAAGTTACTTCATACAGTTACCTTTGGGTTTTTTAGCATTGTTATGTCTTTGAAATCTTCAAATTGTCTTCTTCCACCCTAATTTAATGAGTAAACTATTTAACTCTTTGTTCTAGGAGTCTCTTACTGTTCTCTTGTCATTTTAAAATCACTGTACTTTAACAGAGCTGTGAAATGAAATGGATTTTTATGGACTTGATTTTGACAGTGCATGATCTTTTAACAATTTCCAGGTATCTAGAAAATGTTAAGAAGATAAACCACTCTGGTACATTGATGATTCAGAAAGATAAATTTATAATGAAATCACTCTGTACATGTAACTATTTTATTTGGCATTTTTGTATTTAAATGGCTGTATTTATTTTCATGTCATGACAATTTATATATAACGTGCCATAATTGTACAGATAGCATGTTTTATGAGTATGGTTTCTAAATGGAAAATAACTTAATGTTTATATTCAATAAAATTATAGACTGTGTAACACAATATCTTAATTAAAACTACTTTTGAAATTGCTGCCTGGTGTGTAAGTAATGCTGGCATTCATTTTTCTGAGCCCACCACTTTGATCAGGTTCTCGATGGCTGCCTCAATCCCGAAGAGCCGAAGCGCGCTCCGGAACCTGCCAGGGATGCTCTCCACACTCATCCTCTGCTCCAGGACTGCAGGAGAAACAGAGCAGTGCAGGTTATTTTCCAAGAGTTGCAGCAGTGCTGACAGCAGGTGGGTAAAAGCAGGATAGCTGCAGGGTTTGTGAGCCCTTGGAGATTACACAGGAGGTGAAGTATAGCTGCTGCTCAATTGGGAAAAAGATTTGCCAAAACCAGGGCCTGGCAGCTCAGGAACAGTCCCTGAAGTGACTGATGTTACCTTGCTTTGGTGCCTTGGGCAGGAGATCCAGGACAGGTGTCGTGGTCCCTTCTTTATCCAGATGGATCTTCCAGACAATCACCAATTCAAACCTGTACAAGGTGCACAGGAAAGGCAGTTCAGGTTAACCAGGTGCTGTCTTTGAGCTTTCCTTCAAAGCAGAAAGTGCAGCAGGCATGAGGCTCAACCTTGTACTCTGCAACAACATTCACCTCATGTAATGCAATGAACCATCTCAGGATTCAGGAACACATCAGTCCAAAGACAAGGAAGGGTTCTGGCTCCATCCAGATTTGCACAGTGCAGTAAAAGTGAGAAGAAAGCAAAGGAGAGCACTGAGTGTCCCCTGGTTCTATCCCTCATGTAATACCTACTCTCAGGATCAGGTGCTGAGAACAGGAAACTTGTTTCAGAAGTTTTTGCATGAATGGTGATGTGCTGGGCTTGGCATAAGGGCTGCCCTGCTACTCAGGGCCTTTTTAGACTGATGGCAGGTAGACATCTGTCCAAGGCCTACATTCCTTTGCTTTTAATTTAAAAAGGGAAATAAAGCCTACTTTATTCTAATAATGATATTCCTGTCATTACTTCTTCAGGAATAGTGTTGGTGGTTGTGCAAGGCCAGTCACAGCTTTCAGTGGGATGAGATCACTGCACCATCCCCAGGGAACAGTGAGGCAGGAGCAGAGTCCAGAACAACATCCACAGCAGAGCTGCTGCTTTACAGCTCCCTTTGTTCCCTCCAACCCTCAAGTCCCTTGCTGGAGGTAAGGCTTTCCTAATCCAGAGCTGGTCTGCAGTGTGAGGAGCAAGGCCCCTTTTTCAGTGGTGTTCAACCCATCATGACTCTAAGAGCTTCTTTCCAATGTGATTTATCAGCCTTTTGCCACTTCATTTTTACAAATCCTTTGTGAATTTGTGCACAGCTTGTTCTGGCATTTTGCAAACAAATTTCTATGGCAGGCTGTTTTCTACCAAGCCACTGAAATCACTTTTATATTCCAGTGTTTCATGACTGTGGTGGAGAGGGAATGAGGGTAATGGACTTGGCACCAGAGGAGAAACTGTAAAATAAAGCAAGTTCTTCCCTATCTGGGATAGCCAAAGGACAATTCATTCCTGCATCCCTAAGATAAAGCATTTAGTTTTATAGGGCAAGTCTGGCTGAATGAAACAGCATCATCTGTTAGTCTGTTTGCTAGTTCTACACACAAACATAATGAAGGGAGCTGTGTCTTATTTCCATATAAATTAAAGCATGTCAAAGCAAAGTCTAACAGGAGAAGGGAACAGTTTGATCCCATCACAAAATAGTTATTTTTCATGCCCCTTACAGAATTTTTGACAGTGACAGTAACACCATCTTCCATTTAACTGTAAGGATTTTTTTTTTCCCCTGCTGAAAATCCCAAATGAGAGATGGAACATTTCTCAGAGGAAGGCCTGTGCAACCCCTCACCTGTGTAAATACAGAAATGCATTTATTGGCTTACCCAGAAATTTTGGGGTTCTTGAGAATGATAAAATCTCCCAGCAGTCCTTCTGGAAGGGTCACAATGTCAGGATACTTGGCCTGTGAACAAAAAGGTTCAATTGGTTCATAAAAACCACAGCAGATAAGGTGGTTCCTACCCAGTGCTCCCCAGTTACAGTAGATTGCACTAAGTTAAGACTAACAATACTTTCTGAAATTCTGACTTGTTGGCTTATTTTTTTTTTAGATTCTTATATAAAACCCAGGAAACCTTGTAAAAACATTTTTATTTTAACCAAGTTCATTAACTGGATTAATAACATCTTATAATACATCACCCTGTCAACCCCTGCCTCTGTGAGTGATGACACGTCACTGGTACGCTCTGGTTTGAGATGGACACCAAGCTCCACACAAGGCTTTGAAAGAGTAATTAAGGCAATGAGACACCAAAATAACCAATGTTAGCAAAATATGGAACAACAGCAACATGATCAAACATAAAAATACTGGCTCATATTAAAATTCCATGTTTCTGGGAATTATTTTCAGTTACTACAATGTGCAAAGGTTGATGGTTGCTCCATTACTTTGTTAGTCAATCTGCTGTGATCGACGTGCCTTGTGAAAGCCCCAGAACTTTAGAGCTATTTTAAAAGCATGTGAAAGAACTCATGGCTCTGTGTGGATCCTGCAGGTGCCAGGTTACCCAGAGGATGAGGGGATGCACAGACACCCAGCACCAAGGAATAGCATCCAGCAGGGATGTGCTGCTGGAAAATGAAATGGAATGGAGCCGCAGACTCCAGGGCTGTGCCCTGCTTGTCCTGCCTCGTGTACTGGACACAAAGCTGTGTTCCAAACCTTGCAGTTTATAAAGTGTGAAAAGTCTCCCAGCCTGAATCATTCCACAGAGCTCCCAGTACAAGCGGCAGGTCTTATGGAAAAGGAGCAGGAGAGCTCAGCTTTGAGCAGCACTGGAGAAAATGAGTTTGGTTTTATGGGATTACGCCTCATCTGGCAGAGCAAAATTGCTACCAGATGTGACCTTGCTCTGGTTTAGGAATTTCTGACAAACTGAAGGGGGGCTGTGCAGGATGCCAAATGACATAAAACACATGGAATTTGCTCATTTTAATTTCTACCCAGTATCCAGCACTGTATTTACTGTGAGGATAACAACCATGATCTATCCTGGGAACACAGACACAGAAGGGAGGACACTGAGCAGGGCAGTTACAGTGTTAGAAGTGTGGCTGATCAAAGGTCACTCATCCGGCAGAGCAGGGATCCTCTTCCAGCTTTACTCCCTGTGGAATTATGCCCCTCTGATAACAAAACAAGTTTTCCAGGCATTCCTCCTCAATAACCCATGCCTGATTTCCATTATGAGCCTCTCCTTGCCTGGTGTCAGAGGCCAGGGAGGACTGAACGAGCCTTCAGCTCCAGGCTGTAGATACTGGGAATGCAGGATTAGCTTCTATCTGGAACTCAGCTGGGGCATCCCTCATTTACAAGGGATCTGAGTATCCCATAGCTAAACACTGAGTCACACTGCATCTGCCCATACCCAGACATTTGGAATCCACCAGAGAAAACATCAGAGGAACCAGGTAAGAGTTACAATTGCCAAAACTGAAATGCTCCCAGGGCTGTCTCAGGGGTTCCTCTGCAGCTGCCGTGACGGACACGTTCCCCCCTGTAACTATCCTGTGTGTGGGGTATTTATGTCCTATGGAAGCCAGAGGCAACTCAAGGAAATCCAGGGTATGATTTTCTGTGGAAAAGCTTCCCTGTACCTGGGAGAGAGAGCCCCGGGGAGTTCTGCACACAGCGAGGGCCGTTCTGTGCCTTCCCTCAGTGCCGGGGCTCTGGCAACCAACCTGAACGCTGTGAGAAGCCAATCCTGTGCGATATTCACAGGATTTGGGATAAGATCCAGCTTTGCAGCGGGAAAGGTCATATTTTAGCTATCCACAAAACACACAAAACCACAAATACCTACATCCCTGTTTGCTATAACCCGAGTCCTGGCAGCAGCTTGAGGCAGCCCCGGCCCAGATCCGTGCGAGGATCCTGGCTACCATTCCCACCTTCCACCAATGCCCAGTGGGAGCAGGAAGCAAAACTACCACACCCAGGATCAAGCAGCAGCCTTAAACACTGACAATTCCAGGAATGAACTCTGGGAAATGCAGTCACACAATCTTGCCTCTAATATTCCACACAGAAAATACAGGTTCTGAATCCCACCTGTGGCAGGTGACTGAACAATGAGGCACAGGGATGAGCATGGAGAGATCCCCAGTTCTAAACGCTCTGTGGGTACCACATTACCACCTCATCTTCTCTGGTGAGCTACTTTTTCCTTGAGGAAAAGCAAAGCTGAGCAAGCAAACCAGAGTAGCAGGATGAGCTGAGCCACTGAAAGGTCTCTTGGGAAAGTCAGGAACTCCTGAGGGATCTTGTAAACCAGACCCAAGGCAAGGGAAAGAGATCCCATCAAAGACATGATAGCAGATGGGAAGGATCAGCTACAACTGCATTAAGCAAAACCTGACTTTAATCAAGAAATATCTTTCCTCAGATGACTTTTAAATGTCAGCTTATGATCAAAACCAAAAGTCCAAGCTATTATTACTCCTAGACGGAAATCGTTTTTCCAGCTCCTTCAGGAGTCCAAGCAGGGAATCTTATGGGAACTTTTGTCTCAAACAGAATAGTCTCAAACCACAAAGGGACTGTGGTGATGGAATGCACAGCTCTCCCCTGCTCCCATGACATATTTTACACACACGTGGAGCCATCCCAGGGAATACACTTGTAGCAGCTATTTCTCAACACAATATATTATTCCGCAGCTGTTTAAAGCTGCATTGCAATTTTCTGCACACGAGATCTCTGCTAAGGAAAATGTTATAAATGTGTTCAGCTTAAGAGCTGTAGCTACAATTGCAAAGCAAAATTGGCAAGGGAGATGCCAGATAAAAACAGATAAATTTGCTTCTGTCCCACTTAGCAAGAAAACACACCACTGCTCCCAGCTGGAACAGGTCCCTTTTACTGCTAATTCTGAACTTGCTGTTCTGGAAGAAGGACATAAATAAAGAGTTATGGCACCACGAGCTCTCCTATAGGGAGAAGCAATTTCTAAATCTGCCCAGGAGGCTCCACTTGGGCTCTGATTTGGGTGATTTCTCTGTATGGTTTGCTCAGCTAAGGCCACGTTATCATCCACTGAAATCATACATGGTTGGGAGCACCAAGACCTCAAATCCCAACACTGATATAACACCAGTAATTTTTTTAATGAATTTCACTAAGGCAATAAAGGCACATTTAGAAAGTGGAAGTTTCTCATTTTGTGCAACTAAAGGAACTGTAACCAAGAACAGATAATAATGCATTTTCACCCTTCACCTAAATTACACCCCATAGAAACACTGCATTTTCAGAATGGATTTATGAAGCTTCACCACTCGTAATTAAGTCTCAGAATAAATACAGCTCCCGCCTTCCCATCATGAGGGAAAGTTCCTCAAGCAAACCAGTCCTGCTGGTGATCCCTGTGATGCCAATCACCCAAACCTCCGGCGCCAGCAGAACCAAGGACGAGAGGAACATGAGAACAAAGTGGTTTTTTCTAAAATGATAAAGTGGTTTTATCCCCGTGGCAGTCCCAGCCCACCCCCCATGCTCAGTCCTCTGCTTTTAAAATTAAAATCGCACGTGACACAACAGCACTCAAGTCTCACTTTTTAGAAGAGGAAAGGAGAATTTTGGGAGCAGATCTGAGGGCCTATAAGAAAGTCTGACAATGGCAAATAGTGACAGGAAAACAGGGAGTATCTTCCCACTGACAGAAACCAGGGATAGATGGGATATTGGGGAGTTGTTCCCTGTGAGGGTGGGGGTACCCTGGCACAGGTGCCCAGAGCAGCTGTGGCTGCCCCTGGATCCCTGAAGTGCCCAAGGCCAGGCTGGATGGGCTTGGAGCAGCCCAGGATAGTGGGATGAGATTATCTTTAAAGATCCCTTCCAACCCCAGCCATCCTGGGATTTTATAAATAACAGTTTGAATGTCACCCTGGACAGGGCAAATCCTTGCAAACATTTACCAGAATCTCTCCCACGCTCAGGACACGTCTGGCTCCCTCCTGTAGCACAGGCACAGCTGCTTGGTTACCTGGATAAAAAGTGCTCTGCGCCCACCTGGTTTCAGACCAGGCCTTTTTATCGGCCCAGATCTGTGACTGATGCCTTTGCTAAGATTCCATCTTGCAGCTTCCTCTTGCAGATCAGTCAATGTTCTGCACAAGTACCTGAAGCCACTGACCACCAGCGCCAAATCCAGTGGCCTTTACTCATTGCCAGTGAAATCTCTCTGCTTTGTTCTTTCTTTCCTTTTCTCTTCCCTTGATTACAGCTTCTCTTTTTTGGCTCTATTTTCACTTATTTTCCTCCTTCCATATTTCCATAACATTATTATTTTTTGTGCGTGACTCAGCCATGAGTCTACATGATTCAGTTTGTCACTATGCTCACAATGTGACCAATAATTTTCCATAATTTTTGTATTTTCCTAATTGGATCTAGGCTGTAGGTCTACAGAAGAGCCAACCCAGCATAACCAAGGCCCGAGTACACAAAATTCCGTGTCTCATTTCCTTTCAATATCACTTTGTCATATGGCAACCATGTGTTTATCTGCAACTTAATTACAGCAGACTGAGAATAAATTAAAATACGTACTGGAGGTTTATTTTTGTGAGGAAAAATAGAATTAAATGAACACAAAACCTCAGGAAGAACAGGAAGGGGTAGATCATAAACAGGGAACATAGAGGCTGCAGATACTTTTTCTTCACTTTTTTCTTGCTGGGCAAAAGACAAATCTCTCCAGTACTTCTCTTTAAAATTATCAAGGTAAAAGATCTTCACTAGTTCATGAATGTTTTAAGCCCCACATTCTTCTAGCTTAAAATTCTTGGGGTTTTTTTAGCATTTTATTCAAGTTTTAAAATACACTAAGTTGGCTGTGGAGCCACCTTCTGGCCCAGCTCCAAGCCCAGGGCACAGGAACTCACTGGGATGTTGTGGGAGAGCACTGTCACTGCCCCATGACATTTATTTTGGTGGAAATACACAGAAAACCAGCAGAGCTCAGCAGTTCTCTTCTTCCTCCACAACTTCACCGACATATTAGTTCTCATTCTATTGTATTTTGAGTCCCCTGCCCTCCCTCTGCAGCTAGGTATAATTACATATTTCTTGATGATAAACTTTACAAATGGCACCGTGTGGAAGTCAGCAGAGATGTCTAATTTAGCAAGGGATGATGAGCAGCCAAGGACAATACAGAGATGAAAAATTATGGAAGGAAAAAAGATGTCATATTGCAGAGCAGCATGAAGTATCAACAATTCGGGAAGAAAGAATTGTGAGCCAAATTTTTAATAATCTGAAGGAAGCAGACTGCAGGAAAGGCATTTTTAGGAGAGAAATTAAGCCAAGTTTGTGTTTTCTTCCATTACAACAGAAGTAAGAGACCTCATAGATCTTTATTTTTTTCTGTATAGAAGTTGCTGCAAGATTCTCTCTAAGCCTTTTTGATGTCTTAAGAAAAGGATCCAGAATTGCATAAAGAATTTGGATTTGAAATACCCCAGAAAAATTAATCATCAAATGTGGCCCAACTTGCTTTTGTACAGTTTACATTATCAAGCTCATCCAGACAGTACAATTTAAACATCATCTAAATAAAAGCATCTGAATTTAGTTAATGACTTGGCTCTAATGCTGTGTTAGTTTTTTCCTAAGTAGGCAGATTAATTTTAAAAATAAACCATAGGACACAATGAAGAGCATCTAGTTCATCTAAATTAGCTCAAGGTTAGGCATTTACTTTTAAAAGGGTGTGATTAAAAAAAGTTTTTAGACAAGGTACTCAGCTTATGTTCATCATTTATTGCTGTGGTTTTTAAATCTTTCTCAAAGGTCTGAAGACTTATTTGCTTCAATGCGTGCAAATTTATCTTACTTGGAAAAGACAGGTATATCCATAGATCCACCTGGACCATCCAAAATACCATTTTCATTTCTCACCAAGAGTTATAAACTGATAGAGAGGTCAATCACTTAGAGCAAACTGTCCCACAGCAGACGGGGTTCGGCCAAAATCTCCCTGTGCTGTCCTGCTGGTGTCCTAAAGAGCAGCTGTGCCCTGACCTTCACTGCACACCAGTCACAAAGGAGGAACCTGGGCTGGCACAAAACAACCCAAAAACCTCCTGTGGGACTTGCACTCAAACAAAGCTGTGCTCCAGTTTTAGCTCCACCCAGATCTGGTATCAGTGACAAATTGCCAAGTCCACAGCACAACTCCTGCATGTGTACAAGAATCACTCACCTAGCCTCCAGAAGAATCAGATTTTTCCTTAAACATACACAGGTATGTCCATGTGCATCCTCCTTTCACAAAAACCTCTGCAGTATTTCTATTATTCTTCCTATATTTTTCCTATTCTTCCTTCTATTGAGCTTTATAAAAAGTTTAACACCTGCATTAGATAAAAAGTGAAGCTTTACCTGTAGACCTGTATTTTCTATAAAACACACACTGTAGACACACTGAAATCTTTCCCTCAAGACACCCATCCTCTTTTAATGGTTCTACAAAGCATGACATTTTGGACAGGCTCCACAGAAATTTGCCACCCAGTAGCTTTCATTTGTCTGGTTATTTCCAATTATCAGCTGCTCATGTGAAAATAAATATTAACATGCAGTGCTGAAGTGCCTGTTGCTATCAACAGGAGCAGGAATGGGTCCAGCTGAAAAGCCCTTGAAAGCTTTAAACCCATGGAATTCTTTTCATGTCATGCCCAAATACAGCCCTTTAGATCTGGCTGTCAACAAAACATTTCAGATTTCCAAATGCATCCTTAGTGCAAACAAGAAGGACACAGTAAATATTCTTGAGAAGACACAAACATCTGCAAGAAGAGATTCACCAATTTATAATTATTGTATGTGTGAGAGTGTAAAGTGGCAATCTACTGGCAAATAACAGGCTTGCAAAATTGGTCAACTATCCTCAAACTCTGATCTACTCAACGACTTCCACAAGAAAGCTGCAAAACCTCCCCAAAAAACCAAAATAGAAGCAAAAATAAGGAACACTGAAAACCTGTAGCACTATATGTGTGCAAACTGTGCTATACTTTTGACCAAATCTCTCACAACAAGTTGGATTTTGAGTCAAATATCTGTGTACTGGTGAGTAGAAAAGAATTCAGGGCAGCAAGGAGAATTCTTTAGTGTATCCAGAAGGAGAAATCACAGGCAGCTGCCAGGCAAAAACATCTCCTTATGCTCTACTTTATTTGGTTTATAAAGGCCAAAGTTGCACTGCCCAGGAATGTTGTGTGATGCGTGTGGATAAATATTTGTTTTATTGCTTAGGTACTGCAACAACACAAAGAGCACTGCTAATACCAACAGCAGCTGCCAGTGCAATTCATTCACTTTCAATGCAAACTTGAGGCATTTCATAATTTCAGTTTTAGTTGCTGGCCTTGCAGAAACATTTCAAAACTCTTGGTAACAATATGTTTAGTTCTGGTAGAAGCCCAGTTTAAAGCAAAGTAGTTAATACTAAAGTTTTCTCTTTTTCCTTCGGTTTCCCAAGCAATCGGTTTAGTTCTCTTGTGTTTTTAAAGCTTGAAAGAAGAAAAGTGACCCAAACATTCCTGTGTGCAAACATGGTGAATGTTTAAAGTTTTCTTTGTGTACTAAGCAGGAGATTTGTCCTCAAAGCTGTGGAATAATGCTCGCTGCAGCCTGGATCCTGGAGCACCAACCCTTCCCAGCCTTTCACACAGACAGGTCTGAGGAAGGAGCCCTCAACCCTCTCGTGTAAAAATTCATCAAGAAAAAGGAAATTAAAGCAACAGACAAAAGGAAGATTTCCATTCCCAGAATTTAAATGTGGCGTTACCCCCAGCTCATATAAAAAGATGAGGCTGTAACACTCAGGCTTCCATTCCCAAACCCAGGCTGAGTCCCACAGCAGGAATCAAAGACAATCTCATGCAAAAACTCGAGGAGACAGGCAAGCACCATAATGTTATTTAAAATGGAGTTCTGGATTACTTCAATATTAATTTTTCCACCATAGAAAGACCTCTGGATGACTCTTCCCAAACACACTGAGCTCTAACATCTGAGGTCTCCAGCATATTCTTCACCTTTGGCTTTTCCTATTTTTTCCCCCTCCCTGTTTTGGATTCAGCTCCTGCATTTCTTGCAGCTGCCCCTGCCAGTGCAGAAGTAGCACTGTCTAGACTATGCACATACTTGTGCCTCCTAGAAACTCTTAAAATAATTCCAATTGTAGCTGTACAGCTCCTAGACCTCCAAAATCACATTTCTGATCTCTAGCATACCCCTATGAATTCAGAATTATTGTCTAACTGTTCAGTCCTGATTAACTCACAGGATCTTTCTTGCTACTTCCCATGAGACAAAAATACCATAACACTCAGTTACTAAAATACTCGCAGTGAATGAACCTTATAAAATGTCCCAACTTGCTGAAACAAAATCAGTTTTATCCCACCTTGGACAATTAATGTTGTGTAATAGAAGTAAAGGCCATGAAATACAGAAAAAGTAGCAAATAAATAATAGAAAAATAGAATATCTGAAGTTGGAAGGGACCCACAGGGGTCATTGATATCAAAGCCTGTGCAAGCATTTCCACAGGGATAGTCCAAGAGGGAAGCTGGGATTGTCAAGCACATGGGATGTGCTGGCACAACAGGAATTACAAAGGAATCCATCTCTGTCCCCAGCCCCAAACTTCTCATCTTGTATCATGAAAACAAAACTCAGTGTTTCAGAAATAACTCTTCTTGTTCTCCAGTCATTTGATGATTCCACCAGTTCCCAAAGGAAAGGGAACACACAGCATTTAATGTGAAGAACAGAGAGAAATCATAATAAAAATGTAAATTGGCAAAGTCTGTCTGATCCTGGGAAAAACCCAAACCACGCCAATGTTCTCCTTCAACAAGACATGCTTCTAAACCATACACAGAGCCATCCAGAAAAACATAACCTGTTCAGAGGTCTTTGTTTTTAACATTTCCCTCCTGGAAGATGACACAGGGGGAACTGTGCTGGAGTATCAGGAGACAGACAGCTCCTGTTTGTTTGGAGTTGCCAAAGTTTGGCCATAAATGCCAGTCAGTTCTTAAAGCAAACGTAATTAATCACTTTATGGGTGTTCTGAACTTGTAGTCAATTCTGAATTTTGTGCACTGTGGAATTATAAATCTCTGGAAAGGTGATAATCAAAAATACCAATATGGTATTAACAGTTACATTTAAAAATGAGATTCCTGTACATACACACACACATCTGGCCATTCTGCCCCTTCAGACTCTCACTGGTAGCTGCAGAACTGCTCTACAAATAATTTTTGCCATTGTCCACTAATTCACCCAAACAAATCATTTGATGCTACTGTTTGTAATGGGAAAAACATGAATCAACAGGCAAAGACAACTAATTTTCAAATCTAAAAGGAAACCACAAGAAACCTTTGTTATTGTCCTCAAAGTGTCTTCTTGTCCCAGCTGCCAACAAATCCTTCGTTTTGACTAAAATGCTTCAAAATATTTGTGTCCTCAGTTTACATCTCCTTTCTGAGACAGTCTCTCAGTGGAGAGGCATCCTGTTACTAATTCCTGCTTGAGTTTAAAACCAAAGGAAAAACATCTGAAGCCCCAAACAACAGGGATATCAGCAGCAAGTCACAGGAACCCAGCCCTGTCTCCCTGCTGGCATCTTAAACCACTGGTTTTATCTGTAAGATCAAGTTGAATTTTCACATGTCAGTTCTGATACAGTCTGAGATGACAACAGTGCACAAGAGAAGCTTAAAAAAACAGATGCATTCACTTTTTAGAGAAGTACATAGCGTTTTATATGGAAATGGAAAGTGCAACCAAGCATGATGAAAAGAATGGAAACCAGATGAAAAGGGCAAACAAATAGAGAAAGGCCATTAAAATAATTACATACTCTTATTTTCTATAATTAATATATTTAAAATGCAGAATTTTCTATATTCAATTTTTTTCAGTATTTCCTATATATAAATGATATATTTCTAGGTATAGTTATTTAAAACACAGAATTTTCTATCTGTTCATTATAGCCTAATCCTTATTTAAGAGAAATGCTGTCCCTTTGCTCTGGTGGGATGTAACTGCCTTTTGAAGAAATTGAACTGGGTATGAGAAGTGATGACACCAATGAAAATCTACAGGAGGGTTATGGCTCATGCTGGAAACTGAACAACTGCTGCAAAACACAATTATTTTAGAAAAAAAGCTGGAAACCTCCAAGTTTTATTGATGAGTAAGAATGCTCAATACTGGCACAGGAGAGAAACCAAGCCCCAAGCTGAGCTTTCTGTGCTGTTTCAGACACACAGAAGATGTGCTGAGTTGAGTATTTTGGAAAGTCATGACTCAGCAAATAGCTGAAATACAACTCCCCATTACACAGGGAAGTGTCATGATCTGAACCTCAAAAAAGAAGTGGTATTATTTGACAGAAAGGGAGGAGGACAGGGGAAATCTTCCACAAATCCTTACAATGGCCAGGGTTTTAAAGCTGTGTTTTTTCAAGATGAGCAACTTTCTTTGAAACACCAAAGTGAACAGCTCTAGGTAATGTTATAACAAAAATTCCACTAAATTTCTTCACTGATGCACATAGAGGCAATATGTAGAAGCTTAAATTTCAGGTAGCTCTGAAGAAAGGCTTTACAAATTACTCAAAATTACTCTGTCTGGTCACTGCCATTTTAGATACAATTTGAGAAAAACACACCACAAATTAAAACTGATGCTGTGGGATTGAACAGAAACCTAAACAAGAGGCAATGGGTTGTGGCAATAATTAGTGTCCTCAGAAAGTTATACTAATGAATATTAATATTCTGTTCACTGCAGTAAAGAACTGGAATTGAGATGCAGTTACAGTTGAAAATGAAGTTTTTTAAAATGTAAATAGATCCCAGCCACACACATCCCCCATTGCAAATTTAGGTTTATTCCCACCTAACGACGTACTCCATGCTTTTTGCAATGTACTGTTAATGTTTTTAACTACGTGATGAAAATCTGTGTTTAATATCTCAAGGTTTACCAGCAGTATTTTGTCTTGTCCTATATTTTTTTCCATAAGTATATCCATGACCACTGATTACAGAAGGAATGCAGTAACTGGTACAGGTTTCAGAAATGCAGTGTACTGCCAATCCCAAATTCTCCATCTCATGTTCTGTGCTGACTTTAACAGTCATAAATTTTTTTTTCCCCATTGCTACTTTTTTCCAATAACTATAAACTTGTGTGTTTGATTTTAAAAAAAGCAAACCACATGGATAATTGCAAAGTTTAGGATTCCATCTTTGTCTCTGATCAAAACCAGCCAGCAACTACACGGACTCATCGTGACAACTAAGAGTAAAGCAATTTAAAAGTCATTCTGTTCTTATATTTCATTGGAAGGTTAAAAAAACTGCTGCTGTAATTTTCAGTATTGTCTTTTTCCCTTCTAATTCCTGAACAGAGCAGAAATAACCTCACATTCTTGAACATGGGTGTGTTTTTTTGACTCATGGAAATAATATTTTGATCAGTGTTTTAATTAAATAACAGATCCAACTTCAACACAGCCCTTCTGTAAATAACACAGCAAGCCAGGAGGCGTAAGTTAAATATTTAATAATGATATAATGTGAGAGAAAACTGTTAAAAATAAGGATGATTGTAGAACATTTAAAGCTATAGAATGTACTCCTGGTGCCAGGTGAGATGGTAACAAGTACAGTGGTTTGGGGTTCCCCAAGGAAATGGATATTTTGCAAGCATATTAAATTATAAGAGGTCTGCATGTGGCTACTGCTCACCTGTGGCACCACAAGGGAGATACCACAAAGGGTTTCAGGACAGAGATAAGGAAAATTCTGTATATGCAGGTGGCCTGTGGTGCTCCTAATCAGGCTGTAACATGCAAAAGTAGAATATTGCAGAGTTAAAAAGGGAGGATGGGGAGTATCTGCTTTCCTTTGATGCTCAATGAAATAATGATAGGTCAGCCAGATTGTAACTATTAAATAAAGTTATAAAGTGTGCAAAACAGCATCAGTAGGGAAGCTGTAAACCTTGGCAGACTGCATATTTTGAAGTGGCTGAGAGAAGAACTTGTGAGGGTGAAAGGGGAGCAAAGGGAATAAAGGAATAGAAAGTAAAGCAAATAATGAGATGTGGGCAGCCAAGAGGAGTTGCCTCTGTGGTTGCCTTTCAAAAGCAGCAGGACAAGGCCCTGCTGTGGCCTCAGCCTTGCCCTGCTCCCAGCAGCGGGTTGGACTCGCTCACCTGCCCGAGCTCCTGAGCGCGCTCCGAAAGGTCGGGAGTAATTCCAGCAGCACGGGAAATTATCAGTGCCTGCCTGAACACATGATTCCCTCTGCCCTGCTAAGCCAGGCTACACCTGCCATCCACTGCCTCAGAGAAGGCTGTTCCTGCTCTTGTCCTGCTTGGTCTGCCCATTATGCAGATAAGGTTCCATTTCTAAAAGGTATGATACAGAACTGAGTTTCAAGGTCTCTGTAGGTTGTGACCATAAACAATTATTTCAACTCTTCTTTCTATACTCTGTACACCTTATACTTTCTATACTTCTTAAATTGGCCTAATGATTTTTATTTTCAAGATATCCTCCTATTCCTTCAGCCTACTGGCTTTCTTTGATGACAAAGATATTACACTGCAGGCACCTTGAAGGCTTTTGAGAAACACAAGTTATTCCTCCTGTTTCACCGTTCTCCATGTATTTAAGTGGCCTTTCAGACAAAAGATGAAAATCTAAAAGCTCTTCTCAGCATCACAGATTCTCTTATGGCAACTTATACATTAATTTGACCTCCTCTGAGGTTTAGAGCAGGGGCACAGTAGTGAATGTTTTTCCTCCCTCCATTACCTCCTACAGAAAGGAGAATTGATAAAAAGGAAAACAACAACAGTATTATTGTACACCGACTAACAGCTCTTGTTATAAGAGTTAAAGAATCCATGCCAGAGGCTCCAGCCTTCACAGCCATTTCTCACATCCTATGGCTCTTGCTCAAGATACAAACCAACTGTGGTAGTTTGCCCCAAGATATAAAATAATAAAAAGTTATTCTAATTATTAGTCACTGCTCTTTAGTCTGCCTCTTCTCAAAGGACACAATTCCACATTGAAGCATCTTAACAGACCAAAACATTCCCACTGTACAACTCATTCCAGCAACTGGCCGTGGGATGGACAGGCATAACATGACTTGCAGAGATTGGCAGCTTGCTCTGTGCTCTTGGATGAACTATTCCCATAAAAACAGTCAATAATGGATCCCTGAGGACACAGCAGTGTTTGCACTCACACAGAAACTACCTGAACTGTGTATGTCTGCAATCATTTGCCATCCTAGTTTGAACTTTCAGCAGAATATACAGCATTTGTTCTTTAGTTATTATGACAGGTAAGTTTATATGGAAAATTTTAATGTAAATAACAATATTAAAGGCAATCTAATTATTAATCTTACACAGATTTAAATCTTATTGAAAAGCAGCAGATGATGTCCATTCTCAAGACACTTCTTTTCCAATTAAAAATCCTAAATCTTCTTGATACCAGGCAGCCACAGTCACTCTTTAACAGCTCCTACAATTTTCAAGTGCTACTTTTCATTGCAGGAAGATGCAATGCCATTTTCATGAAGAGGGAGCTGTGTCTTTGCAGACCCCCCAGGCTGTCTTTACTTCTTCCTTAATAAAAGCTGAGACAATAAGCAAGGGCCTGACAGAAAATCTTAAATCCTCTAAGCTGATTGAAGGATCTCAATGTGTGTCTGAATCTACACCTAACTAATGAAGACAGACTGAGAGACTTGGGGCTGTTCAGTCTTGAGAAGGTTTTGGGGACACCTTAGAGCCCTTTCCAGTGCCTGAAGGGGCTGCTGGGGGGCTGGAGAGGGACTTGGGGCAAGGGCTTGGAGTGACAGGACAGGGGGAATGGCCTTATTAAGCTGAATGAGGGCAGGGTAGATGAGATTGGGAAGGAATTCTTCCCTGGGAGGGTGCTGAGGCCCTGGCACAGGGTGCCCAGAGAAGCTGTGGATGCCCCTGGATCCCTGGCAGTGCCCAAGGCCAGGCTGGATGGGGCTTGGAGCAGCCTGAGATAGTAGAAGGTGTTCCTGCCTGTAGCAGGGGGTGGAATAGGATAAACTTTAGGGTTCCTTCCATCCAGATTTTTCACTCCATTCAATTGACTGTCTCCATTCCTTTCAAACAGCTCCAGCTAAATTACCAAAGTTTAATATTTATTTTGCCTTTGCAAAGCAGAGCACAGTAGGAATGCCTATTTAAAGGGACAATGGGTTCTCCCAATTTCTTTCCACCACACACCAGTTAACAATTATGGTTAACTCAATGGTTACACCATTCATGACTATCTGTCTAAATATTCCTCAGACTGTGAGTTCAAGCAAACGATGGACTTTTAGTGCCAGCAGGACTGGGAGTCCCAGGTGAATTTGTCATTTAGAAGCTCAGCAGACCCATCCCATCACCCACCCGGACACTCAGCAGCGATCTGGGGATGCAGGAGAAGGCTCTGCTGGCATGCACAGGACCTGTGGTAATGTACCCTTAATTCCCTCCCTTCTCCTCTCTGGATCACCAACTTCCCTGCAGCTTCTGCAGAGCTGAGCTTCAGGATCATGTTTCAGGATGTAATTAGCCTTACAAAGAGAAAAAATGAAGGGAAAGCGCTTAGGTCGTTTTATTTTCCATGCATAAGCTACAACTTGCAGTGAAATCATTGCCGTAAATAGACAAAAGAAAAACTTTCCATGCTAAAACTTCAGCAAAAAGACTTGCTGCTTATAGATGACAGGCTTTAAATGGAGGAGGGGATTAGGAAAAGACGAATTGAAAAAAAAAGTTCTAATTTTAATGAATGTTTTTATGTTAAGGCTACATCTGCTAAAGTGCATTAGATCTTATTATTTTATATAAATCTACATTAAAGTCAAGCCACATGGAAATGAAACCTCTAAATACATAAACCAGCACCGAATAAAATACATATTTTTTGTTTCTTTTGAAAACACTCAATTTCCTTTTTCCTTATGTGACTGTAAGCACTGGAAAAGATTTCCAGCTGTGCCTTGTCAGCCTCGGGACCGAAGGCATTGTGCTGCTCCTCATTTGCCCGAGTGAGGTTCCAGTGCTCCGAGCACCAGCAGGAGCTGAGGCTCTGCACACACAGCTCAGCCCTGGCTCCCCAGGGGAAGAAGCTATTTCAGACTTAACTAAGGAATCATCTCACATGTTTCAACAATCCCTACAGTTTTCTCTGTTTGTTTTAAAGATATCACTGAGATTTTGTTTCATTTGCAACGGGAGACTAAATGACAGCAAGCAGAATCTGCTGTTAGGTTAGATTACAAGGTAAAATGTTTTACATTTTAAATTACTGCTTAAAGCATGGTGTTGAATGGCTTAAACTTCATGTTAACTTTGCAAATATGTAATATTTGAAATGAAATAATGTGGGCTGTATTTAGCAATACTGAACAGAATTGCCTTTCTAGATAAAGTGTGCAATTCCCGTTGAGCTGCTTTTTGTTCTGTCTGAATGTTTGCCGTGAATATCCAACTTAAACTAATGGGAAGTGCAACTGGTCTGGCTGCTATGGATAAATGTAACTCATTTCTGTGTAATGCTTTTAAAAAAGAGTGAGTGAAAAATCTCGGTAAAGCACTTTAACCCTTGTGTGTCATGAGAAGTCATGCTGACATCTTAGAAATGTGTTTGAATTTTGACTGAATGGATAAAGATTGATTATTTAATAAATTCTGATACTCTGCTATTTCTAAAGGGTCTCTCCTTTAAAAATTAACTATTTCCATTAACATAATAGCAAAGTGACAGTTACTGAAGATAAAGGTACAAATTACCAAACATATTACAAAGTCAAAGTAAAGGTAATAAAGATGCTTTCACATACCCTTCCTGATCTAAATATTAATGGGTAAAATGAAAAAAGGTATAGCAATGCAGCCATGTTGGGTCTATTTGGCAGCACTAACAGTTAATAATACACTGGCTATGTATAACTATTTTTTACTATGAAATGATTTATTATAAAAGTCATAAATTGAATAGGCTGTATTTTCCCCAATTTAAAAGTTAGCTGGCCCTATACAAAATACAACCTCCCAAGAGATAATCTGAGGATCCCAGACATGGCAGGAAAGGCTCAAAGCACCCAAGGCCTTTCAGTTTGGGCCTTAAAATGTGAGGCAGCACTTGTTAACTTAAGCCAAGGAAAGGAACTCAGTAGCTCACTGCTGTGCATGCAAAGAACACTATTTGGTTGAAAGTAGCAATATTAAGCTTTCAGTGCCATAAGTTAAATTGATGTAACAAAATAGCATATAAACTCACATATATTAACAGGATTAGCTTCTAAAGACATTTTTTTGGGGGGGGGGGTGTGGTGTGTTTTCTGTTGTTTTGTTTCTGATTTTTAAAAATTTGTATTTAAAAAGTTCTTTATGAAACAAAGTTTCAATTCAAAACCATTTTCTTTACTACAGAATTTTACTCTCTAAGTTCCTAGCCAAACATCTTTTAATGTACATTAACATTTGTACAGTTAATGTAATATAATTCACTCTATATTATTCCTGACTTTTAAAAATAAATGGAGAAGGGAAAAGTATTTCAGTTATGCCATTATGTGCCTCTGGTCACAGGAAAAAATGGTTAAATGTTAAAAAAGCCCAAGTGTAATGTAGCAGCATTTTAATTGCACAGCTATGGTGTTATTATAGAGTATCCCAGAAAAATGGGACCATAATTAAGATGTCAGAAACTTGACAGAATGGACACACATGGTCAAGCCTTTCCTTTGTACATCCAATTTTCCCTGTGGACTCTCGGTGTGTTTCAGCCCAGCTTGTGGAACAGCAGTTTCCTGTGTAATTTTACAGCCACTCATTACCACGCAAGTCAGACACCAAATGCTTTGGCTCATTTGTCCTGAGGGACTCAGAAATGAGCGCTTTCTTAACAAGAACAGGCATTTTCAATGGAGAGGACAAGCTTCTGCATCTATCTGAGATGTTAACTAACAGTAATTGCTGTAAATAAAAAGCTATAGAGTCTATACAGCATTTTGGAAGCGATTTTTGAGGGGCAGAAAGCAGCAAACTAAAGTTTGGATTCATTTCAAAACCCTCTATTCCAGGAGATGCTGTGAGAATTTTTAACAAAATTTGTAATTTGTACCAAAAATGTGACCTGTTCTATAAATCAGAAAATACCAAGATGAACAAGCTTTTTAACAAAATCTAATTCAGGCCAAACCACAGTTCAAGTTCCTGAAATAATACTGTCCAATATTTACACAATATAATAATAATAAGATTAACTCCAAAGTGAAAGATGACATGTAAAGCCAGACTGATGAACATTAAGAAAAAGCATTTTTTTATTCCTCTCAGAGAAAAACCAAGCCTTGTGTTGGCCACAAAACCCAAGAGCTCCAAGTTCTTTGCTAATTCTCCCTCTCCCAAGAACAGAAATGTCCCGTCTCTGCTGTCTCAGTTAAAACAGGCCACGGGACACCATAATTTCCTTTTTGAAAGAATTATGCAACAGAGCTCTGACAAATCATTTATGAGCCTGGATGTACAGGGTCTTATTTCCACACTGGTACAGCAGTCCACTGCTGGATATCCTTCCTGTGCACGCTCCTGAATCCTGACTGCTCTGTTTTGGAATGCCACCTATTGGTGACAGTAAATGTATTTTTTCTGTCACAAGCATAAGGAGGCTCAATTATTTTGAATTTTTTAATAAGTAAATGCAGAACACAACCTATTCTAGATAGACCTTACCACAGCCTACACTTAATAAAAGCTTCCACTGGAGAAGCAGCTGTGGGATATCACAAATAGCACAGACTTCCCCAAGGTCTCCTCTGCAGAATCAAGAAGATCCTGCTAGAGAAGAGGATGGCCAGAGATGGATATAAAAGCAACATCTCTTCATTTACAGTAAAAAAACCACCTTGCACAGAAATGCCAACCCAAAAGCATTTGGGGCAGCACATCACAAATGAATTGGACATTTTTCTGTTACTTTGCCATTCCCACACTCAGAAGTTACGACACTCTGGAACAAATAAAAAAAAAAGCAAGACACAATTTTCAGAAGTCTCGAGGAGTTCCTTGCTGGAAGCAGCAACAATTACTGAACTTCCAATGCCTGCTGGCACTGCAAATCTAAAGCACCTCTTCAAATGCAACCGCACACACAAACCAGCACGTGTTTGACTGTGAGTGTTGAGAATCACTAAAATCAAATCGGTCCCTGAAGCTCTCAGAGGGCAATTTCCTCCCTAGGGAAAGCTTGGTTATATTGACCTACCACATTATTGGTTCACCTGCCTTGGAAAGTGCCGTATATGAGTGACATGGTCCTTAAAGCTTTCCAGGTACCTGATTTCCCTCTTTTTTCCCATTCCAGGACTCTGTGGGACCCATAGACCATGCAGGCACCATCACTGCTCTGTTATTTCTTGCTTGTCTTGCTGTGCACCGATTTTTGCCCAGCTGAAGGCGGTGCTGGCAGGAGGCAGAGGAGGAGGAGGATGCACAGGGAGATGGGGAGGAGCCCCTGGGCAAGGCACAGGAACCCGAGGGCACCCGGGATGGAGCCCAGGATCCCCCTCATTAACATCGATGACAGCGTGATGGGCGTGTTTGACTCCCTGGTGGGGCTGGGGGAACATGAGAGCACCTACAGTGTCTTACCAGGTGAGAACAGAGCCCCTCTTCTACTCCTGGGGGGGCTGACTTTTCATTTCAGATGTACAAACTCATTAAAATTTTATTTTAGCTCTACTTCCACACATGTCTGCAGCCTTCTGCAGTAATTTTGTTGTTAGCATTATGAGGCTTTTTGATTGAACACTGTTGGCCAGGTATCAGCAATATTTCCTGCAAATTTTCTTTTCATCATCAATTATTTTTTGATCTTAACTAACAAAAAATATGTTGGGGTATTTTCATAACCTCCAATGTGTAGCAAATTTGAAGGCCATTTTGAAGAATTTATTGCTTAATATATCTTCTAAGTCAATTAATATTTCACTGAGGCCTCAACACCAGTAACAGCAGCGTTATTTAAAATAGACTCACATTTTGATTTTTACTTTATGTATGGGTTGCATTTTTGAAAAGCACATGCAAACTTTCAGGAATAATTCTTGATTTTGTAATTACCTTAATAATACTTAAT
Source organism: Cyanistes caeruleus (assembly GCF_971803275.1). NCBI lineage: Eukaryota > Metazoa > Chordata > Aves > Passeriformes > Paridae > Cyanistes > Cyanistes caeruleus. Next base: position 17,267,294 of record NC_141711.1, read on the forward strand.
GTGGAAGTTACACTATAAACAAGACCCTTATGATGCAAAACTGAGTTAAAAGAGAAAAATCCTACTCATTCAACACGAGACCACTCTCATGCTCCACTTATATTGAGAACCCAGATTTATTTAATAGAAGTTCAATAGTATGACTTATATAAAACTTGCCTTTTTGGTGATCCAGAGGTTTTCACACTGCTGTAGTAATGTGTATTATGGATACAGATATTTCTGTTCCTCCATCGAGAGATCACACACCAAGTAAAATCATCATATGCAATTTAATGAATTTTATGGAAAAAAAAGAGAATGCCCTGATTACCATATTCATATAAAATGGTAATAATCTATTTTTATAAGCAAGAATTTAAATCTTACAGTGTGTCACACAACAGATGTGACCATTGGGCTAAGAGGTCTCAAATAGCCAAACATAAATCAGCCACATTTTCTCCACAATTACTGTTTGTTGTGAGTCCTTACTTCAGAAAGGCTGAACCATTTCAAATCAAATATTTGAAAGGAAGGGCTTTGAATAGAAAAACTAGCAAAACTCTGAATTACAGCATTTCCAGTGTCTGTTAAATTGTATAGATATTACTGATGTCAAAGCTTTAATTTAAAAGTATTTTTAAAATGAAACAGAGGAAAATAACACGTAAGTAGCATACACTTCATGTAAAATATTCCAGAGTTTCTGTCAGGACCATCAGTCATGCTGAAATAATGCAGAGCTCTTCCCCCTCCCCGCCTTGCTTGTTTCTTTCTATCTGGACTTGCATCCAAAAGCTGAGCTAAAACCACTGAACTCATTTTATTTGGAACTCCACGCTGAATTTACACCATATTTCCAAAGGTTAAAAGTCCTATGCTCATCTGCCAAAGACTGGAACCACAAGGTATTTTTTAGTCTAGCTTTTAAAGTTCAAAATTTTTTCAAGTTAATGTCAGATTTGGAAAAAACAGAGTCTATTAAATAATAGAACACTATTATTAATCATGCCTCAGAATACAAGAAAATGAAATCCAAATATTAATTTCCATTCTCTTAGCTACTTGTTTTGCTCTTAGTAGACTAAAAAAAAACAACCCACCCAAATTTACAGATATATGCGGGATGAAAATTAACAGCTACATGGAGGTTTAACAGTAACCAGACATATCTAAGATTAGAATCATGTGAACATTTAAATTAAATCAAACAGTTGGCCACAACATGAGATAATTTGCAGTTGTCCATTAGGTAGAGCAGAGTAGGATGTTCACTGCTGCACCATTTTTGATCTTTCACCCCCCACTTCTCCCGGCTCACACCACCAGGCTGAAGTGACTCAGTGGTCAGGAAATTTGAGGAGCATCTCAGCACAGCCTTTTGTGCCTCACAGGGGTCTGGGAATCCCAACAGTGCCAGACAGAAGTTCTGCAATACACCACAAGGGTAAAATCTTTGTCTTTGAGCACACACTGCTCCTGCCTTTATGCAACTCTCAAGTGCACAGAAAAAAAAGGATCATTTGTTAAAGAAGCTTGCAGAGGCCAAGCCTGATAACTCATATCTTTAGGCTTATTCAGACAAGATTTGCACCCACTTCTGAAACACTCTAGTAGCTAAAACAAAAGAAAGAATTTGAGGAAGCACAGAAGAATTTCCTTCTCAGGCCAGAGTATGCTCCTTTGGAAGAACTGATGTTTTATTGTTTAACATGAGAAAGTGCAGGATTTTTTGTGTTTCTTTTGGAGATTATTGAAAAGAAATACTGTGGTGTACTGGCAAGCACATAAACCCCAAAGTCAGGATCCAGCAAAGAGCTGGATTGCAGATACCTGGGTGGAATGACAAAGGACTTAAAGCCAACTAGCACTTGGCCTGGGCTAACTCCTCTCCTCCTCCAATTGACATAGCTGGAGTTGCTTAGAGCATTTTATGCAGCTGAAATGATGCAGAGATGTCCTAGACCTTGAAAAACCAAGATGCAACTACTCAAAACTTTAATTTCTTGCCTTTTCCATCCTAAGAGCAATTTAAATCAAAGCATTTTTTAAAATATATGGAATATAGAGGATCATGCAAACTGGATGAGTCTGATAACTCATTTTTATTGTAGAAAACAGATTGCTATCCACTGGTCTTTGAGTAGAAGGAAAATGGAAGAACCTTTGTTATGAAGTAGGACTACTTTGAAAAATTTTGCAAAATGCCTCATTTTGAGACAAATACTAATCCCAGAGACATTTCAAACCAAATATTTCCCAAATAGTCTTACAAGGTTATTTAGAGGCTATCCTGAATATTCTCACTAAAACTAAACAGCCAGGCATGGAGCAGGGCAGAGTGTGGGAAAACACTGCAAAGAACCCCTCCAAAAACAATTTGTGCACCACAAGTGAAAGTCTCCTGGCACGCAGATTCAGGTGATATAAGATGTTCCTACCATTTTAATTTTCATCTGAAGGAAGAAGTCAAACTGAATAGGAAAAGAGGAAATTTCTTTACGTACAGGGAGAACAAAGTTAACTTGGAAATGGGTTTTCATCTCAAAACAACACTTCAGCAATGCATTCTTAGGTTGATTAGAAAGAGGAAAAGGAAAGTGTGAGGGACTTCAGCTTCTCAACAAGATTTAGAGGTACACACAAAAATAGGAATATTTGCATGGGATGAAGAACCTCAGCCTTGGTTTTCCTCCTCTCAAAAGACCAAAAATAAAAAAGCATCATGCTAAAGTGCAATGTTTATCCTGGAGTCTGGGTGAGAACTGCCCAGGGAAGATTCTGCTGAGGTAAACTCCACCACTGGAAGCAAAGTGAGATTGGGATTAATTTCCTTCCCAAATCTCCATGTTCTCCAAATCACTTGCCTACTGAATATCTGACTGGAGCTTACAAAATTACATTTCTTTCTAAAAATTTCAACTGGTACCCTGGGGAGATCGCAATCTTTTGTAGATACATGTCCAGAAACTCGAGAGACAGAGTATTTTATAGCACAAATTGTTCTAGATTGCTGCTTTTCTAGCAAAGAGGGTTTTTAAAATGGTTTTTTTTTCAACTAAAGATATTTTTGCCATCTTATCAGTCATCCCAGAATGGACTTTACTTCCACCAAGCCTATGAGCTGTCACTACATACTGAATATTGTTACCTCCCCAGTTCCACAAGGCCTTACTAAACCTTTCTCATTTCATATGCAAGATATCAGAAAAGCTCTCTAGTGCACAAGAGAGGAATAGATGAAGGTCTGGAAAAAAACTATACAAGTTTTGCATAACTGGAGATTACTAATAAGCTGAAGAAAATGCAGTGATGAAAAGTAAGGAATTATGATAAGAGCCTTTGAATAGGGTGTATTTTACATATTTTCCAAATGAGAACAAAATAGTAGTGCTTCTTTCCAAAGATTTAAATGAACACTCTTGGTTTACTTTTAAGCTGTTTAACTCCAATTTCCCATTTTCTGTTCCTAGGGAAGAAGGGGCAGTGCACAGCTAACGGGATGATCATGTTCGACAAAGCCGTGTGGTCTCCCAAGCCCTGCGTCACCTGTCTCTGCTCCAAGGGAGAGGTGATCTGTGACACAACCATGTGTCACCCCCTGAAATGTCCCCAGACCATCATTCCTGCAGGAGAATGCTGCCCAGTGTGTTCTGAGACTGGTATGGGACACCACAGATTGACTGTTTTGAAACTGCCTAGTTTAAACCCTTACATAAACACTGCATTTAATGATCCCAAGAGTTACAAGGTACACATTATCCTGAATTCCAGGATAAAAGCAGCTCTTCAGAGTTTCTGTTCAAGTTGACCTTGGTTTCTCCAAGTACTCTGTTAGATGAGTTTGATACAACGTTTAAAGAAAAGATGATGCTAAGTATGCTATAGTAAAGATAATTGTATTTCATTTTTTACTTCCCCTTTCTGCTTCCCCCTCCCTTTACAGAATTTTGTAAATGTACAAAAAAATAATATCTATTTATATTTTCTAGCCCACTTCCATTCACAAAGGATCAATCAATAACTACTGGCTGTTACTGATGTGTTAGACATACAGAGTGGTAAATCTTTTTTAGGAGTGCAAAAACATGCAGCAGTTTGATGTAAATCAAGAGCAGAAAGTCAATTCACAAGGGAAGCCACAGAACTACAATCTTGGTTTTTCACAATAATTTAAATAAAATCAGTACCTTTAAAAAGAAAAGGAATGGAGGAGATAAATATCAGATGTGATTTCCTTCCCATACTCCCAATATTTTATATACCTGCAAAGTGCTGCACTCAATCTCCTCCTACTGTAAGAAATATTTATCCTCATGTGTATGTGCGTGTGACACTGAGATGAGACATCATAGGAATTCACTCTAGAACTGTGAAAGTCATGTTGACTGAGACATTTAAACTCCTCTTATTAGAACTGTCCTATTATGGAAGTAAAAACTGCATTTTGGTAATGGAGTTAATGCATTTCCCTGGTGAGATCCCCACCTGCAGCCAACTCCTCCCCTGACAGTTCCTTCTGGAGGAGAACAAGTCTTGACCTTTGTGAATTTTTTCCAAATTACCTCCCACTCCCAGACACATTATTTTTCCTCTTTAGACACCTCCTTCAACACAAAACACATAATTAAAAAGAAGTCAAAAAAGGAAAATAATGAAGGCTATATTAATTTTTTCACCTTTTTGTCTGGAGTTGTCAGAAATCATAGCTGTGTACAAACTGTTCTGCATGGCTGCCTCAATCATTTCTCAGTCAAGTGCCTCCTTTCTCAAGCAGCAATTTAAGACCACATTTTTATTCTTTGAATTGTATCCTAAGAGGAATAATATTCTATAGTCATAATTTTTTACTCTGTGTGGGAAACAGTGCTTACTAATATTTTAGTTTCATCGGACTCTTTTGTGTTGTTTTCGTTTTCTTTTCTTCATTAGCCTCCTCGTTGGACTCCAGTGTAATTTCACTGGATGACACCAGTGAATTGTCTGGTGATTCCCCAGACCCCAAGGACCTCGACATCACCAGTGTTCTGCCATCAGCACAAACTCAAATGGAAAAAGATAAGCTGCTTCCAACAGAAGTGATAGAGATTAGAGACAAGGAGGGTCACAAAAAAGGGGAAAAGAAAAGAAAAAGGAAAGGCAAAAAGAATCGCCAGAGGCACAAAGGACGTCGCAGACAGAAGCTGCCTGTCCCCAGAACGGGAGCTGCAAGAGATGTGCAGTATGAAAGTGATGAAGATGATGATGCTTTCAGAATTCCATCTCATTTCCCAATTCCTGTCCCACCCATAGAAGCTCCTCCTTTGCCATCTGGATGTTCCACCTTGGACACCACAGTGAGCTGCATTAATGCCAAACTTACACAAATACCTCCCATCTCAGATCCAGACCTAACAAGTTTAGACCTTACAGGTAATTCATGGGTCTACTTTGCATGACTTTTGTAACATCATCCACCCTAAATGCAGTCAACAGCACTGTTAATGCTTTGTCATTCCTTAACATAGAAGTTTTAGAACTAATTTTACAGCTAGGCCTTTAAAACAAGAAATGAAAAACATTAGACCTGCATGCCAGCGTTTAAATACTAAGATGAATATATCTACACAAAATTAGTGTTCATAATGCTATTTTTTGTGATACATTTTCTAGGTGCAATATTACACACTTCAGGTACAGACTGTATTTCATAATTCAAACTTTTCTTTTTGCCTTCTGTCCCAGGAAATAGCATCACTACTATCTCAGATGAAGCATTCAATGGGATACCTAATTTGGAATGGATTGATTTGAGCAAAAATAACATTACCTCTCCTGGCATAGGTCCCAAAGCATTCAAAGTAAGAAAGCCTAACTCTTTTGCTACCCTCTCAATAATTATTGCTTAAAATAATGTTTTTTGCTTTTCAGTTTATGGATCTAAACCATTTTGCATCATCTATAAGTAAGCAGCGTATGATTCAACAGCTACTTTGAGGAATCTCTCACCATAATCAAGAATTAAAATTAAGATATGATAATTTTTCATACTGAATTTTCAAGCTGGCTTAAACATAAAAATTCTCAGTTACTGAAAGGTGCTGTCCTTCTGCCTGAGTCAATTTGCTGACCCACAGAAAATCATTGGTTTGCTCACAAAAGAAGAGGATAGGCACATAATTTCTAAATGCATGTACTTTGAAGCCCTAAATACTGCGCAGTGTATTGAGGCAATACTTCTACAAATCACAGAGAGCAGCAGGAATGCAAACAGTGATTCTGGGGAACTGCAGCAGGGCTGTGGGGAAGCTCTTCCAGTCACACGTGACACTATCTGGCACTTTTGTTAATATTTCACAGAAACGAACCTAATTAATTAGACTGACAGGAGTAAAACAATACTTTTTAATTCAAAACACTGGATACTACTGCACTGCTGCTGAAAAACTGTACAAAAGGTGTGTTTAAGAAAACCTTAACTGAATATTTAACTGCACATTTTGCACTTTGATAATCTAAGTGCTCTTCTTCATCCCTGTGATAAGATCCTGAAAAAGCTGAAACGTTTGTATTTGGATGGAAATATGCTGGTACTTATTCCCTCTGAATTGCCACCAACTTTGGAAGAAATAAAAATAAATGACAACCAACTTCATGCCATTGATGAAGACGGCTTAAAAGGTATTTTAAAAACTAACATCAATCATATGAGAAGCTAAAAATAAATTTGAAAAGCTGAATGTTGAACCAAATGTGCCTGGTTTGACATAGAAAAGTAATTGCTAGCTTTAAAGTGCTGTGTTTTCAAAAGGCAACAAAAGCTGAATGATTTTCATGACAAAATATTTTAAAATTATATTTTAACTTATGCAACTGCTCCTCTTCCAAAGCAGTTTATATTTAGGGTCACTAAGTGGAGGTGTATTTGCAAGATGTTGAAGATACCTATTATCCTCACCTTTAACCTGATGGCTTTATCTGTGATGAAACCATTCCAGTTATTTTTAAACTGAAGTGAACAGAATTGGATGCCCATGAAAAATAAAGGAGAATATAATTGGAGTCAACCACGACCATTTTAAGCCAGTTTAAACAGAGGCTGTTAGAAAAAAGAGAAAGAAAAAAGAAAGGGTACCATCTGTGTCAGAATTTGATGGACTTTTTTGCTTCCTTTCCTCTCCTGCCAAAAGGGTCCCATCTAAACTGGCTCAACTGCTGCCCTTTCCATTTGGACAGGGAGAGGAAAATGTAAATAAAGCTGCAGTCAATCTCTAAAGCTCTGCAAATTAATAAACAATATAATTCCATGATTATGACATAATAAAATCAGTTAATTTTATTTTTTCATTGCTGTGAACTGATCTGGGTAATGTTTAAGACTGTTAAATGATGAACATTTATTTTAACAAGATATAAGATGGCATTAATTAACTGAAATTAAACTTTTTCTCCTTAGATTTAAAGAACTTGGTCACTCTGGAATTAGAAGGAAATAAACTTAGTGAAGCAAATGTCAGTCCTTTGGCCTTTTATCCTTTGAAAAGTCTTTCTTATTTGCGACTGGGAAGAAATAAATTTAGAATTATCCCACAAGGTCTTCCTGCCACTCTTGAGGTAAAAAAAAAACAAGACAACTGAAATAAATACTAATAACAACAACCCCCCCAGCAAACACCCAAAAAGATGCAATTCCTTCTGTTTGCCATTTCAAAGCAACCTGTATTCTCACAAATGAGAAAACAAAACAATTGCTTTGAAAAATTGTGTTTCTGAAGGTCCCACTCCAGCTACAAACTGACTCTGGTTCAGATTCAGAATTAACAGATAGACCAGGTAATACAGGGGGTAGCAATTGCTCTGTTTGGAATTTGCAGTGGGAAAACTCAGCCTATTCTGATCTCACAAATTTTCTTCCCAAATGTACTTACAGGAGTTATATCTTGAACATAATCAAATTGAAGAAGTATCAGAAATTTGCTTTAACCATACCAGAAACATTAACATCATTGGGCTAAAGCATAACAAATTAGAAGAGCACAGGATAGCACCTTTGGCTTGGATAAACCAAGAGTAAGTACCAGACATTTAAAATACATTTATTTTATTATTCTCTGTTTTTAGTGAGTCAGATAACCAAATAAATATTTGCACTTCATTACTTCTAACTTAGAACTGTAATTATGCTTTGTTTTCCTATGCTAATTTTTCTAAATTTCCTTTGCTTCATTGTGTAATCTAGAAGATCTTTTACCTCAAATCTGTACCATATTAATGTGAAAGTCAATATTTTTTCTGGCCACCCATTCAAAAATAAACATTAATTATAAATAATACTATATACAATCATACGGTAATTTAGTATTGATACACAATTACCACATAGGTAATTTAAAAATAATACTGTCCTAGCCTTATTTCCCATTGGATTAAAAATTATTAAAAGTCAATAAGATGAAGGAAAGACCATGCAGCTGCATTGTCTAAGCACAGAATATAAGCAGAGCGAGCAATGAGGATGCAAGCAGTAAAAGATGATAGTGCTTTTGATTTTCCTGCTAAAACATTTGCCAAGCTGAGCAGAGTACCTGGCCATCACTGGCAGCTGCAGCTCTATCCCTTGATTCCTGAACTTGCAAATTCCTGAAGCTGAAAACAACCATACTGTTACTACTGACAGCATCTCTCATCCCTGGAAGTGAAGTACATGGGACTGATTCATTCACACAATTCCATTTCAAACGGGCTTCAGAACAAAGGTTACAACTCCCTGTTAATGGGATAATGACTGAAATCCCAAGGTTATTCCAGGTCTTCAGTGTAACTCATTATTGTAGCAATCCCAAATTAGTCCATTGGGATTCCCCTGTTCAGGCCTCCCCCCTCCTCATTACTGAAGATCTCTTCCCATCAACAAAATCATTGTGCTTGATTGGTAATTCATGACTTCATTCTTTCTATTCCCAGAATAATTATGCATGACCATGTACCATAAAACGCATTCTGCCCCATTAACAGAAACAAATTTCCCTTGGCAATTTCATTCCCTGGTAATGCCACGAAGCAGAGCCTTGTACAGAACACAGCACTGCCAGAGCAGGAGCTCAGAGAGGTTTCAGCCTTTCTTTTCTTTTCTCCTTTAATGCAGGAACTTGGAGTCAATCGATCTCTCTTATAATAAGTTATATCATGTTCCCTCCTATCTGCCAAAATCTTTACTCCATCTGGTACTTATAGGAAATCAGATTGAAAGAATTCCAGGCTATGTGTTTGGCCACATGAGGCCAGGGCTGGAGTATCTCTACCTGTCCTTTAACAAACTCACTGACGATGGCATCGACCCAGTGTCCTTTTTTGGAGCTTACCACTCCCTGAGGGAGCTCTTTTTGGATCACAATGAATTGAAGGCTGTACCCTTTGGGATTGATGAGATGAGAAAACTACGTTTTCTAAGACTGAACAACAATAAAATAAGGTACTTTCCAAGTTTTTTGTTACATTAATGACATTAAAATAAATAAGACACGCTTTGCTTTAGGAATTTGTTATTTTTAAATAAATATTTGTTAGAAGAGTATAAAGGAGGAGCTGAATCCTGAATTTTCTTCTGCAGTATTCCTTAATATGATAAAAGTGAGACTTCACCCCTCCTCACAGTTATTGAAAATGCTCATCACCAGCAATCACCAGCTTTTCTGCTCCTGGAGCAGAGCCCCAAATGAAAACAAAATAATGGGAGGAGTCAGCAGCTGGAGTCACCTGGTGAGCAGGTTCCACCAGCCCCAGCTGTGCAGCCACACGTGCAATCCAGGCCCTCTGTGCTGTTTTGTAAGGCAAAGGAATGACAAAGAGAATTCCCATGTGTCAGACAAAGTTTCCATTCAGCAACACATGGTAATACTTTCCTCAAGAAAACTCAGTATATTATATAAATGAGAAAACAATGTAAGGAGAGAATGTTGCAAAGAATGGCTTTTGAAAGTCCTCAGTAAATAAGTAACTGAGAAAATTTAATGTACCGATTAACATTTTCAAATATTTAAATAGACATCAACTCTAAAATAAAAGATGAAGTTAAGAGTTATCTGGAATGATTATAACATGATCCCTGCCCTGTGTCACAGGACAGTGCCCCCAGAACGCATCTGCAGGACTCAGACCAGCCACGAGGACGAGCATGACCACAGTGAGGAGGAGAATGAAGATTCCCACTTGGAACATGTTCACCTTGAAAACAACTACATCAACACAAGGAAGCTTTCCCCACATTCATTTTCATGCATAAGATCCTATTGCAGTGTTGTTCTTAAACCACAGAAGACCAAATAAACCCCCCAATTTTGCATTGCAACCCCCATCTCTAGAAATGCTGCTTTATTTATTCTCTCTACTCACTGGTTTGCTTATTTCTGTTTTAAACTCTTCCCACTACCATAAATATGATACTCTATATTATATACTGAAGTAAGGTACCAGTGTGTGTCTTCATATTGTTACATTATAAAACCATTAAATGTAAAAATTGAAGCTTAAGATTATGACATCTATTTTTATTTCTATTAACACTATTCTACTTAAACACAACAGGTCAAACTGTGCCCCCAGGTACACCTTCTATAAGATCAGATTTTAGGATTTAAGAATACGACTAAACCCTCAACTTGGTCCTGTTTTTTTTAACTGAATTTAAAACATTTTAAGTGGTATCATCAATGGTGAAAATTGTACATAAAAGATAAAAGTACTTGAATGATGAACATTCTAGCAAAGCAGGAATCAAATTTCTTAAAACACACACAGGAGTGGATTTTCAACCTAACATTTTGCAGTGTTAAGCTCTCTTCCAAGTGAAATGTTAAGAAAAAAAGTTAAATTGTTTGTTTTAGATGACCCTAAACACTTCCTGTATTCAAACACAGATTCTGATGACCTAGAGGAATGAGCAATTAATATCTATCTGGATGCTTTTTTTTTTTTTTTAAACAAAGCATATTTTAATTTTTTAAAATTATTTTTAAAGTCACAGGAATAGGTTCCATTCATTTGCACCATAGTTTGTTAGATTTTTATACTGTACAGGATGTGTAGTCTTATAATAAATTTAAGAAAAACACCACATATTGCTGCAAGTATTATCATTCAAGTAGATTCTTCTCTTATCAAACATTCAGACTCATAAGACCAACAAGAAATTCTCCACTGGAATTTGCAGGGGATAACACCACTAAAATACAGATGAATCAAGATTTATTATGGCCATTAACATATTTTTTTCTCCAATATGTGCTTTTTCACTATTAAGACACCATAAAAGTGAATTTTTTGCAAGTAATTGGACTGAGATTATTCCTCTGGGGGTTTAATACAATGAGTATCAAGCCTGCCTGACATTACAGCGTGGAAGTTGTTCCTATGAGAAACCCTCAGCAATGGAACGTGACCTAAAATAAAGCTACAACATCAATGTAATGCCCCAGAAGTGAGACAAAGACTGAAGGAAAAATGTTTTTGAAATGGAACACAACACTAGCAGAGGCAGAAGAGCAAGCAGGAGAAAGAAGCCAAGGGATGAAGGGTATGCAACAAATGGGCTTGCTTACTTCAGAAATACACGGGGAATTAAACTTGCACAGCATTTCCATATGTCAGATGGAAGCAGCTCAAATCCACCTATCAGAATCACTAATAATATTGGAAGTGGAATGTGCTTTATTATAAAACTCTCGTCACTTCCCAACAGTGAGCTTGAAAGAATTTTATAAACAAGTAAACGGGACTGTGACCATTTTACAGCTTGTGACTCCTAGGACACAATGACCTGAGAATTTTTGTCAAGAAAAACATGGGAACAAGCTCAGAATCTTTGGCCACCAGTATGATAAAAATATGCAAGGCCAGCTCAACACAAAACTACTATAGTTAGTTTACACTCTAAAATATATTTGAGTAAATCAATAATTTTTGCAGGCTCACATTGGAAATGAATATACTTTGAGAAGGCTTGGATTGAGAATGGATAATAGTTCTGGTGTTATCAGACTCAGAAGTCTTATGAAATATTGTGTGTATATATATATAAAATACAGAAAAAATAAAAAAAAAAATAAAAGAAGTATCTAAATACTGGGAGAGCCTTCATGGCAAGTCCTTCATGAGAATTGCTTTGAGTGAGATCTGGCTAAGCCAATCCAGCACCGTTTCTGCCAGGCAATTGCATTTGAGAGATGCACAGCAGCATTCTCATTTCTCCTGTTCTCCACACACAGATGCAGCTGACTTCTACTCACAGATGAATTCAAGAGTAAATCAGCTGTAAGTTTCTAAGACTGCAGAGATGTTCCATCAGAATTTTTTTAACATTTCAGAGAGGAAACTACTTAGAGTACAGCAAAACCCTTAATACGACTCAGTAACCCAGAGACAAATGCAAGGTAAACAGATGTGAATACAAGGTGTGAATGTTGAAACTGTAAGTGGGAAAGATATTTTACAGTCAGTAAGAGACCAGAATAGGAGAAGTTTGGATTCAATAGCCACAGCAATTCCAGCAATACCACCTCTTCTCGCTGAAGTTACAGATCAGGTTTTGGAAGACCAAACTTCAGGTTAAATCAGTGCTCTTAGGGGTCAGAACCACACCATGACCACCTTGTAGAACATCCCAACCACAGAGGTGAAGCCAGCCCTTTGGAAACAGTGAATGTTTTTAAAGAGATTTCCTTTAAAGCTAGTTTTGGCTGCAAGAAGAATTTAAAAGTTTAGTGAACCATCCCAACTCTCATTTGGATGAAGCTCTGCATAACAGTCTCACTGTCTTCTTGTAAAGTGAAAAAGGTACAAACATGCATGCAAAAAGATTGATAATTATATGGTGGACTTGCTCAGCAGACACACATTTCTGTTTCTTAATGAACAAAAGAGAACCATGCTTTTATTGCATCTTTAGTAATATGACCCCTCTCTTATAGCTAGTTACCATTGAATCCCAAACTCTATTTCAAGGCTTTAATTTTACTTCTCTTGGCACACTGAAGACCATTTTAAATGGGGAAAAAACAGCAGACATGTGAAATAAGAGCTCTGATTTAAAGATGTCAACAACTTCTGTTCAGCCTCAAGGCCCCAAAGTATTGTGGAAAAATGTTGGAACACTTTTTCCATCTAAAAGTAGCGAAGACGTCACTTAAAAACCTCTAAAATGTATTAAACAGATATCCTTTTCCACATTAAGAAACAATCATATGATCAAAATGAATCTAGCTTTTCTTTTCCCCAACAAATTAACATCCTACTCCTAAGTTTTATACCAATTCAGGTACCAAGCAGCTGCCTGCAAGCGTAATTTGAACAACTTTGTGACAACTGCTATAATGAAATTCAATGGAAATATAGTGTTTAATGTTCCCAGTAACCAGGTTATGAAGTCTCATTGCAGATGCAATGTTCCTTGCTAAGAGACACCCTGTTCTCAAATTAAAATTCCATCAGGAGAGACCCATAAAGACACAGCACTGTTCTTTCCTTTTCAGTTTAAGAAGTGAAGAGAGAACATCAAGCAGAACTCTTCATAAAAATCTCCCATTCTACATGATGCAAGAGTTACTGGGTCACTAAAGTACCTTTAAGAACACATTCTGCACCAGTGTGTGTCTATGAAAGAACTTCGATTTGAGTATTGCATAGAACATTGACCACACCAGAAACCAATTTATGGTAAATTATCATCCCTTTTATGATACCGAAACACTCCAGTTAGTAAAGCAAAAGAAACCAACAGATTGATTACCTCTATGGTGTCAACTTTCTCACATAGTAAATGAGCTTCTCTCAACTGGATACTGTTTGATCAGTCTTAAAAGGATCACAGAATATTCTGAGTTGGAAGGGATCCATGGGGATCACTGATCCAACCCCTGGCCCTGCACAGACAGACCAACAATCCCATCCTGTGCCTGGGAGTGTTGCCTAAACATTTCTGGAGCTCTGGCAGCCTTGGGGCTGTGACCATTCCCATTCCCTGGGGATCCTGGTCAGTCCCCCACCACCCACCTTCCTGATATCCAACCTAAACCTCCCCTGACACAGCTCCAGCCATTTCCTTGGGAATGGCAGAAAAAAAACCAAACTACCTCTGGGTGAATATCAAAATTAAATGAAACATCTGTCCCAAAACCACAGCTTTACTTTGCTTCAAGGAAAGTGGAAGCAAAGGAAGCCCAGAAACAGCAATGCTCTTTCTCTGTAGAAATGTCACTGTCAAAGCTGGGAGACTGGCATAGCTGGGCTCTGACCTGGCCCAGGACAGTTCTGCTTGTGCATTTCCCATACAGCCTGGCCTCATCCTTCCTCATCCTGCCTAACTGGTGCTGGACAGAATCCTCCTCATTTCCACAAGTGTTCACTGACTATCAGCCTGTGAACAGTTCATAAAGTTTCCCAGCACACAGTCTGGTCGTTGCTCTGGAGTTCCTTGGAGCAGCACACGACTGCTGCTGCTCTGCAGTCACGTCTGGTAAAAATTCCCACAGTGGGGTGTTGCAGGGTAATACAGGATAATAAGGGGGAATAACAATAATAATAATAATAATAATAATAATACAGGATACAAAGGGCAATCTCATTTGAACAGAGAGATAGATGGGCTGGAGGCTGAGGGCAACTTCACCTCTTGCTACGGCCCAGTAGCTGAACAATTCAGTTCACATGAACCATTCCATTTCAGTCCCTCACTAAAACCAGAGAGTTTGATCTGTATCCTACAGATCCTACATTTCCTGCAGGTCTGTCCTCTATTGATGCCTCTCTGTGTGAATCCAGAGGGCTACCCCAAAAATCAACTGCCCTGGTAACTAAAATCAGCATTTTTTACTTATTTTTACTTGGGAGTTCTGTGAGTAATAAGGTTTATCTGGGGCATTGGCTACAAAGCTCTGTATTCAGAAATTGCAATTTTTTCAGCTTGGGGAATGTTGTGCATTACAACTAATTTAAAGACCACATTAATGTAAAGAAAAAATAACACTGTCTCTTTCCCAGACTACAGCTTCCTTCATAAACATTTCTTTCTTTTCTACAAGAGCACAAATTATGCAAAACTGTTCTGGCTATTAGGAGTAAGGCAGTTGGGGGAAATGCCTGATTATTTATGATAGGATCCATCAACTTTTAGGCTGGATTCAAAACTGGTGTTTGGGAGGTACAGAGTCTGTGCTATTCACTTTCCCCATAAAGGCCAGCGATGCTCCTGCCCAGGGCTCCATGTCCCTTCCTATGGCTGTGCCAGCCACAGTGGACACAAACATTCTCTGTAGTCTCTACAAGTGAATAAATACTCAAAAACTGAGAGAATCCCCCCAGACAATATTCTTCCAGTCTGCTTAAGCCATCCTGGCTCCATTCAATAAATAGCCTTTTTCCCCCTCCAAGGATTTAAGGATTGAAGTAAATTAAAGCATTCAGAATTGGATTATTTAAAAGGTTCATCTTAAAAACCATTTACCTTGTAATCTCTAATAGTCTCTTATGTAAGGAACTTCCTACAGCCACTGAGTAAACAATTACTGTTGTTTGGTAGAATTTCCATTTGTTTGGTGTTTAATTCTTTGTACAGGATGCAGATTTCCACACAGTTATTGAACGCAAACTTCTGATTCATTACTTTTGTTTTAGGCTTTTATTTATATTAATGTATCTTTGATAAATTAATATCAAATGAGTGAGATCAGATCATAACACACTGTTTCCTACAAAGCACTTTGGAGCAGTACTGTTAATTCAGTGAGAAGAACTTCCATTCCAAGTGTGCAGAATTATGGATATATACACAGAAATCTGTAGGTTTTCCATGCAGTACTACTGAAACAAATCTATGTTTCTCTGTGAGAATTTTTCATATGATAGTAATGCATAAAAGCTGACTTATTTTTTCCACAAGACAGATATTTTTCTCAAAGGAGTAATACTGAACACAGCTGTGGAAATACTAGGTCTTCAACAACACTATCAACAAAGACAAGAATCTTCTAAGTGAGTTATGTAATGGTATTTTTAAAGGATTAAAATTAGGAAAAAGGATTAAAATGTACTTATTTTCTTCACAGCAATTTCTCCAAACCCCTGAAAGTTGGCTATGCCAACTCTGGCCTCACTAATTCTGTTCCTTAAAAACTGACAGGGAACAATAGCCCTTGGGAACATTTTGTGGTTCTCAACCGCTTTTCACTGACAGCTCTATATAAACATCTATGGCTTTCCTCTAAATGCAGGATGGTTCTGGACTTACTCAGGTTATTTATTACAAGTCTTCCAGGGAAAACTCTTTCTGCCTTTCTTTCCAGCTCACTTTGGCTCTCATTACAAAGAACTCAGGAAGCAAGACTTTTCCTCTTTCAATTAGACCAATTACTTTCTGGGTCTATATGAAACATTAAAATCCACTTCACTTTCTTGCACATTTCCACAGCTGAGCTATAAATGTTTCATGAAGTATTTCCTTCTATTTTGAACCTGCCACCCACTGATTTCTTTAGTGTTGGTCTAGTTTTAGCATTGGAAATATCAAAATAATTACACTCTTTCTTAACAACATATGGGTTCAAATTAATCTGCATTGCCTGTATTCTGTATTTATTTTGAAGGCTATTTTGAGAGCCTCTGGTAAAACCTTACATTACAGAAACAGTGATTAATTCCCATTTTAGCTGAATTTAATTTCTTTCAAACCTGAGCAAAGAACATCCTCTGGGTTAATGTGAGATGTACATCTTATCCATTAACTGGAAAAACCAGAAATTCTAATAACCATGAAGCAAAGGTACAGTCACAGTATGAATTAAATGCTGAGAAATGCCCATGGCAGGGAGTTGGAATGGATGATCTTTAAGATCCTTTCAAGCCCAAACCATTCTGTGATTCTATGAAATTAAGTTATAATTTGCTTCTTAACAAAATAAAAGTTATTCATTAGTAAGTTACTTTCTAAAGTCAAGGCTCCTTTGTTCTGCTGTGGTAAAATGAAATGGAAATCATCCTTTGTAAAACACAAGTGGTCAAGAAGAAATAATACCCTCTACAATTATTAAATTGTTCTACAAAACAGGTCACCTTTTCCATACCACAAGTTAATATGCAATTATGACATATGTTTTCTTTCAATTTACATAAATATTTCCACTGAGTGGTAAAAGAAGCTTCTGTCATCAGTGGATTTCTGTCTCTGACAAAAAGCAGTGCAAACCAATCTATGGTACCAAACTTCTTAAGTAACACACTTCTGTATTTTCAGATAAATACCTTTGGAAATAGTGTATTAGGACATCTGTCTGACAGCCCTTCTCTGATAGTTTCTACATTTTTTTTTGTTTAATTTAGGAGTCTTTATCATCCTATTTTTTTTTCATTTCAAAAAATGTAATGATAGGACTTATTTGTGATTTTCCACTACAGCTGAAAGGGGAAAAAATGAATGCTAAAAATCAACAAAACACTTTATAGGATAGAAGTGATTAAAGCAAATTTAATTGCCTTTTTAAAAATACCCACTGGCACATAATATATATTAAATACATAGTCCCTACAATTTAAAAGTAGCATAATTATGAAAGTAATACTAAAACTGTAGCAGCAGTCTTTAGCTAGAAGTAAATCAGACTTTTTCAGAAGGCTTCCAATTTCTTGGGAGTACTTAGAACTAGACCCAACCCTGCATGACAGATTTACTGCTTTTGTGTTGATGAGAAACAAATGAAGCCCTCCCAGAAAATTCCCACGGATAAAAGCACACATCTGAACACAGGCTGAGTTAATTAATATGACAGGGAAATCACTTCTTGAATCAGAGTATACCCTCCTTATTATTTGTAATGGTACTAATGATTAGTAATGAAACAAATGCTTTCATTGCTACTATTCCAAAGCGAAAAATTGTGTGTTTCAAAACTTACAAACATTGAGTTTGGAGACCTTCCTAGAGACCTTGTTACTTTTTCCATCTACAAAACAGATGTGCTCAAAGCACATGCAAACATTTACAGACCCAGATTTTTCATTAGACAAAGAAGTGTAAATTGTAGCTAATTACTATCTCAGGAATGTGATATTCAACTGCTTCCACTTCTAGCAATCACAAACTGAGCCAAAGTCATCTTCATTTCGGCCTTTGAATTTTTAATTAACGTAAATTACTTTTGTTGTGAAGTTAGGAAAAGCTAATTCCAAATTAAATGATATTATCTTTTCACTCCAACATGCTTTAAATATTTTTTTTTCTGGACTAGATGGCCACATTTCTTTTTTATTAAAACTAACAACTCACTGGAACTTGATGACAGTCACCACTTTAAGCATTGCCTTTATGTTCTGAAAAACAGGAATCTACCCAAAGGCTCTCTAAGAACATGCATTCATTTACATTCTATATTATTCATCCTCTTAAATAAAACAGAAGGGAAAATGGGGGAAATTCAGCATTTGCAGGTGATCAAGATTTGGGGTTTTTTTTTAAGGCATTGTTGAACTTGGGCAGAGTAAATGCTTTGATATCTAGGAGGAAATGTTCTCAGTCCAGCTTGTATTCCGGAACAGAAAATTTTCCTTTAGAACTTATTGTTGGAGTGATTCAGTAGTTTGGCACTGGTTGCAGTTTTTGATTTTAACTACTGTTTGATTTGCCATTAAAGAATGTCTGATGCTTCCAGTGTCTCTAAGGTAGATAAATACCTACATTCCATAAAAACACCATGTCACATTATCCAAACCTGTGAGCAGCATCACAAGCATGACTGACAATGGACATGTACAGACATCAAAACTAATTTCAAAACCTTCAGTGATCAGGCAAAGCAGTTTCCTGGCACAGTTTGGTGCACAAACCTTTTCACAGGACCAAGGAGAAAAGCATCAAGGTGGGAATAAGCCAGGTGGGAGCCACTGAAATTAGCATTCCCACACTGAGAAAATCGTATCAATCTATAGCCTCAGATAGAACAAAGTTAAGTGATGCTCCAGAGGCAACAGAAACTATCTGCAAGGGTGAAAAACCCTTCAGGTGGTGTTTTGCCTCTCCATCCATTCCAGGTCACCACATCCTTGCATCCATAAAAGCCATGATGAGCCCGACAATCCCATGGATGCTTGGACACGTACACTTGACTTTACGGCTCTTTTTGTACACAAGCTCTCTATATTGTAAGTTATGGATCCGCCCTGCAATACTGCTGTGTTGCTAATAAACATCAGGGACTGAGGACTTTGACTACAAAGGAAACTGTATTTTGATGCAGTTTTTAAGTCAGCTGCCAAAAACATGCTAAAAACTATTAACAAGCAAAAGTTGATTCATGCATGATGATAAAAAAGATTTTTCATGTATTTATATATAGATACTGAAGAATCAAACTGAACTACAAGAAGATGAAGGGCAGATTTTGTATACTCAGCTGGTTAAATGGTGTAGTCCAGCCTGAGAGGAGCCAAAACTTAACTAAAACCAAAATATGTGACCACACCGCACATGGACCAGTTGTGAGCACGAAAGGAATATGTCATGTTATTAAAATGTGATGGACAGGCTCCAAGGCAGCTTTGTGCAGTTGATGTTAGATTCATCACATTATGTAAACCACATTTATAAACACTGCTAGAAAATGAAAAAGTACTTAGTTTGCTTTAGAATAACAAATGTATACAAGAGTGGCTTAAAACAGATTGTAATGGAAGCATCAGCCACATATGGCAGTGTATGTTTGCTCTCTCAGACATATCAAATATTACAAAATATAGTAATTTTCAAGAAAGAAATCAAAGGTAGCAGTTTATATCACTGATGAGATTATTTCAAATATAAAACACCATCCAAATTATTTTTCATCTGCGTATTTCACCATAGTAAGAACGTATCCTGAACCACATATGTGTTGGATATACTTCTTTTCTTTGCTCAAAAATCAATCTCCATTACTCATAAACATTACATAAATATTTTAAGGGAAGACAGAATTCTAATTTTCAACCAATTGTCTTGGTGGAAACAGAAACCACTGAAAAGTTCTGAGCAAACAGACCTTATATAATCTATTAGTTATTTAAACACAATCTTTCTCTGGAAAATACACCAACATTTGCTTGCAAAGAAAATACTTTCAGACTACCATTTGAGAGTATCTCTCTTCATTAAGCTGCCACCATCATGAATTATAAACCTGAGACATTAAAAATGTGCTGCAAATGTTTAAAAGAACAGGCTCATAAAGTAGTTTGAGAACCACTGGTAAGTTTTAAGTACTGCTGTCAAGAGTAATATCTGAAGTTCAGAACTTCAGGTCAAGAGACCTGAGAAGGTGATTTCTGAGCATTTTATCCTAGACTGCAATTATACTGACATGAAAATACTGGATCCACATCTTGAGATATTAAACAGTTGCATTACAAGAACAGCATGTGAGCTATATTTATTTCTGCCCCACTGATACTATATACTGGGCAAAATTGATGGATAATCCACTTTAAGGTAAGATTCTTATATTTTTTCCAGATACTACCACTTTGTGTGTCACCTTCATTATGTAATTGGCTATGACAAACTTTATACACATAGGAATGTGTTCCTACCACCAGAATAAACTAAAAAGAGAAAATAATATGAAAAACCCCGAGTATTCATCCAAAATTGAGACGTTACTAAACCTCAAGAATAGTTTGCTGCAAAACCAGGGTGAGCTGAAACTGCTGATTCAAGTCTTTGCTACTGAACAACGTGAAAAAATAAACCAGTACATTTATATCACAACCCCCAGGCTCTGCTCTCTTCTGTTAAACAGCCAAGAAAGTGTTGGAGGGTTTTTTAAAACAGCAATTTAATACTAATTTCCTCAAGTAAACCCATCCAAACCAAGCTATTCAAAACACAGGGGAGTGTTTGCTTAGGAAGCTTTGGTTTCTACAAGCAGGCAAGAGAATGCAGATATATGCAATTTGAGATTTCAAAAAAGCCTAAGATCATCCTTCAGATTTTTCTGTGGGAATGTGATTGCTTTTGAAACTGTAATTTTATTCCTTGGGAAAAGTGATAGGGAGACTATCATCATTCATCTGTGCTACTGGAACTGAAACACATCAAAAGCAATGCTGCAGGTAACACAAGTCTTGTCTTGGTTAATATCACAGCACTGAAGTTTTAATTTTTGGCACAGAATGCTTTTGTTCCTTAAGAAAGTAATAGCAGACAAAACTATTATATAGTTGCATAACTATTATGCAACTTGTACAAGCATTTTGCAAACAGCACACTACATGTATAATAATAAAAAAATAACTCCCAAGTAAAATTTCCAGTTTTTTTTTTTTCAAAGCAAGAACAGACTTTTAACATAGAAAAGGGCTAATTAAAGAAACAGATGAAGTCAGATGTGCACAGAACTGGGTATAATGTATTTTAAATTTAAAGACACAAAGTGCTTCCCCGACTATGAAACTTGCTTTAGGTAAACTCCATTAATTAAACATTTTTGAAGTTTACATAAACAGAGGCCTATGAAAGGCAAACAAAGAATAACCCAGTCTCTAAATATTGTGATGTGCTCGTCAGTACAAACATTGTAACAGGGCACTTTCTCAAAGACTTGGTTTCAAACCCACAACTTCAATCACAGAATACTGCAAATATTGTCTCTTTTTAAATTAATAGATATGCTTTATTTCCCACACACAAGAGGCAGAAATTTACATTCTTGAACCACTGTCCCCACACAGACTGCTGTCTCCTGAAAGCAGAGCTAAAATTTATACACAGCTACACAATAAAGTCCTAATTTTCTAACTTTAGAAAGTTTTGGCAGCCTGCAGGTCACTGCAGGCTACTGGTTTACTCTGCCACTGGCTGAAGTTTTATAGTTTTATTCAAGTCACACTTTTAAAAGAATAATGGCTAGTGAAATCATAAATAAGTGGGATTCCACAGCAGGAATGACCTGAAATGGACCTCACTGTACTTCCAATGGCCTGATGTCAACTATTATTAAACTACAGGTTTTATAAAGTCTTCCACTAGACGTCTAGAGTTAAGCCAGAAGTTTTGGCTCTAATACAGGCAGTGATGAAAAACATATGAGTGGTAACAAGTCGCCTTAATATCATTCTTCAGTACTAAGATGGGCTAATCTGAAGCAGCACTTTACTCTGGTATCACCCTCTGTGCCAGAAGGATCAAGAAGCTTGGAAGTGGACTTTTTCTTTATATATACTTTTCATTTCAGAGAACTCATTCTAATTTCCTTTTTCCCTATTTTTTTTTGTAATATGAAATAACTGGACATAGGAACCTTAGGTGGATTATCCCAGTGCTTCCGGAAGAACTTCCAAACCTGCAAGGTATGTCCAGTTTGAATAACTATTTTATATAAATAGCACTAAAGGGTTAAGGTTGTCAGTCACTATGTGCAGATTAATAATATCAGATAATTTAGAATTAGAAATGCCACTTTTTAAATGGAACATTTGAAAATTTACTTGCAGCTGAAATACTTCTGTGTTTACTACATGCGAGCTGAAAAACAAATAGAGCTATAGTGAATTATT
Source organism: Cyanistes caeruleus (assembly GCF_971803275.1). Taxonomy (NCBI): domain Eukaryota; kingdom Metazoa; phylum Chordata; class Aves; order Passeriformes; family Paridae; genus Cyanistes; species Cyanistes caeruleus. Next base: position 17,289,824 of record NC_141711.1, read on the forward strand.
TAACTGTCAAAGACTTGTCAGAAAAATGTTACAATTGACCATAACACTTTTTCTCAGTTACAATCATCTATCAAAATCTACTCTACAATAACAGCAGCTCTTACAGTAACAATTCAGTCTTAACTTTCTGTAATTTGGTATTCAACTTGTTGGGGTTTTTTATGTACATATCAGCAAAGTAATTAAAAACAACCCAGGAAAGAATGAACTGTATATGAACTACAACCTAAAAATGCTCACAGATAATTCAGTAACAAGAGTCAAGCAGCTCTCCATAAAAAGCAAATACTCTGTAAACACAACTTTGTAAACATCATCTTAATTATTACTGCCCAACTTCAATATTGGACTATTTCTGACAACAGACATTTCTACAGTAATCTTTCTAACAAAAAAAAAACTTCCTCCTGGTTTTCTTCAGCAATTTAAGTAAATCAATAGAGAAGATAAAGAGTTAAACATAAACTCCTTTTATTTCTGGAATGGGACAATGACTAATAGAACCAGAACTATTTTTAAATATAGATTTCAAAACAGTTATGGTCTTGCCTTTCTTTGGACAAAATCTGTGCAGGGAGCAATGATTTGTGTTATTAATGAACACAGGGACTTTTCCTTGCCTCTGCAAATACCACCAGTGGGTCATTTAAACATTTCCTTTTCAGAAACAATGCCATGAGAAATTTGTCTCTGTACACCAGAAAGAGAAGTGATTTCTAAATATAATTTAGAGTCTTTTTAAGACTTAAATCTTTATGTATTAACTCCTTCTGTATCTTAACTGATAAGACAACAAAGACCACATTGCTGGACTGCTTTGCAGCTGCCAAACAATTCAGAGTTATTTGTTGTTGGGTCTCTTTAGGCACTCTTCCCATGCTAACAACAACTTCTGTTCTCACTGAAAGGGATTTTCATCCCATAAGTCATATTTAGAATTTTCACATCACTGAAATATGTGAATGTTCCACATAAAATTAAGGGTTTTAATCAGATTAAATTATACTGTGACATTAGCTGTTTTTAATGATTTATAAATGATAACTAATAGCATAAAAGTGCCTGTATTCCATGTGTTGTTTGGCAATATGAGTTTGGGTATAGATGACCACATTAGTGAGGATAACTGTACCAAACAATGTGTGCAGTGATTTTTGGACAGTCACATATCTCAGGAAAACACCTTAGAGCATCTCTCCATGTCAAGTGCACTCTCCAAATTCAGTCACCTCACCTTGGGGTAGCTCATGTTCTAGGAAGAAGGTGCTACTCAAAAGCTTTTGGTACTGAAGGATAAGAAGGATTGACACAAAAAAGGTACAAGGAAGCTTGAATTCACCACACTCTTTGTCAAACTCATTCTCAATGTTCTGGCCCGTTAAAACAAGAATGGACAAAGCCAGGCTTTGTCCAAGTGACAACCAGCTGCTCAGGGGATTATTTAACAAAGCACTTAAGCCTGCCTAACAGCTTGAATATGTCAGGAATGGCTCCCCCATCACTCCTCCTTCCTTCTCTTTCCATTTAATATTCCAGCCCTGTCAACCAATCTGTTCCACCCATTCTTTTGTGCTGGTTCTGGTACTCCAAATGATTCAGTTTCTTCGCCTGTGAAGAATATGATGGGTTTTTTGTTGTTCACATTAGTTTTGTGCTGGTGTAGTGAGTTCTGCCAGCTCAGTGAACACCCTAAGAGGAAGAGCTGATACCAGAGAGCTGGCAGGGAGCACAGTCAGGCTCAAGTGGCAGCAGGGGACCAGGGGACCACTAGCACAGATGTACCTATACTTTCTGAAACAGTCTTTCTTAAAATCTTCATGACAGTATTTTCAGAAAGATCGCTAGGATCGCAGATTTTAGGCTTTCTTTTAATTCTCTTATTCTTGAGGTTTAAGCAGAAAGTTTGTCTAAGTTCTTTGAGAAGAGCTGCAGAGTCAGAGCATTTTTACAGAGTCATATCAGCACCTATTTACTGGGAAACTCAAAACCTCAGGTGGGAAAGAACCATCCCCACACCTTCATAAAACTCAATTCTTTAGGATCCATTCTTTGGAGTTTCTTTGGCCAATGCAAACCTGGAGTCAAGCCTGATGATTATTCCTAACTACAAAGCCAATAATGACTTCCTAAGGGCAAAATGGGAAGATGAAGGAAGGACTCTTTGCTTTAAAAAATAAATTTAAACTTAAAAATAAAAAAATCACAACTCAGTTTTCCATACATAAAGGGACTTGTTTTCAAGAGATTTAACTCACAGAACCAATATATGTCACCAGTGACATATTTCAAGACTACTTTTCTAGACCTTTGTGAGCAACACATGTTTTTCAGGCGTTCAAACTAGCCACTACTCCAATCACAGCCTCAATATTTTAATACTTTGAAATCCTAATTTTTGGCTATGTGAAAGGAAATATGCAATCCATTTGCTGCAGATGAGAGTGTGGGAACAGACTTTTAAGTTGTTTCATAAGAGAACTTCCTAGATCCAAAAGAAAGTTTTAGGAACTTACATGCAAGTTCATATTTTAGATTCAGTAAAACTACACAGCCAATGCCTCTCACAAATTGAAGTCAGCAGGGACTTGGAAAGTCCATGTCCCAAGACATCATCACATGATATCCTACATATGGAAATGGTGTCTTATCACTGGATGAACCACTGGGCATTTTGTCACTTCGGACCTAAATTGCCAGCAAAGAACAGAGAGCCTGAGAGACCATGTGTGACAGCCCAGCCATTAAACCACTCGGCCACAAGGAGAACGTGGAAGTCTGAAAGGCTTCCAACTCCTCATCTCCTAAGTCATGGTATGACTAAAGTAGTTAAGATTTTGGCCTTTTTCTGACGCTGAAATAGAAGACTGAAAAGGCCAAATATTCCAAAGGTGCACAGCCAGAGCTGACAACGATTCTCTCCAAAAAAACAGAGGTTCCACACCTTCTTCCCAGCATTGTTTATATTCAGAGTCTTTCAAGGACAGACATTGCAAGGGATTGCAAGAACAACCACAAAATCCTTTCTAGGAGCGTTGCAAGAGAACATGAATTTGAACACAAAGGAAAATATATGGAAAAAATACACATGAAGGTTCTTTCAAAAGATTGCTACATCAGTAAAAGTACATGCCTTACCTGAATGGGCATGCAGCTGAAATATTATGGGAAACATTAATTTAGCTATATGTTGTTTACCTACAAGATACAAAATACTTTGAGATTCTGAGTTCATGCATATATTTGGGGAAAAGAAGTTACCACGTTCTTCTTATGTTATTCTGAACAGTGTTAGATACTTCTTTTTAAACTCCCTGAAACAGACACCAATATAGGAGCAGCAAGGTATGCAGGATATTTGCATTTAATGCTGTTGTGAACCCCCTCCACTAAACATCAAAAGGAGGCTGTTTTGTACAGAAAAAAGTGGTTCAAACAAAACCTCATTTGAATAAGCCAAGTCAAACCCCAGTACAAACCAGAGCACTCTTCCTGCAGAGGAAGACCAATGATAAAATGTTTACATAAATTTAGGTGTTTTTCATCTCCAAACAGATCAGCAAGCATTTAATTAGGTGATCAAAAAAGAATTGACACCCATTTAATATTTCCTTAAAAAGGCCTATGATAGTCTAAGTAGAAACATTTTTATAAACAGGATGTGCGCAACAAAATTTCCTGCAGCCCCTCTTGATTTGTGGAGCACATTTTCAGTTCCAAATGACTTTTGGAATTGGGCTTTGGAGGGGAGCAGTGTCGACCAGAGGGTAGAATCTACATTTTCTCAGAGTTTGTTGCATTCTGTGGCAATTCTTACTATCTCCATTCTCCTCTGCACTTGGTTTTATAGGAGCAAGGGAAAAATACACAAAACACCACACAGAAAAGCCCCAATCTTTGTTTATTGAAAAATTCACACACAAAACTATGAGATTTTAACTTTTTTTCTGGATGTAGTTTAAGTCTCTGATTTCCACTGATATGGATTTCTAACATGCAAGTTGTTCTCAGAGAAAAGAGCCCTCATCAAACAGAAGTCAAGAGAGAATTGGGTTTGTTCAGCCTGGAGAGAAGTTTTGGGTGACTGAATCGTGGCCTTCCAGTGCCTGAAGGATCCAACAAGAAAAATGGAGAGGGGCTTTTTGCAAGAGCCTGGAGTGACAGGACAAGGGGGAATGGCTTGATACTGGCAAGGAATAGGTTTAGACTAAATATTGGGAAGAAATCCTTCCCTGTGAGGGTGGCAGGGGTGGGCCTGGCACAGGTTGCCCAGAGGAGCTGTGGCTGCTCCTGGATCCCTGGAAGTGTCCAAGGCCAGTCTGGATGGGCTTGGAGCAACCTGGGATAGAAAGGTGTCTCTGCCCATGGCAGAGGGTGAAATGAGATGATCTTTAAGGTCCCTTCCAACCCAAAGTGTTCTGGGATTCTACAGTTCTGTGAGATGTGTTTGCATGCAGAGGTGAACTTCTATCATTGGCAATAATAAACAAATGACAAACATGGGAAAAGCTTTGTCAGGACTGAAAACTTCAGAATAGACTAGGAAGAGTTGAATTAAAGTGTTTAGGGAGTGGAATAGTGTGTGTTTAGGAAGTATCCCACTGACTGCATTTTATGCACTGCTAATCAAGTACTTTCCAATTTTATAAGCAATGCACATATGCCAATGTATCCCACTAAAAATATTTTTTCATTGAGAACAAATAAAATAAATCCTATTCCAAGTTCTGGTAAAGTTTACTACAGAAATGCTACTTCAAAGCTCGAAGCAAATGATGACATTATTTGTAAACTAAACTAAAATACTTTGATATTATATTAATGAATTTAAGTTAATATATGTAATTTTATAGTATGAATTTAATTAAAAATATTTATATATTCTTCATCCTTCATATACTAATTAAACCTCAATATTCACAACAGATTATTTTTCAGGACCAGATGGTGTGGCAGTGAGTGAAGTAAACAGTTCAATAGCTTAATTTGCTGTTCCCTATTCACTGATTCTGGTATTTTTTTTCTGTTTGTTCACTTTCCAAGATTGGTTATCCTGATTAAGAAGATATGAAAGAATACACACTCCTTCTCTTCCTGGCTTTGTGCTCTGCCAAATCTCTCACTGGTCCCTCATATTTTACACTAAAGAATATGATGCTCCAAGATATGGAAGATGATGACGATGATGACGATGATGACAATTCTCTATTTCCAACCACTGAACCCATTCTACCACTAATTCCTTTTGATCTGTTCCCAACATGCCCCTTTGGATGCCAGTGCTATGTGAGAGTTGTCCACTGCTCTGACCTAGGTAAGAATGAATTTGTGTGTCTATTCGCCATTGGATTCTCCTTTGGAGGATTTGTCTTTTAAAGGATGAATTATTATGCGGGTACATAAATGGGATGCAAAGTATTCCCTCAGTTTAACTTCCACCAAAAGGAGCACTGGGAACAGTTTAGCCAAAGGCAAATGTGCCCCTGTCAGTGCTGCAACTACATTCCAGTCCCTAAAAGTGAAATCATTATTAATTGTGCCAATTTGAATTAGTGCTCACTGAAGTTTTCCTATGATTCAAGGTAATCAAAGGACTGTACTCACACCACTATTATAGTGACAATGACACATGTTCTCATCACAGCCCTGCCATCTTCCTAAACTTCATCCCAGACTCGTGTCTTAGAAACATTATCCATACATAAATAAAATGTGTTGTTATTATTAAAGAATCAAAAACTTTTGTTGACAACAGCAAACTGGTTAATATATCTGGTCTACAGATTTCAAACCACTTTACATGAATTCACACAAAGAAAAATCCCACAATAATAGACTTGATCTTGAAATAACTGCAATCTATTAATTACAAAATAATTGTTAATAAATTGGACAGCATTTAGCATGTCATGCATCAGCATTTCCACTCAAAACTAAGTTACTGTCCCTGTTGAGTCTTTTCTGCTGATTCAGAACCTCAGATGGCCTGAACTGCAGTGGGTTTGTAACTACAGCAAACTGGGTTGGAGCATTAATGCTACTGGTACTGATTTATGTCAGTGCCTTCTGGTACTGGAAATGAAGTGCTGGCAGTGGACACCCTTCTTTGCCCACACCAAGAACAGGTTTCTCAGCCCTGCCATAACCTGAATTAACCCTCAGCAGCCACCCCAGTGCCCTGGGCAGGGCAGAGCAGAGGTACAAAGGAGCGCTGAGCATGAAGCAGAGACCCCCGAATCCACAGCCCTGCTCCTCAACAGGGAACCACTGCCCTGGATTCCTGAGGGATCCTTTCTCCAGGGACTAAACAGTTGCCATGTAGGACAACCTATGCTCTAAGTATTATTTCACAGATGCAGAGTCCACAATGAGCAGTCCCCATTTAGCTTTCATGGTCAGGGGCAGAAGCAATTCCTCCCAAAACTCTGTACAGATTTGCGGTACATTCTTACATTGTTAGTTTTTCCCACTATCAAAAATTCCCTACTATTTGCTTTATGGCTTTTTTTTTTTTGCTTTATGGCTATACATATTTTCTTCCCCACCATATTCATCAACAATCTTATTGTGTTTTGATATTTGTCAGTTAATTTCTTTGGATTTATATGCAGCACATAATGTTTCTGTTTATGTCACACACTTATGTAGGTTTGACATCAATTCCTCGCAACATCCCACCAGATACTCGTATGATTGACCTTCAAAACAACAAAATCAAAGAGGTCAAGGAAAACGATCTCCAAGGACTCACATCACTTTATGTAAGCTTGCAATTTCCCAAGTTTGAAATCTTAGTTAGCAATCAGAAATATTTAATACTTCAAAAACACAAATATAAATGGTATTCCCTTTTCCAATAATATAGATAAAAATAGTCTCATGCCTGCATATTTGAGTGCTCCCACATAGTAAGAAGCAAATACCTTTCAGCTGTAAGAACTACTTTCTACAACATCCAGAAAATGTACCATATACATCTAACCAAAAAGAGTCTCAAGATTTTTCGGTTCTTAGCATGCACAGAAACATTCCCTACATCTGAAAGGCTCCAAGGCAAGTGTTCCTTTTTATCTGCTTAACTGGAAAATAGCAGAAAGAATTTAATCTCAAAGGAGAACTGCAATGATATTTTCTGAGGGGATTTTCAGAAGAACAGAACATACAGCTAACACAGCACTGAAACCAATGCTACAAATCCAACTGACCTGAACAGAAAATAGAGAAACACTGAGTTACTGGAAAAGTCAGGGGCTTTATTCCTCATTTGTTACTATGCTCAATTATGCATGTAGAGATGGGCTTTGAAACAAATATCACTGGCAACTGATAAATCTAGATGTTTACAGTACACAATAATCCCTTTTTATGATGAAAGGAAATGAGAGTCTCAGAGGACTGGGAAGTAGATTAAATCTGCTTTAGAATATTTGTTTCTATTGGATGCCACCCTAGATCCAGTATCCAGATCTAGTTCCACTAACAAACACTGACCATTTTGAAATTTTCTCTCTAAAACCCAAATCTGCTCCATAACTTATAGCAAATTAATTACATTCTAGTCTCCATTAGAAAGACACGAGACACACAATAAACCAACATAAGGACCATTCCTATCACATTAGGAAGAAACTCCTCCCTGGGAGCATGGGCAGACCCTGGCACAGGGTGCCCAGAGAAGCTGTGTCAGCCTTGGATCCCTGGAAGTGTCTGAGGCCAGGTTGGACAGGCCTTGGAGCAGCCTGGGAGGTGGATTGGAAGGTGTCCCTGCCCATGGCAGGGTACTGGATGGTCTTTAAGAAGACAACTTTTAGAAGCCAACCCAAAATCATTCTGTGATCCTACAAAACTAATCCTTTCAGTCATATTTGGCTTCTGAGCAAGATCTGAAAATTTACCAGATATAAGTGTTTATGATTGAGCTTGTTAATTATTATGGCCTAAGACAGGACAGAAAAAAACCCAACTATATAAATTGGCAATGAAGCATTTCCTATTCTCTTTTCTTGTGTCTGGGTCCAGAATGGTTTTAGCAGCAAGCAAAGGGTAAATGCACAAACTATGGTTTATATTCTGTGTAAAAGATCTAAGAGTCTCTTATCTCCAGTGACTGAGAAAGCCACTGGAATCCATCAGCTATCACCACATTACAGACCAGAGTCACCACTTAATTATGTGATAGCTGAGGACACTGAGCTGCTTTGCTTTTTCTCCTCGGTTCATTTGTGGCAAGGCTGAACAACATTTTCACTGAGAGCGAAGTTTACTTTGTACAGCTTGGCTCAGTCCTGGAGTCTGCTTAGCAAAGGCACAGATGGCAACTTGGATGAGGAAGGAGCATTTCCTGTTTATTTCCTTGAACTAACCTAATTTTTTTTCTGCAAAAAAAAAATTCTTGTTTGCTCTACTTTTTTTTTCTACACAATTCCTGAGAGAAGATGACTCCAAGAAATAAAAAACGAACAGAAATTAATAGTTTAAGTATGGAAATGCAGAGATGTGATTTGACATGCAAAATCATTTCAGATAATGTGTATTTTGTTGACTGCAGTAACTCATGTTACATGTTCTCTGATAACACAGCAGTGAGGAAAAAGCTGCCCCCAAAAGACTCCTATAGGGTACAGAAGAGAGAGACTGAAATTCACAGGGGCTGGAAATGACAAAACAAATTCATGTGTCACAGACAGACAGTAACATCTAAGAAACTCAGATTAAAAACTTCACTTTTACTTTGCAGCATTATGTTGAAATAAATGATGAGATTCTGAGTTTTGAGAACTTGTCTGCATTAAGGAACAACAGCAATGAAGTATATAACCCCCATACAATCCCACAAAATAACTGAATACAAACATATTGTTTTTCCAATTCTCATGATCTACTGGCATTTTTTCAGCTCTACCTTCTGGTTAATACTCCAACTTTCAGGTTCTTCTTTGTCACAATCAACTGTAATGTCCAAAGCATCTACAAAATACTGAAGTTTTGTAGGATGGAAAAATAAAATATTTTAAATCCTTAATTGCTGAATTACATATCAAATCCATGACTTCAAATTCATAGTCATAACAGTCCTTGATAAAGAACACTTTTGCTCTTTCCATCTCTCATAGGCACTGGCCTTGAACAACAATAAAATACACAAGATCCATCCCAAAGCCTTTCAACCAACAAAGAGGCTACGACGACTGTATTTGTCCCATAACCAACTGACAGAGATTCCAACAAATCTACCCAGAACTCTGGCAGAGCTCAGAATTCATGCTAATAAGGTTAAGAAGATCCCCAAGGATGTATTTAAAGGAATGAAGTCTCTACATGTTTTAGGTAAGTCTAATTAAGTAGAACAGAAAATGTCTTTACCAAAAATGGAACATATTATACATCATTTCCATTCAAACATTTTCCCAAGGTGCAGTTTCCTCTTAAAGAGATATCCATGCTCTGGGAATACCCTCCACAATTTAGTTTCTATGTGAAGCTGCTACAAAGGTCAAGTTTTGGATAACCCTGCAAGCCAAGTAACACAGCCTTAATCCACTGAGAACTGTGACATCCCTCCAAACAGACAAAGCTAAACATTAACAACTGCTTGGAATATCAGAAAGCATAAACGAATTTAAATCAGCTCTTTATAACTTAGTCTAAGCTATATAAAATTCCTATGCCATAAATGTTTTTTTTTTCCCCCCTTGGGCAGAAATGAGTGCAAATCCTCTTAACAATGATGGAATAGAGCCAGGGGCTTTCGAAGGGGTAAATATCTACCACATACGAATTGCAGAGGCAAAATTAACTTCAATTCCTAAAGGTAGGTATTCTTTCCCTTTTCTAGTCTACTTATATGCTCCTTAATAAAATGCTTTAACATCTGAAGGATTATTAAATTCATAAATTGTTTTGTATTCCCATTACTACCTAACCACCTCCTACTTTTTCTTTTTGAATTTAGTATCCAGTTCCCCATCCCAGAAGAGTTCATACACAAACAGCACAAGCACAGTGCACACAGGCTCCTTCTCCCTGTCAGCACAAACACAGTGCACACAGGCTCCTTCTCCCTGTCAGCACAAACACAGTACACACAGGCTCCTTCTCCCACCTTCTCCCTGTCAGCACATCCACTCCTCTCACAGAACGTCCACATACCTGTCTCAGGAGGAACAGTACAAAGAAATTAATAATTTAATGTCACTTCACGTCTTTCACATCACATCAGCCTCTCAAAAATCCTCACAGAGAAAAGATAAACTCCCCAATATTTGATCAGGGTCATAAGGGATGCAGAATTCCCACTTCCTTTATGAATTTAAAATATAACTCCAAAACTTCTAAATTTAATTTTTAATATTTCTAGTTACATTGCACCTCAAATACAATGTTCAATGTAGTTTTGCTAAGTAAAACTTCAAATTAATATTTAATTAAATTCACCATAATATACTGTAAAATCAAACACGTATTCATATAAAAAACCCAACTTTGTAATTTGGAAGTAAAAATAAATTAAAACACTAACTTGACAAATCACTGACCTCCACAAATATAGCATGTAAGTTCAGTACAACATTCCACCTGCTTTTTCTGCAGGTCAGTGTGGTATCAAACTATATTCTCACGATTTTCAACCGCTCAAAACTACCAGCTAAGGGAAAAAGGAAATAAACAAAGCAAAACACTGTGCTCTATGCTTTAACTCACAGGGAAACTAAATGCTGTCCCCTAAATTTATTTCTGATCATTCAGATAAAGAACGTGGTTTTTATTAATCTCTTCCTGTATGCATCTATACATATATATTTATATATGTGTACACAAAGATATACAGAAGGATCCCTGTAGAAGAGAACAGTAAAAAAATCCCCAACAATTATCAAAATCAACTCACCCCAATTGTTCAGATAACTTTAAAATCAGAAAGCCTGTCTGCCTATAGTAATACTTCCTAACACAAAAAAACCCCAAAACAATCTAGTATCAGCTCATGTGACTTTGCACCAAAAAAAGCCCAACATAAAATGATTCCAATCTTGTCTTTGTTATAGAGCAATCTCCTATAAAGACACACAGCATGAGGTCCAAAATGTGGTGTCAGATACATAAACAGGATTTCATGGTGAATTCATTCACCACAAATGCAAACTGAGTTTGTAGATGCTTCTCTCTGCGAATGCTACAACAGTGCAAAGGTTTAAAAAAGTGTTGTTTATAAAAGGTACTAAAAATGTGCATTGGACAGGTGGGTGTCCTTCTTCCCTCTGGATATTGTCACTCAGGCACCTGGAACTGCGAGCTTGGGTGCAAACTGGAACAAAGCCCAGACAAACAAAGTTTATTCCAAGTGGAATAAAGGCAGGTTGGGAAGCAGCCGCATCCCTTCAAGATCCAAGGGCAACGGGAGCAGGGCTCTCCCAGCCCCAGAGAGCAGCGGGAATTGCTCGGTGTCAGGTGCCATCTAGACAGAGGCTGGGAAAGCTGAGCCCAGCATCAGCAAACAAATTCAAGCTGGGATGAGCTTTCCTTGCCCTCACCAAGAGGATGTTGTGGAAAGATTCGCCACCTCCTGGTCCATTCACCAGGCAGCCTGGATTTGGAATATTTGGAAACACAAGAGAAAATATTCTGGCGTGGGAAAGAGCTATCAAATACCACAATTTTTCTTAGAGTACTCCAAAAGCTTTCCTCACAGTCACATCCTAGCAGCTGTGACACAACTGCTATGTTATGTATAAAAAAATTACAAATCTTCAAAAAACTGGTTCCACAGGCTTTGACTACAGACTCTGAGATAAATGTACAGAACACAGGATTAACATCTCTGACAAAGTAACCATGAGAGTTGTTATAAAGGAAGCCAGAAATATTACCAAATTTTGGAGCTCTTATATATCCTAATTAGCATATGACCTTCCACAGCTTAATTTTAAGCTATTATTTCAAATCAAATTATATTAGTGATTTTCTTCATTAACATACTTCTATGTAATACCAATTTCTTTGATGCAAGATTCTTCACCCAATTCTAAATACAAAGGAAAGAAGCTTTTTGGAACATAATAAATGTTTCAACAAAAAAAATAAGTTGACTTTGTTTTTCACACTGTGTATTTTTTTCATCAGATTTGCCCTCCAGTCTTCTGGAGCTTCACTTAGATGACAATAAGATCACAGGAATTGAACTTGAGGATTTTAACCGTTATAAAGACCTTCAAAGGTAAAATTCCAAGGGTGAATCCCTTTATTTGTTAAAATGTCATGCCCAGGAAGATCTCTTATTTCTTATTATTTCTCTTCTATCTTGTTATCTATAAACAAGATACTGCTCTTGTTAATGGAAGAAAAGAGACTAAAAATTATAGGTGTTTTAGTAAGTATTGCTCTAGATAAGCCCAAACTTTAAAACCCAAGCACACCCCCAAACTCTTGCATTAGTCTTGTTATTACATGTTTGCCAACAGCCTGCAACAGAAAAGTAGGAAAAAACCAAAATATAACCATCCTAAGTTATTCTAATTCTCATACATTTATTCTCATAAATACAGCAGCTGGTAAAGGAAACATCTTGCTAAGTGCTTTCAAATGCAATGAGGTTTAAATAAAAATGTGTGTTTCTGAGGAATGTATCACTGAGCTAGGAGAGAAAGAAGTTCTGTCTGTAAAGCTCAATTAAGAACTCTGAAAATATGGCTGAGCAGCACTGAATTTGGTAACAGAAATTACTGAACTGCCTTTAGATACCGAATTCAGTTTCTGAAGAAATCAGGAAAGAATGGAGCAAAAGGGGATGGCAGAAACAGCCATTCCACATGACCGATGGCTCCAGCTTCTGAATCACCTTCTGAGCTAAGCAGGCCAAAGATTTATAGCAAAAAATATAAGGGAAGTCTGAAAGTAGCAAAGAAGATAGTCCTGCTTAGTAAAAAACCCTTATATTTTAAAAATAAGCTATACATTAAAAACACCTTTCTAGACAAGACTTGCTATTTGGCTGTTTCTTAGAACTTATGACACTTTGCAGCTGTACTACTTGGTAAAATGATTTATTTCATAAGCAGCTCAATATTTATAATTTAAACACTTGCCACTATAATTACAAGAACTGCATGCAAAACTGAACAATTGCTTACATCAGATAACTGATAACAGTTGTGAGCCAATCTTCTTTAAGTGGAGTTCAAATTATTTAGGTCAATGGTGATTTTTTCCTATCAAAGTTAAGATTTCATCATCTTCCCCCAGTTCTTTTCTCCCTCTGTGTTTACTCCTGTGTATTTCAATCTTAAAAAAAAAAAGCAAGCTGTCTAATGCTGTTGTGAATCTCAATTAATCTTTAATTAAATGTTCCTTGTGCTATTTCTAGGCTAGGCCTCGGCAATAATAAAATCAAAGAAGTGGAAAATGGAAGTTTTGCCAACATCCCAAGTATACGTGAAATCCACCTGGAAAAAAACAAGTTGAAGAAGGTTCCTCCTGGATTACCTGAACTAAAATATCTGCAGGTCATACACTAAATTTATCAGACAGCTCTGGGAGTTCTGAGTTATTTCACTTTCCCACTGTCACACTGATCAGCATAAGCACTTTTGCACAAGCAAAAAGCATAATTAACTGACACATATATTTTGCCATGACTTTCCTACTAGGAGAGCCTGAAATCACAAAAACTTATTAAAGAAAGAAACAAAATCAAACTGCAGGAACACTTCCTAGGAAAGGAAAGGAAGGACAAAACACTACGCTCAAAAAGTTTTCTAGATAATGAGACTATTATACCGCATCATTATAATTCTTACTACAAGAGAATATAAAATTGCATTTTAGAAACAAATTCCCTAAGAATAGAGTGCAATTATTCTAAAAATACACTGACAAAATGCCTATGAGTTCTCTTTGTGGGAGAGACTGGGGCAGGAGGAAGACTTTTTTAAAGATTTAACACAAATTTTAAGCTCTTGTTACTCTCAAGGTCTGCATGGAACTGATGTTGTAGCAAACCTCAGTCACCTACATCCTAAGAAATATTTTTTTCCATTTTCATTTCAACTCCTGTATTTTTCTGTTCCTATTGCTGCAGGTTGTCTTCCTTCATTCCAACCATATTGCCAAACTGGGAGTGAATGATTTCTGTCCAACAGGACGAAAGAAGAAAAAAGCCCTGTACAGCGGCATCAGCCTCTTCAACAACCCTGTCAAGTACTGGGAGGTTCAGCCTTCAACTTTCCGGTGCATTTTAGCCAGGAACAGTGTTCAGCTTGGGAATTTCCTCAAGTGAGACCCAAGTTGGTTGTTTCAAAAAGCAACTTGTCCAAATCAGTCTTACAATACTTGAAATTTGCAGAAAAATGCTGATTTTATGCTATTTAACCGTTTACAAAGTATTTGCTATTTCAGAGGTAATTAATTAGAAACAATATGTTAAGTAGGATCCATTGTATTATTTGACAATGTCCAACCTACATTTGAATAATTTAAACAAGTCCTTATATCTTACAAAAGGACTCTTAGAAGTGAAACTGGAAACTGCATTTGATGTTTCCTATTATAGATGTTAAATGTCTTTCTTAAACCACATATCTTGGACATAATTCCTTCTTTCAAATAAATCCTAAAAATCACGTGGAAGTGACTTTTTCCAGAGTTAGGCAAAAGAGACCTAGCTTCTCTTCCAGAAAATGTTGTAAGAAAAGTTGCAAAACCAAAAATAACCAGACTTCAAGGGCAATTTCTTGTGCCATTTTTGATAATGAACAAAGATGCAATAAAAAGCTATGATATTGTCAGGTAGTTGTCTCTAAGCTAGAATATGTTCTTGCAATCTTTTAAGCGAGATAAAGGCAAGTTTCACATCAAGAACAGATTAAAATTCTTTAAAAGTTGTTGGTAATTTTTCCTTGCAACTTTAAGAGGAAAATGCCCTTCAGTGTTTTGCTATTGATAGAATTGGATGCAGTCGGAACATTAAAAGTAGGATTCAAGATTTATCATATGCTTCAAGCTTAATAGGAATGACTATTAAACTCCTTTTAGGCCAGCACAAACATTTTTCTTTTATCTATAAAAACTGTAATCGTCTTTCTCACTTTATTTTTTTCTTCTTTATATTTTGACAACACACGGGTTAAGGATCCCTCCTTAATGGAAGTACCTTACAATTGCCGAAAACAAGCAGCTGGAACTCACCTGCCCTGCCCTTCCTGTGCAGAGCAGCACACAGAACTCTCAATGCTGACAGTACTGTATAAAATGGATATTTTAGATATCTATTTAGTGTATATTTGCTATTCGGATTCAAAATAAATTAAATAAACGTACAGAATACCTGCATGTGTGTACTTTATTACATGGTAGCTCATGTCAAAATGTTCCGAGATTATAACCCGGGGAGGCTTTTACTGAAAAGCAATATTTGCAAATAGAAATTCTGTATTCTGTAACACACTTTAAAGCAGAATAAAAACAAAAGACTAAACAGAACACAAAATCTGAAATCTGTTGATGACCAAGCATCTTTCTATTCCTGGCTTCTGAAGATGTTTCTAAGGAGTGCATTTCCTAGCAAATACCAACATTTCCTTAAGGACACACTCCCCTACCTTACAGTACCATAAACAACTCATAACCCCACACAATGTTAGTAAATATGATAGATAACAGAAAAATTGTTACATTTCCATGAATCACTGTTTCATAACTGTATTCATAAACATTTCATAACTGTATTCATAAACGCTCCTGCTATACTAGTTACATCATTTCAGCAATGTCAACATCAGCAGAAAAGCTGATTCCAATTCTGTAGCTTAACTAAAAGCACAAACTCACAATGTTGTGTAGTACATTATTCTACACTAATTCACTGGTAAGGTTTGAAAGGAAACAAAACAGAGAATGCAAACAATTCCTTATCTAATTAAGGTTAATGCAATGGACATAAGGAACTGCATCCTCGTGCTCTCTAAACTTACGAATTCTTTACAGGTACCTGTGTAAGAGTCTCACCAAATTTTAAGTCTGCTACTGAAGTCCCACTATAATGGGAAAGCTTTGTAAAATTATAGTAAAGTCCTAAGAAGTAGAAGACCATATAGTCTTGATCTTATCCTTCCAGACCCTTAAAAACTCTCTTCCCTTCTCACTTTTTCCTCTGACTGTGCACCCAGCCTGAGAAACTCCTTTCCCAGTCAGCACCCATACATAGAACATTCACAGAACAAACTGCAGCACTACTTTTGAAGAAACTCCCTCTACCCTCACTCTTAATAAATAATCTCCAAACGATTTTATCAACTGCTTAGGTTTGCACCATCCTCCAGGCAAATTCAGCCAGCTTGGAAGTTTAAAAAAACTTAATCTGTAAATTAAACTACACTGACAATTTTGCATTACAGCAGGGAAGTATCAAATGGTTCATTTTAACTATTTCCTGTATATTTTATTTTTAGAGAAAAGCAGTAATTTCCTAGATCACCTCAAACTGAGAGGATGGCTGTCACTTAAGAGAAAAAAAATATGCTCAATGAACCTCCACTATTTTCAGATATCATTCTTCAGCTGGCATTTGTAGTAATAGCAATTAATGATTTTGACACCTTGCATCTTTGGCATACTTTAATATAGACCCAGGTGAATGTGTTAGTGGCACACAAACATGATATAAAATGCACCTTACACAGTTTCAGCAAAGGTTTCTGGACATGGCCATTAATGCAATTAACAGAATAGTAATTAACTGATGATAACACACTGGTGTTCTGTGATCTTCCCACAGAATAATTTCAGTATTGGCAGATGGGAAGAAAATCTGTCAAGAATTCAACTCAACTCCATCTTTACATTCTCTACAAATGTTACAGGAAAAGGAAGGAGGGAGAAAGAGAAATGTGATATAAATGCTTCGCAGGGTCTCCTCATTACTTATTCCTTGTACAAGTATCTACATTTGTCTAATAAAAAATTAGTATTTACTCCATCTAAGATTTTCATACTTTAAAGGGCTTCTCTCTTCTGAAGATCTGTCAGGTCCCTACACAACAGTTAACAAATTTCTCCAGAGGGTGGCAGCCTGTAGCTACAAACAGAAGGAAAAGTCATTCTGAAGAATAAATGACAAAGACTCTTAGAACACAGGAAGAGCCCAGTAAAGGTCACAAACACTGATTAAGCAGAGGGACCTGTTTGAGTACTAAAGTGCCATTTGAGTGCTGCTAAACCCTGAGTTCTATGTCATGCTCTACACCATTAAATTACCAAGGGATGAAATAGCCTCATTTTTCCAGGTCTTCTCCCCTTCTCATTTCCCAATATCAACCTACTTCATGCAGTACTTCAAACACAGCAATACATAGATTATTGCAGCATTATTATACAAAGAGCAGAAAACTTAGTAAGATAAAAAAAGTTTAAAGAATGTAAGATACTACTAAATCTCATTTTAACTTCCAGCATCAGCTTTGGTAAATATACACCAGAAATTGAAACGTATCTTCAATAAAACACATTTTCTTTCATATGATCTAGATGATTTCTCCTGCTGCTAGACTGAGTTAAAGAAGGTGAAGAAGTGTTTATTTTATTTCCTTTTTCCAGTATTAATTGTGTCTTCTTACTCTGCCAAGGATGAAACCTGCAGGAATCCAGTGTATCAGTTAAGTTGGCTAGAAGTGTCAGGAAGAAAAGGACAGATGGACAAATAAAGAGCACAGCTCTTTGGATGTCACTGCCTGATCTTAAGAAAAAAGAGTTGCAAATTCTTAACAGCAAAATGCAGTTTGGGCTGGATGAGCAGACTGAGTTGGACTGAAAATGGGCTGGAAGGCAGCAAGCAGAGAGGCCATGTAGTGAATTCTAGGTGGGTCAGGAACTGCCAGTGTACCCCAGGGGTCAGAGCTGGCTCCAGCTCTGTTCTCATCTTCATTGGCTGGCTGAACGACAGAGCAGATCACCCTTACAGGTTCACTGCTGACTGCTCTGTGACTCTCTGGGGTTATGCTGCTGGACAAATGGCCAACAGGAGCTCGTGCAGATCAGCTAAGGGAAGCCCAAAATCTTGCACCTAGTGAGGGATAAGCCCATGCACTGGTGGCTGAGGGCTGACCTGGAAAGCCGCTTTGCAGGAAAGGATCTGTGGATCCTGCTGGACAACCCGAGCATGAGGCAATGTGCCCTTGTGGAAAGATGGCTCAGAGTATCCTGGGCTGCTTTGAAGGGATAAGGACAACTCTTCATTCCCAGTCTTGCTGTCTCTAAGTTATTCCAAGAGCTAAGAAGCTCCAGAAGCCAGGGTTCCTATGGATTTGAGTTGTGCAAGGCTCAGGTCCTTCCAGCTGCTCTCCACCTCACACCACAGCACCTCTGTGCTGCTGAAGGCCACAGTCAGCTGTGTCAAGGGGTCACTCTCACCTCTCCTGCCTTCCAGTTGCTCCTAAGCAGGATTTTGGAACTGTCCCTTCCCTAGCTGGAAGACCTCAGCCCAGCTGCTATTTTTCACAAACTAATAAACCAGCACATAAATATTTCTCTCTATCCTGTGTCAAAGTTGGTTATAATTGGTAATAAGGATTAAAAGATGCTGAGTGAAATAAGTGAAAAAGATAAAGGGTTATTTTCTTAAAAAAATAAAGAAGGGAAAGTTTGGCTATTTTAAACTGAATGGAAATTTCCAAAATGTTTTATGAGTACCCCATTAGGAATTCCTGCACCTGCATTTCCCAAAAGTGACTGAAATGACTCAGACGAGAGCAGCTGAAAAATATAAACTAAGATGTGCAAATTTTTAACCCTTCATATCTGTTTGCTAAAGCAGCAAAATATCTCAGCTATCTCAATCAGGTTGTGCATAGAAAATGATATTAATTCACTGTTACGCAATTTTAGAATGTCATTTCAATGTCATTTCAAAAAGCATTTATCCATGTCCTAAAAAGCAACTGCTGTTATCTCATGAAGATACTTATTCCATATTCATTCAATTGCCAGTTAAAATATTGCACTATTTATCCAGAAAAACTATGGTACACCGCAACAGACATTATTATTTTCATTTTATTTTGATCAGAATTTGACAGCAGCATGATAATAAAAGCAGTATTAAACTAAAAATAATGAAATTGTGTTCTGAAGGCTATTTTTTTTTTCTTATTCTCTATGTTTATATTGCTTTTTGGGCTTGTGTTGGGACTTTTTCCCTCCTTTCTGGGGAGACTAGAGATTTGAGAATAAAGCTGCTAATAGGAAACATATGGAAAAGTTCTGGAGTAAAATCTGACTCGAATTCCAAATGCCACGTATCACATACCATGGTCTAAATTATCTGCTAAGATAAATGCAGGATTTACCCTCCATACTCAATGAATCACTGAGATGAAAGATAAGGTTATTTATGAAATAAACAAAAACAAAGATTTGCATTATATTTAAGCGACTTCCAAAACTAATCAATATTTTGAAGCAAGTTGTGATGTTTCTCAAGGCCTATGTGACCCAGTAAAAGACTGGCTCAATGGAACACACTGCTGACAGACAGCCTTGCTACAGTTTTTTGTATAAAATATATACATTCCTACCCAAGTGAGCAGTCAGGCTCTGGATTTTAACCACTGTGCTGCTGTGGCAGCAGTGGGAACCCCACACAGCCAGCTTTTCCTATGCACGAACACTTTCCTGTCTCAAATCCCTGTCCAGAGGAAATGTGATGACGATGAGATTTCTGGCACAGCAGCACTGGGGACTCAGTTTTGATGAGAATCTCACACATTTCCACAGGCAGCCAAGCCTTGCCCCAACTCCCTGTGCAGCAGCAGGGAATTTAACAAGCCTGGATGCACCAGAGTAATCACAAGTCCAGAGAGCCCCTCGAGAAGTGATTCACACACCCGGTTATTCCACGTGTGCTACCCATCACCTGCACAAAGGTTTCTATCGGGATCAGGAAGCCACACTGAAATGAACTATTTCTCTTCACAATTACATTTGCAGGAATTATTACAGAGTTACAGTCTCTGCTAAGAACGGAAAAAAATCTCGAGCTGAGAGGCTGCCAGAGGATGGAAGATTTCCAGAGGGACAGAGAGGGAGCAAGTCACAGACACAAGAATGGACTTGAGCTTAATTCTTCAGCTGGTCTTATTTACAAAAGCTGTTTAGACATAAAGACCAATGGAAATATTTTTCTGTCAGTAACACTCCTCAGAGAACACCTTAACTCATTTGTGGAAAAGAAAACTGGCCTGCTATTCTAAAATATACTATTTTACCAAAATGTATATCTTATTTAGGTCACCGAGAACATCCAGTCACCATTATTATCCTTCTGTCAGCCCTACCTTCTTTTTTCTTCTTCCTATTCTCCAGGGCAAAACAAGGAACAGAGTGAATGATGGAGTCACGAGTCAGTAAAAAGGGCCTAATTTTTAGCATGAAGAAACCTCTTTTGTGTTAACCTTGTGAGAAGATATCCAGATTCAGGAAGTGACAATAATCTAGTACTCTGCAAGAATTATAAAAGCAACTGTCTATATGCGTTTCTCCAGCAGCAATACTGTGATGCAGTTTAATTATTACTTGCTTAAGAAAAATTTAGTGATTAATACCTAGAAATTAATAACTTCAGGAAAACTGACTTGGCTTCTTGGAATGAATATTTTTCATTTATATTTTAAGCTAATACATTCAATTTCTATTCAGATGTTACCCTCCTGTAAATTAATATTACTGGTATCTTATATTTCCTCAGATACTAGATTTTACAAGGAAAAAGACGTTTGATTTAACTCCATTTAAAAAATGACTAACATAGCAAAAGAAAGCTGGATAACTTTTGGAAATACAGCAAAGCTAAACGTCAGTACAAAAGTGGAATATTTTACCCCTATATTCCCTGACTGCATACTGCCGTACTTTAATATGAACCAGCAGAACCATTGTGTAATAGGATAAATTTTGATTAAAGAACCAGGGTACTTTTAGAAGCTATTTTCCATGCAAACACCTACATAACCTGGGCAGTTAATGATCTCTGACAAACTATGCTCCTGTACAGTGGCCTGTAGATTTGAGATATTTGATATGAGATAAAATCTGTTGTGATGCCATACAGAAGAAAACACTTCAAACCTCACACCAACCATTATTACATGCAAGCCCCAAAAGCACTTTTTTAACCAACATGCCAAGAGATCCTTTGTTTTTCCTGTCAAGACCTCAGTTAACAATTAGCATTTAGAAACCCACAATCTTTTATTTCAGAAAAATAGAAACTAAGTCTGATCGAAACTCAGTCTTCAATACCCTTCTTAATGCTTCCCTCTAATAGATGGAAGAAAAAAAGTAGTTACTCTTGATAAAAGCCCTGTATCATTATTTATGATAAAGCCACAAACAAAGAAAGTATTTTAAAAATATAAAATGTTTCTTACCATAAACTAACTACAACTCTTGGTGCTGTTTTCCTTGAGCGCGTTCCATTGGAGCACACGTGTAAGGCAATATTTCATTACTCCTGTTTTAGGAATGCTTTGCCTTAGCAACACTGTGTTTTATGGATTCATACTGCTTCTAGTGCCTTGTGTTCAGGACAGAAAGGGTAATGTATGCTTCCCACTTGAACAGTTCCCTCCCAAAATCAGAATGCACAGGAACCTGAGAAGAGGAGAAAATTTGAGCATGGAAAACACATCTGTCAGATGTGCAACTGCTTTGCAAAGTCACTGTTGTGTCTTTCTAAAAAGCACCTTTCCACTCAAACATTTCACCCAGTATGCTAAACCTGGTGTCTAGTTCAGTCATTAGCAGCTCAAAACAACTACCCCAGCCCCCATTCTAGGGCTGCTTTCACAACACACAGCTTATTTAGAAGTTTCAGCATTAAGCCAAGTGTTTGGCAAAGATGTGAAGGGAGATCTGGACAGCTGTCTTGCATTAAAACTGACATTTTTAAAGGGAGCTACTACTCAGTTCTGTTAAAATTTAATCACTCAAAGCACTGATTTCATGCCACCCCCTTACTAAGATCCGGTTAATATTTTTTTAGAACAAAAATGTAATGGATGTTTATATTTTGGCTACAAACAGCTTTAGCCATTTACTTCACTCTTCAAAAAGCAGTAGGACAAGGCAAGAGAAGGTGTCAGAAGCAGGACTGAACTAATCTGGTAAACTTGCCATATTACCAAGGAAGGTCTGTAATGCCCAGGTCAACTTTTCCTCCTTAACGAAATGGAAGGAGAAGCTGTGGCTGCCCCATCCCTGGCAGCATCCAAAGCCAGGTTGGACAAGGCTTGAAGCAACCTGGGATAGTGGAAGTTGTCCCTGCCCATGGCAAGGGGTGGAACTGGATGAGCTTTCACCATTCTGTGATTCTCTGTGCGTGGTTTAAGTGTGAGCCTTGCTCAAGTCTTCACAGTAAGGCCTCTGAAGAATCCCAGAAGAGGAAATAGAAGAAACAACTTCCAGCCAGAGTGATTGAATCAAGATCCCCTCCCCCAGCTCTGCCAAGGAGGAGCTGACTCACAAATTATTCAAACCACAGAGAAATCTTTTTGATTTGATTAACTCCCATAAATCAGAAGACACATTTATTTTATATGTCAGGCATGAGCATCACTTACAAAAGAGTATTAATATTAAAGAAAGTCCAAACAAAATGGAGAGTAACCAAAGGAAACAAAGGGTAGGGAAATGATATCTTTCCTTATAAAACAATATGCCAGGGTACAGAATGATGTGTAATAACACCTGGTGTTTCTGTGAAAGCTTCCAAGTCACAGATTATGGCTGCATAAGAACTGCACTGCAGGCCATAAAAGCAATATAGTGCCAGCATTACGAGGTTTGTGCTAAAAAGATAGGATTTATTCTCTTTAAGAAAGAGGGGATAATAAAAATCTAGAATCATTTTAAGGCTGATGTTCAGTTACCAGACTACAGGAGAGAGCTGAGTGGCTGCCTGGCAAAATCCTCTGCACTACCAGGCTGGATAGTTGTATTTGTTTGAGTATTTCTAGAGCAATAGGTATTTAGAAAAGAAATGCATCCTGTAGTGATTGTAAAAGCAAAGACCATCACTCTTAAACGCACTCAAAAGAGTAAAGAGGAAGTACTTTCCATCACGTACAAGGGGAAAATTTCTGCTAATGCAAAACATTTTCCTATTCACGATCATTCCGGAATGCTTTGGCAAATAACTTCGGCAATTACTCTTTATACTTGCCTGGAAATGCCTAAAAAAGCTTATAAATATGATTTCAGATTGGATACAAACCTGAGAACATTCTGAAGTTTCAAGTACATTTTCTAATTATTTAATCAAAATTGTAGGAAGTCCTTAGCTATAAATGAATGAAACAAGCTAATGAATAATATAAATTATTATGGTGGAACTCACACAATCTCTTTTAGACATGTACCAGTTTAGGGCACTAAAGTCAGCAGTTCCGCTCAAAATAAATGAGAAGTGCCTGCTTTGGAATAGCAGCTTCATTACCTTCCTCCCTTCCAAAACACTGTGTTCTTTTATTTAGTGTTTATTAATGAGTGCAAGACACCTGTCATATACTATGATAATTTATATTATTTTATATAAGACACAAATCAGGCAAACTAAAGACTGTTAAAGTTTGAGGTCAAACTTCTAATGCTGCCTCAAGAAAATGAATTTACCTGCACCAGTAAACAGTGGTTGCAAAACCAACTATTCCCAGAACTCCACATGGGAGGAAAACACAGCCCAAAGTCATCTGTCTTGGAACAACCAAAGCAGGCTGTATAAAAATAAAGAGTATAACACAAAGCACATTTATTAAACAAGCTATTCAATTACTAAAAACACAAGTGTCAGCTGACAACAGTGACTCTCCTCAGCAGAGATTTATAATTTCATACAATTCAGGGTATTTTAGAGGAAACAGACACTATTTGGTACAGAAAATATTGCTTACATCAATTTCCAACTTATTTTATTATTCCAATGTAAATTGTTTATAACTGCTTGTTGCTGTGTTAGAAACAGTACATGATAAGGACTATTTAGATGCCTCTACTGTAAAATCCATCTATTTAAAAAAAAATTGTAACCTCTCCCTTATATAGGGAGAGGTATTAATATGGGATTAAATCCTTCTAAGATTTCTAACACAGCAATATATTCAGAAAAATGTTATGTCCCTCCTCTTCTGTCAGTCCTTCAGAGTCAATTACCCACTACCATAAATTAATATTGTCATATCACATACTGTAAGTTTGAACATGCCAGGAAATTTGATACTTTGCTTTTGCAGTACCAATTGTTCCTCACACATGTTCATGCACAAGTGTAACCAATCATCTAATGAGATCAGAGCTTCCTAATATATTGCTTCTAGATCCATAGATGCTTCAAGTGAATTCAGCACTAAAAATTCAGTGTATTACTGTTCATTAGTAGAAGTTACTCAATTTCCTACCAGATTATATTGATTCCCATGCTACAAGGTCAATAAGCTCAACTGTTTTCAGTTGCTCAACATGTTCTTCCCAGGAGTTCTTAGTGAAACAAAGCAAAACATTGAAAACAGGCTGCACAAGATGTGGATTGCCAGAGTTTTGATCTCATAATACCACCTACTAAATGGGAAATAAATAGGGACCACACAACAAGGTTCAGGTCAGAGGCAAGAGAAAGCCCCACACAGGGCACAGCTCTGTCCTCCTTTAGTTTTTTTAAACAGATTAGGCCTTGTCTTAGCTCTGTTGATATGATTTGGTAGCCCCTTTTCCATAACCTTTAAAAACACACGTTCCCACGGGGACACACTCCTGGAATAGCATTCCATTCCATGAAGAGCAGAACACCACCAAAGTCTGTGAGGGCTCAGGCTGGAGGCTCTGCACGAACAAGACTCTGAGCATCTCGATTTGCTGAGCTCTACACTGCAGTCAGTGAATTTTCAGAGGTGTTCTTGCACAGGATAAATAAATCCAGCAACCACTACAGGCCCAATATTCAGTCAGCTCTGCCAAAGGCAAGCACAGGTAAGAAGCACCTTTGCAGATCATAGATGGAATTCACAGAGGCTGCAGGTGGCTGATGACAGCAGTGCTGGGCTGCCAGTTAAGACCTGAAAATTTGGATGCCAAGAGCCTCTGTGCCTACAGTGTGACTTTGAAGTGCAGCCCAGCCTGAATGACATTGCTTACAGCTGTTTCCTACCCACAGGCTCTACAGAGAACCAAATTACAACCTTCACAGTTCCTTGTTATATTTGACTGTGTACTCCCTTTTTTACTGTGCCCTCACTCACAGGAACATCACCAATTCTTATCTAAAACACAGATTTCCTTCAAAGTTGTCAACTGAGGATTTTAAAATTTTGAGCTTGAGCCCTTTTTTCAGATATCTGATAGCAGGGCCAGACCTTCACAATTTTATTAAGATTACACTTCCAACACAAACCTCAGGTCTAACTTCCCCACCTTGGCTTCTTTGAGTTCCCTAAATCCTCTATAAATAAAATGTGCTTCCTTTTTTTTACCCTTTCTATTTCATATAAACCATTATAAATTTTGGAGGAAAAGGAAAAAGAAACTCACTGAGAAAAACCCACCAAACACAAAGAAACCCAAGAATTTCTTACAGTAAAACAGTGAATATAAGGCCAAGTAACTTAAAGTAATTTATACCTTCTTATTTTTAGGGCCAGTCCCATTCACCTCAAGGCCACTGGTGATCTTTCCTACTTTATCCCAAGAACAGTTTGACCAAAACTTGGGCATTTTAAATGTGTTCAGCAGACCATACTGAACTAAATAAACCCCCCTAAATTCATAAAATAATAGAACAGCCCTTTTTTTGTCTTCAGGCCAGAAACAAAATTGAAAAACTGACAAGTCTCGTAAGTTGACTGCAGTTAATGGACATGGTAAAATTCCAAAGATTTTAATTGATAAAAAGGATCCATCCTAGTTTAGCTGAAGAAAAGCTTGAAGCCAACTCAGACTTTTAGCTTGACATACATCCCACTTTTGCATCACAACTGCATAAATAAAATGATGAAAAAATCAACATTAAAAATAATTCCTTCTAAAGCATTCTTAAAACTGAAAAACAAAATATGCTGAAAATTCAATAAATTTTCACAGCCTTTGAAACAAGAAGCCTTACATGAAGGATGCTAAATTTAATCCCCTCATAATCTGCCTTGTAGGGAAATTCCTGCCACACCACAAATAAACATGAAGATCAAACCACACAATTTGACCAAGATCACAAAGTGTAGTCTTGTTTGCCTCCAAAACAGTTCTTGCAACAAAACAGGAATTGAGTCTTAATATATTCCATGGCTGGAGCCACATCAACCTCTGCAGCTCAATATGCTTCAAATCAAGAGCTTTACCACAATTTTTCAAAGGATAGACTCTTCTGTCCTGCCACCATGGATTTTTAAATTCACCATGAGATTTTAGATCTCCTAAGAGGTTAAGAGACTTTGGGACACAATCAGTAGTAGAAAGCAATAGAAAAATATCAGGTATGAAATTGAAACTCTAATTTTTATCTTTGGATAAAATAGTTTTATGTATATTTTACTTACAACTGTTACTAGAACAAAGCTTCCAAAAATATATCCCATGTTCTTTGTCTTGTGCTTAAAAAAATACCTAAATTTTGTAGCAGCTAGTAACATTTTACTAACTGGTCATAACAAACTTGGTGGGGCTTTTTTCATCTCTTACTGTGTATGTATTCTATTAATTATTAATAAAAAAATTAATTACTGGTTTTGATTTAGTGGTACAATGTAGCTATTCAGCTATTTGTGGTACCGTTATTCAAGGATTATATAGTTTTAATCTCTCTCTTTCAAACTCTCCCTTGTATTGTGCATTCCCTACATAAATACATGACTGCTTTAGTTTATTTCCAGTATTGTCAACTCCACCAGTACCACTTTGGTCATGACTTCTGGTGCTTTTCTTTATACTCCAAATGTTAGAATTACATATGGTTTATCTTCTTAAACATATTCTTGTCCTCAATATTAGAGGAGAAACCTGGAAAGGTTGAGCGAATTATCAGCTTCATGAAGTTCAAAGACAAAAAAAGAAAACTTACTACTGCATTTAAAAAAAAACAAACCATAATACTTCATTATAAGGCACTTTTAAAGAAGAATTTTTAAGAACCAGATTCTTCCTTGTGAACAGGTTTTGAAATAAAGTAATTCTTTTACCAAGTCAAAACTGTAATTACTTTGGATAAATCATACACTTAAACCACTTCACGAAAAAAATTGCCCATTTTCTCCATTTTTTACATATATCACAGGTATTTAAATATCATACAGCACCAATGGCAGATAACTGTACCATCTTTAATTCTTAAAACTTAAAATAAATATCTTTCTTGAGTAAAATGGTTTATGCTTCATGCCATACTAACCCTTCCCACAAGATTTATGCTCTATCTATACAACTTCTCAAAAAAGATGTTGAGAAGTTATTTGTGAATGCTGAACTTTAACACCACCACACTGACAGTACTGTATAGAACAAAATCTTTGCAGGAAGGACACAGGACATAGACACTTTGGGGGGAAAATAAGGAAGAGGTTTATAAGAGCATATGTATATAGCACATGCTTCCCCTTGATTTTGGTAAGGTTAATTTTTTTACTGTTTCTTAACTTCATCCTCAGGGGACAAACCCTTTGCAGAACTGAATCACTGCAGCTGAACCCGCACTATGAACTAATAACCTCTGTAATCATTTTCAAAGTCATAGTCTCTTTTTTTTAATGGGAGTTGGTATTGAAAGAATCCTGCCAATTATACTGGAGTGATTTGAACAAAAGAAGAAATTGCTTCACAGCCTTATGACACAGCATCTACAGCAAGTGATGATGTGGCACAAAGCAGTTTTTTTAATTTTACTGGCAAATCAGAAGAGGGGCCAAGGCTGTTATTTTGTGTTGCCTTCCCACAAGGCTCCTTACCACAAAATATGGCTTAGACAGACCTTTTGTTCCTCCAGCTGGGGTACGCTCTCTCAGATTATTTCACCAGCACAAGAAC
This sequence comes from Cyanistes caeruleus, assembly GCF_971803275.1. Classification (NCBI taxonomy): domain Eukaryota; kingdom Metazoa; phylum Chordata; class Aves; order Passeriformes; family Paridae; genus Cyanistes; species Cyanistes caeruleus. Next base: position 17,317,865 of record NC_141711.1, read on the forward strand.
TTGCTGCCCTCTACAACCTGAACTTCTCAGACTTCCAAAGAGTAAGTTTTCTTGGTAAGCAGGAATAAAATTAACTGATTGTGTTATTTTTCAGTGAAGAGTGATTCATGCATGTTATATAATATTTCGCTTTCAGCAAGTAAACTGCTTACAAATACAGTTACTGAGCTCTGACTTCATTACAGATGGTAGAGAATCAAGCTTTTAAGATTTTCTTTTGTTTTTCAGCTTTGTAATCATGTGTTTTATCATATTGTGTGCATCTGACCTGCATTTCCTGTTATCAAGTTTCACCTGATGTGAGTGTTTTAAAGCTAGTTAAATTATTAAATATTTCATGAAGAGGTGTCAGTGTCTCAGTGCTTTGAGACACAACATGCAAGCCTGGCAGGACAGTTACTGTTCTACAAGAAAGATACTCAGCTACAGCTACAGTCAAAGCAGACAAAATGTCTCCCCAAAACCAGCTCCTCGATCTCTGTAAAACCTGGGGGAGACTTGGGTACAAACTACTTATGATTTCATCTGACATGATGGGAGCTCTCTTCACACTGTCCACATGGCAAGCAGATTGATCCCATAAAGGCCTTATTGCTCACAGTGACAAGACTTGCCTGAGTTGTCCCTCCTGGTTTCTAAGGACAATTGTGGCACTGAGAACAAAAGCTATTAATTGGAAGTTTTGTGACATGGAGTAGAAGCGCTGAGAGAAAAGAACCAGAGGGTGAAGCTCAAGTTTTGGACTGCAACTGAAGAGGGAGGAATCAAAAGGAAACAAAGAACACAAAACAGGCAAGAGGGACAGACTGGGAGCTGATCCACAAAACTAGAAGGCAGTCGCAGGAGTTAGAAACAGATTTTAGATACTCACCAACAGAACTGATTAGAAGATATTCTGATATACACTGCCTGAAATATGAAACCCAGTGAATTCCTCCTGAAGCACAGAATTGCCTCTCAACCCAGCACAGTGCATTTATACAGCACTGCAGTGCGAGGCTGCTCTGTGTCTCTGCTAATTGCTTAATTAACTCAGACATCCCACAATGCTGCAGGGATATGGAGTCTCTGGCTTTGCTAAGGACCTACCTGGACTGGAGTTCCTGACTTCAATCAAACCTGATTTTAAGGTTCTCATCAGTTATGAAACTCAACTATATTCAAAAGCGAATTTAGATATGCGGGTTAGGCAATGCCACATGGTGACACCCAGCCACTGGCACTCACAGGCTTTCTGTCACACAGCACACTTACAAGGATGCAACAAATTCCAAGAGCTTGTTACAACTTTAATCCTTAGAATTCTCTCTTTCCTGTTCAGTTCATAGAATACATCAGGCATTAGGTAATCACCACTAGGAATCATCAGAAATTACCACTTGTTTCCTTGTTTCATCTCTTTTTTACTGATAGTGTTCAGTAAACAAATATTGACAAGGAGTCAATATTTGGGTATGAAACATGCATAAAAAAAATAGAATAACTGTTTTTCTCTCTCTGCTTCAGGGTTCTTTTACTATACTGAGCAAAGTCTCTGAATTTTTTCCATGACTTCTGTGGTTTGACTTGCAATGCAACATTTTGACTCATTTCTGCTTAAATTGAACAGCTTGACATGATTCACAACTCTCATTCTGCCAAATAACAAGGCTCTGTTGACTGCATAAAGTATTCTAAAATGTTAGACTGGCTTTGAGCATCAGAAATTTGACCTGCAACATGACTTGCCTTTCACACCATCAGGATTTCACCTCAGAAGGGTATTTGGAAGGTAAACTAGTTCACATCTATAAAGAATACCATGTGCCATGCACGATGGTTGAACTGTACTGGCTTTAAATAAATGATGGGAACAGAAAAATGACATTATATCATCATTAACACAGTACTAAGTTGGTCACATTTTGTGGAAAATAGAAAAACAACACAAAATTCCACAGAACATACAGTTTGCAAAGCCACATAAATTTCTATTTTACAAAATATACAGTATTTCCAAGTAATTTATTTCAACGTTCTCTTATGGCACTCTTCAGTACCAGGCACAGCATAGGTGGAAAGCTGTTCCTTGTCTTAAGTCAGACCAGAAATCCTCTGTTTACTTCAAGAACAGTAAATTTGTTGATGTTGTTTAGGTGGAAGGTACAGATCAAAACTTAGTTTTCCTAGTAATGTCACAGACAGTGTTTCCCAAAAAAGACATTATTCTATTAATTTCATTATATATTGCTGCTTCTTAGAACTTTTGTGCTATTTACTTTATAACTATTTAAAACAATATTTCTTCTCATCAACAGGTCACAACATATACATTTAAAATATGGCGATTCTGAGCCACCTATTGATCCTCCACCTCCTCTGGGCTGCTTTGGTCTTTTGTCAGTATGAAGACTATGATTTTGAGGATGAATATGGTGGGGAGCCAGATCATCAACTTCCATATTATTTTAACCCAAACACCCAAGTTGAAGTTCCTCATTTTCCTTTCCCAGTTGAGTGTGCCAAGGAATGCTTTTGTCCGCCGGCTTTTCCTTTATCCATGTACTGTGATCACCGGAAACTCAAGACAATACCAAACATCCCCAGTCACGTCCAACAACTTTATCTGCAAAACAACCACATTGAAGCTGTGCCTGCAGGACCATTCACTAATGTTACCTTCATAAGGGAAATTAACCTCAGCTACAACAATATTAAATTCCATATGATTGACCATGGTGTTTTTGCCAAACTTTCAAACCTAGTGCAACTTCATTTACAACATAATGAATTAGAAGAATTTCCATTCCCTTTGCCCAGCTCTCTAGAGAGACTCCTCCTTGGCTTCAATAAAATTTCCCAGTTACCTAGAAATGCACTGGAAGGACTGCCTAACATGACCATGCTTGACTTTTGCAATAACTTGCTTGATGACTCGGTATTCAAAGAAAAACCCTTTTCAAACATGAAAAATTTAATGCAGCTCAACTTATGCAACAACAAATTACAGACAATGCCTCCTGACCTGCCGCCATCACTTCAGCATCTTTCTCTTGAAAATAACTCCATTTCTCATATTCCAGAAAACTATTTCAACAGACTTCCCCAAATCACTGCTCTAAGAATGTCCCACAATAACCTGCAGAACATTCCACACAACACCTTTAATCTACCCAACCTTCTAGAACTTAATCTTGGACATAACAAATTGAAACAAGTGTTCTACATTCCAAGAAGTCTGCAGCATTTGTACATTGAAGGCAATGAAATTGAAAGTAGGTTGATGGTTAAACTTTGTAAAAAGCAATAATCTTAGTGGATTTTGGCATTGGTTGTGGGAGGAGTGTGGGGAGAATATTGTCCTTTATTCTTTGGCATGCAATATATACACATCCTCACAGTCATTTGAGACCAATTTGAAAGTAAAGAGGATTTAATTTTTGAAGCTTTCCTCTCATTCACAGTTCTATGTTAAAGTTGGTACCAGTTTTTCATGTAACAGCTAAAATATTTTTGAAAATTGCTTCTGATTTGGCAACTGATAGAAACATACCGAGAAAAGGAATTATGAAAATATTTAATTCACATAAAACAGTAATTACAAATTCCTTACCCCACAACCTTATATTTTGCAAGCCCCCAAACTGGTACCATTGCCATTTACAAAACTGATTTAAAACACAGAGAAGGGCTATATTACTGTGCACCACAAAAACACTTTCCATTTTAAATTTCAAAATGCAGGTTTCACTTTTGCACTAGGTCTAAAACATAACCACTTTCTGCATCTTAATTAATATTTTTCACTCTCTTACAGACATCAACGTTACTGTGATGTGTCCAACTCTGGACCCACTGAACATCAAGCAGTTGACCTACATACGGGTGGACCAGAACAAGCTCACGAGCCCCATCAGCACCTACGCCTTCTTCTGCTTCCCTCTCATCAGAACTATTTATTATGGAGAGCAAAATGTCACTGTCAACAGGCCAACTCAGCTCAGAACACCCGTGTTCCGGCGGTTTCTAACACAAGAGGAATTCCAGGAAGCAGAAGACAATCATGAAACGCTCAATCAAGAAACAGAAGAAGATCATCAAGCAGAAGACAACTATTTTCATCCTTATTATCACTGAAGTAATCATGGTTAATGAGTATATATGGAAACTTTTCATTAGTCTGGGCTATTCATCTCTATCCTATAACAGCTGGGCAGTTTGGGATATTCAAGATGCATCTATAAAGTGGAGATAGGAGTTTAAAGTAGGTAAATGTCCTATTATTGGTGTAGTAAAAAACAATACTAGGAACAAAGATCACTCACCTGAGCATTAGACAAAAGTCTGACATATTACCTGGGTTGATGATGGGCTCACCTTTGGGTGAGCAGCCAAAGTAAAAAAAAACTGTTTTAAAGTGATCCAGTTGCAAAATGACTAAAATACAAAATCAGTGTCATAATTCAATAGGAACACGTGATTAAGGCCAAAAATCCATCCAGCTCTACATCCTGTTGCTGACAGCAGAAGCAAAGAGATGCACTAGAGAAAAGGACATGAGACTGAGATTACAAAATACCTCCACAAGGTCCCTCCACATCTCCCAGAAATAGATATTTCTTCTTCCAATTTCAAACTGGACAAGGACATCACAAATATGGAGCTTCAAATGTTCCCCATATTAAGTTTCAAGTGTCCTGACAAGCTATATTATAATATTCACTTCTTTGGCTGTCCTTTAAATATCAGTCTTTCAAAGGAGATTTCAGTTCATTACTAATACAGGCAACAAACAATCTTTCACCAGGCTGCTGGAATCTAGGGAAAAGCATGTGCATTGCACAACTAAACCATAAGCATTTATATTTTCCCTGTGCTTCAGCCCATGTTATTTTAGAAGACACATAGAAATGTAATGTAATCTTTGCATATAGAATTATTCATCAAGTAGAACAGGAACAAAGAAAAGTATTGCAGATTTTTTTTAACTGTTAATTTAGACTATCCCTCTGCACAGCTAATACCACTTAGCTGCATTCTGCTTCAAAGCAGAATCAATGTTGCTTTAAGTAACCTGAAGAGAACTTTGAGCTATGCAAATGTTTGTTATATCTTATTCCTAGAAACACATCCAGATAACTACAGTGGAAGATAACACTATAGAGCACTTTATTGCCTTTTTTTATCACTTCTTTATTTTTCAGCACTTTTTCCCTGATAGAGCTTTACTAGCTGTGAAGAAAAAAATCCCTTTCAACAGCAAAATGAAATGCTTGCAAGTGATAGATCCATATATCATACTACCAACTTTGCATCATTTTAGGTAGTCTTTTTAGTTTTCCAATGCTCAAAGTACAATGTAATCAGATTTCTATTAGAATTTGAGAAGATAGGCAGGCTTCATTTTTTCTCTCAGAATTTAATTTATTTTTTTAGGCCCATCATCATATTTATGGTTTTTGATGTATCAACAGTAATATTAAGAAAATGAAAATACTTAATGACTGCTTTTTAAGAGAAAGAGATTTATTGTAAAGCTATGAATATAAACTTTAAGAATATATATAGTCTTTAGGGACAACTAGTTGTAAGAATTTGTGGGTACAAAATTTATTCTATTGTTATTGATTTGTGGATCTTCAGCCAACTAACTAGAGAAATCTGCTCCTCTCTCCTTTCCCTTTTTCTTATCTGCATTCTGAACAGATCCAGTATTCACAGCAACCTATTTTATGGCCACCCACAAATTCACAGTGCTGATTTTTTTTAAAAAAAAATTATTAACATTTATCACCCTCAAACACTTCTGTGTTTCTGAATAAGGAACACATGCATGTATTCATTCCTTCATTTAAGTACTCAATATCCTTTATCTACAATTTATACAGGAATTTAGATTTAATTTTACTGCTTTATTAATATATACATGTAGAATATTAACCTTTGGGAACATTTTAACTATTTCAGATTTTAAGTGAACGGTGCACAAAATGCAAATCTAAAATAAGAGGCTTTTTTGTAAGGCTTGCTGAGCTTTAAAAATAAAAGAACACTATCCTGCTATAGTATAAATATTACATCTTTTATCACAAACTTTCTGCTTTTTAAAGACATTTATCAAACAAAGCTTAGCTTTTGTTTTAAAGTAGAAGTCAAAATACTGATGTTATATGCATTTCTCAAAGTCAAACTGGAAATTATTGAAAACTTCAGAGATGCCTTATTACACCTGATTCATTCAGGTGAAACACAAAATTTCTATTACAAGCAGAACTATTATAATTTACTTTTCTTTCAAATAATGTTATCATATGATCTGTAGCACATAGGACACTTATTCCAGAAAGGCTTTTACAGTGAACAGGGAACTAAAGACTTCGGGTAGCCTTAGAGAAATTACAATTAATAATAAAGTACTGGATTAATGGATATCTAGCTGAGTGCAATTTGCTCTGGTAACACAGGGGATGCCTACTATAGAAGTCATGATGTTTTTGCCTTGCAAATATCTTGGACTTCTCTAAGGGAATCATGAAGGATGTGGAAAAGGGAGATCCTGATCCAAACAGCCTACAAAAATTCTTCAAGATTTTTAAAGAAATTAAGTTGTCACAGATTAAAAAGCAATATCACAAATGAAAGTCAAATAAAATATGAGAAACATCCTAGGAATAAATGGTCAGTTCTTACTGTGGAGGCGATCCCACTGGTGGGAACTTTGCAAAGGGCCTGTGCTGGAATTTATTTCATTTAAAATGCTAGCAAGAGATAAATAAACCAGGCTGAGAAGCGAGATGCCAACACTGACTGCTCAGTGTTGCTGAAGAATGGCTATGGATGCTAAATATGAGCAAAAGCAGGGAGCACAGTGCCTGTGGAAAAGCAGGCTGCATAACCTTCTCAGTCTCACCTGAGAAAGTGGTCTGGGAAACAATAAAGAGGAATTAAAACAATCCTCAGAGACAGAAAACAGCCTTGCAGGTGCTGTTTGTCAGTTTCGTGTTTTCTTGCAAGAGAAGGTCGAGGGGTGGTGAACCCCACTGACCAATGACGGTGATGTGTTAGTTCACTAACCAATAACAGTTTTACCTTTCTGTACTTTCACGTATCAGTCTATAAAAGAAGATCTGAGGTAATAAACTTTGCTCTCCTGTTCAACTCACATAAGAGTTTGTGTCCTTCTTCTTGCTGTTCCCAAATGAGTGACAAATGGCTACAAAAGTCCTCAGGATGCTAAAACACCAATGGAGCTCATCACTATTAAATGAGAAGCAACATCCATTGAAATGATGATCTTAATTCCAATTAAAACTAATGAAGGAAGACCTCACCAACATCACTCAGGAACAAGACTCAGGAGTGCTTGGGTAGCAATAGGTGTTCAGTGAAACCACTGGCTCAGCACCCAGTAGTCATAAAAAGGAAATTCAAATGCAGAGAGTAACTAGAGACAAATGGAAAGGAGATACCAAGACACTGCCGTAAATCTGTGGCTCACCCAGATATTAAATGCAGCATTGATTTCCAAAGCCTCAGGTAGCTGGTGTCATTACATAGGGCATGACTGGAAAAGGATTAGAGCGAGGTCACCAAAGGAAAGGAATAGGTGCTGTAACAACAACATGGAATGCACTGGGGCTCAGCAGCTCGGCAAAGAAATGGCTGAGGGGGGATACAGAGCACAAAATTATGAGTTGCATTTACAGCAGGAGTCTGGGGATGGGCTGCTTCAGTACAAGGGAAGGAGCCATCAAATGATGCTCATGTGTCTCATGTACCTGTACACAAGTGGATGCAGCAGCAATTTTAGACATGGTGTTGAGGAAAGACAGGAACAGTAATTGTGTTCCTTGGAAGATATCCACTAAAGCTTGCTAAACGACATACAGTAGGTACAAAAGTGCTGAGCTGAAAACAGGTGGAGAATGAAAGAACTTTTGAAGACAGGATAGAGACAGGGATCATACATGATTGTCCTATTCTCAGTCTTCCCAAAGCATCTGTTTATGGGCACTGCTGGACACAGGATATTGTACACTAACCTTTATTATTAATTCCACATCCAATTCCATGTTCTCACTATCCTGAACCATGGTAACGTGCTGGTGCTGCTCCTCACTACTACTGCCTTGGTACAGTGTAAAACACACTTGCTTTGTGTTTGCTCTGGTACTTCCTTTCAAATTACATTGTTTTTAAAGGAGGAAATAGGTCCATAAACTAAGTAAACATGCTGTTTATTTCATCAGTAACAGCAAAACCTAACATTCAAATACCTTAATGAGTTTTTTTACAGAGCAGTCAGAAACCCCACAACAAAGTTTGATCTGGGTTTTAACTCTGCATCTCCATGAGCAATTCAGGTAAAGTAACAGCCACAAGAAGTTATTATAAAAATCAAAAGAAAGAGAAATAACAGTAGTTTAATCCAACTGTCTATATTTCTTCCTTTAGCCCAAAAAAGTGGGAATATATTTTGCTCTTTCCTGATAAATATTTTTTACACTTTGCTTCAGTACTGTGATAATGAAAGTTATCTGGATGAGGACAGAAGCTTCTTTATGGAAAACAGATGTTTTACAGTTCACATTTTCTGACTTAGTTTAACATATTCACATTCCACTTTTACAATACAAATCCATTTCCTTCTTTGTTGCCCAACTTGATCATTGTGAACTATAAGCATAGGCATTTCCTACCTGAAAAGCAGGAAAGGGGAACATACTGGATTTCTAACCAAAAAAATACACATTGAAGAGATTTCACAAGAGTATGAACTATTCAGCTATAAGCCAATTTGTGTATACACTATTGCAACTTGTGGAATTCCACAAATATAAACATTTTTAATATTTTAAACTATTTTGCCCATAATGTATATTTCTGACAACCTAATTAATTTAAAGGGAAAATAAATAAAAACAATCTTGTAATTCATTGCATTAATTCATCATCTACAGAGGGAAAAAAACCACCTTATTCTAAAAGTACAACGTAAGGAAAACAGATAAATGTGAAGATGAGCCATGAACACAGAGAGTAAAGCAGATGCTATGAACAACACAAGGAACAGATGCCTGGAACACTGAAGTAAAATATGGATAAGGCCAATGATTCTTGGAGCCCTGATTCAAATGTCCCTGTGGACATAGTAACAGCTCTCAACAAATGATGGTATTGTCATAAGGAAGTAATGCCAATTCTGGAAGGAATTCTAAGAAATTGTAATAAATTGCAGTAGGTTGGCTTTTTTTTCGGGATATAACTGATGTCATATAGCAAAGTTCAAGAGAACATGTGTTTGACAGAGGGGTCTGGGTAAATAGCACTGTTACTCTGGTTATCATTTGTATTTTTTAACCATAGTTTAATATCATACATGGTTTTTGCAAAGTGCTTTATTCATTTATAACACTAACTGATAAAAGGAGTTTCTCTTTTACAGAAATGCAAGAAAGAAAGGTAATGTCTTCAGCCTTAAAAAAATTCTGATTATAAATCAGAAACATATGGAAAGTTGTTCATACAATCACTAGGTCATTTTTCAGCTGTCTACATTTTGCAGCTGGTGGCCCTAACAGTGACCTAAATTAATTTATTTCACTGAGTCTTGGAAATAGTTGCAACTTTTAATAAAAACCTGGAGGTGTTTATGCATAACCATTTCAGGTACTTCTTTTGCGATCCTGAATCTTGAAGAATATTCTATGTTTTCTCTGTAGGACATGATGACATTTATTTTCAATTTAATACTGCCTCTGAACCCTCCTCCTCAAGGACGCTGAGATGGAATTGACTTTGCTTCACAAAACGACTCTTCTACAGCACCACCTTCAGTTCTCAAACCAGGACATTGTTCCCTCCTCCCTCTGGGATACTTTTAGTTCCCAGAATAAATGCAACCCCATCATTATTACTGGCATAAAACTGCCTTAAAACTATTTTTACACCCTCTATCGGGTCCTCAACAAAAAGCAGAAGGGAATGAAGGAGTCTGAGAAGTTTCATATCACACATTTATGCAGCAGCAAAGAGATAAAAATAGTTTTAGAAAGTAGAATTAGTCCCACACAAACATCAAGCAGAAAAGGACTATTTTAGAAAATAAAACTTGTGTAGAGAGCCACTCCAAAAAGTTATCTCTTCTAGGTTACAAAAGGAGAAAAGAATAGAACCATTGAGTTCAGTTCTAACATCACTTAATGCTTTTGCCCCCTTTAACAGTAAATCTCTCACTGCTTGCAGATTATTATTGTGTACATGTTATCAGGCTGGTGCAAGAACTGTCTTCTCCTCTACAAAACCTTTTCTATTATAATGACTGCAATCCAGAACAGCTGGTCAACACTGAGATGTTTAAATCACATTCCATACAAGAGTTATGCCAAAGAACCTCCAACATGTTACCTTCCACATGAAGCAGAAATATCACACACAAAAGAAAATCCAGCATTTTTCCAGGTCTATAAATGCCCAGGAATCTTTAAAAGTTTTCCTAATTTGTCCTCATCTCATTCTGTCCCACACAGATGTCTGGCCAAGAGAAGACACTGACTTTGAGCATTCTATGTAAGTGATTCCCAGCACCCACCACAAGCTCAGGTCATCAGAGCAATAATCCATAGTACTCTTTCCTAGAACACTTACAAACAGTAAAACTCAGAAACTACAGAAGTTGCCAATATCATCCTTTAAAGACTAGGACAGAAGATGAAAGCCAAGTTCTTTAAGCAACTGCAAAATACACTTTCTCTGTCTAAATATAAAACAAACCTCAGTGATATTAAAAAGAATCTCAGAGTTGGTTTATTTCATAAGGAATATCCTGATAGCAACTTGATGGGACTTTCCTTAGTGCTGCCTCATAGCCTCATTCACCCCTGCACCCCAGAGGTAAGGCCCTATGGTTTTTCCTCCCCATTTTTCTTTTTCCAGTGCTCTGCCTCCCTTTGTACAACCTTTAGATGGGCAGTGCCAGCCCCTGTCCACATGCAATTCCTTACAGGCACCTTGGAGAAGTCATTTCTCTGTCTTGCACAGAGGAAGGTCCACCCCCCTCTGTACCAACATACAAACTAAATACGAGATTCTTTCCCAGATGCTGAAGATTTAGTCAGTAACATGTACAGTTTGGCTAGTTACCCTCATTTCTGTCTTTCTCTCCTATGTTTTTCCTACCTCTGCCATCCACACCCACCCACCTTCTCACTTTTTGTCTCCTAAAAGCTCTTTATTCTTCATTGTCTAACATGACAAAAGACAACCCTGGGCAACAAATTTTACATCTACTCTGTACTCTACCACCCTTTTCACCTAAAGTTAAGATTTTCTGACAGCAGAATCCAGAGACCGGAATCCAATCCTATTAATCTGGCTTGGGTTCGATCCACTACAAGAAAAGAAGTCTTGTGGTTCATTTACAGCTTCAGCTACACTTTATATCCTTACAAAATTAAAGGGAAATTACTACTGTTCAAATTTAAGCCATGATTCCATGTCAACAAAATTAGGAAAAATAACCTTTTAAAATGCCTAACAGTCCAGCTAAAGTATTTGGTGGGGAAATCAGTCAGTGCAAATTAAATACCAAGGGGAAATAAAAAACCACATCATGAACACATTATCAAGGCCTTCTTAGAAAACTGGAGCTCAATGAGTTAACAGCACAGCAGGCTTAGGTTTCCAGAAAAGAAACCACCTTCCAAGTACATTGATCCTTGTAACCAGAGTCCAAGCAACAGACACTTATACATCCAATTTCCAAGCACTAACAGTGCCTAGAAAACACTCCCTGCTTGCCAGGGTATTTCCTGTGAGCTCCCCTACTGCCAATGCATATGAACCACACATTTCATCTCATGTGATTTGGATATTGTGGTTATTCCTAGTCACTCTGAGCAGAAATAAAGCAGTTGAAGGAAGCAATACTCCCCTTCCTTGTTTGCAGCCACTCATACCACCCCCATCCTTGCGCAGATCTGAGCATCTGGTACATGTTCAGATAAAAACTGGTTTTATCTGACATTATTTGCTGATATATTTTCTTCTTTCATGACAACGCAGACAAACTATGGGACAAAGTTACAGTTTAATTTGGCACTGTAAGCTACTCCTTGATGACATCACACCAAATGAATTATTTAACATCTCCCTCTTTGGATGTATTTGTAAGGAAGTACTCATGAGCTTGAGAGGTGCCTCTATTGCAGTGAGTACACACATGACAACCTTTTTGTGATAAGCACACAACCAAAACCTTGTGACCCTGACAAGCACAGACTTTTCACATTTTGTGCAGAAGCTGTTCCTGAAGTTGTCTAAAAATTCCAAGCCTCTTCTCCTCTTACAGATCAAAACAAACAAGTGTTTTCCTTGAATGAAGACTTCCTATATTTACCCAGTAGTTTTCCCTCATTTTTTCAAGTTGTCATACATAAGGCAAAGATAAAGCTACTCCTAAGATATTCTATGTAGCTGTGAAATCTAGGATTTCAGTACTAAATAAATTATTATACAACTGACTATAACAAATATATTTAATATTTTATGTCTTGCTTTGAGCTTCAATACTTACTAGGTTTTTTTCCCCTTAGAATAATTATCCTGTGATTACATACAAGCACTGGAAACATTTGGATGCCCCAGAGACAGAGGAAATCCTAAGGTGGATGCTTGGCAGAGGGGTGGCAGCTGGAAAGGGTAAGTAGAAAGCAAAGCTGTGTCATTACTTCCCAGACATGCAGGAAGGCAGGAGGGATGATGAGATGGTATTAACACTGCAATTTAACCACTTCTAAACTCCTGGTGTCCTTATTGTTCCAGCAGAGTAGCATCCAATGGGATTCAGAGCCCAACTCACATTATTACTGAGCCTCTTCTCTTCACATCTCCATTTTACCATCACAGCACCATGACCAAGCTTCAAGTCCAAACTATCACACTGTTAAATTTGCATATGAACTAAGCTACAAACATTTTTATAAAATCCAAATGAGTTCAGAAACTGGTAGTACTATAAACCCAAAAAGATTTTAGACAGCAACTGGCTATAGTCACTCTGCAGATTTCCTACAGACATTTGGCTGCTAAGCAAGGCAGCATTTAAAAGAAAACTTAACCAAAAGGTCCAGAGTTTATCACCAGTATTACTCTAGAAAAAAACAAAGGGGAAAAAAAAAGGTATGACAGTAAAAGAGAAAAGTAAATCTGGATATATTCCCACTAGATTTTATTGCTACATACTTTTTAAAGACTTGAGAAAGTTACTCTATAAACTTTCTAAGTTGGTCATCTGTCTCCCATTTGTGCTGACTGCCAAAAATTCATAATGAGGAAAAGGATGGGGGAGGAAGAAATGCATCACAAATCCAGAAAACTGGTGCTCATAGTTCAGATGGAAATTCTACACCTGGACAATGTTCACTAAGTTATCTACAGAACTGAAACAGAACTTTATTCAAAGCAAGTATTTTTTGTGAAACCCATTTTTCAATAAGCTGTCAAGTAAGTCAATTAATGAGGCATTTAGACATTCATTGTCTAAAAATCTCAAAACAAACACAAGAAATTCTGAAGAATATTTTTCTAGAACTCTTCAGACTGAAAAGTTTCCATTTCATAGGTAGGTGAAACTTCCCTAAACATATACAATTTGTAATAAAACATTTTACTATTCACAAAATGTGACTAATACAACAGACGTGTGTTTTGGCTCTACTTCTGTCTCAGAAAGCAGCTGCTTTGTCTCTAGGCTGAAGCATTTCACAAAATGGATAACATATGCCTTATTAGAGACTTCCAGTTTGTACAATTAATATCTGATTTATAGAAAAAGCCTTAGCAAATATGAAGAGAAAATTACCACAAAGCAGAAAGCTGCCATTTTAACAAAGAACACCAAAAGTAGGATGAGCTACACAGGCTTAGCATTTGCAAATGTTATGCAAAGTACAACCCCCTGCTCCAGGATATTACCTCTCACCCTGGGAGAGAATGCTGGCAAAGCTTTTTTACCTCATGGAAAGCACTCTTCAGACTGTCAAACTTTGAGAAAGTGTTCATTTCAACAGTTTGGATGTAATGCATAACTTGAACCTAAAGTACATTGACAAAACAGTAACTATAGATAAGGACATCTGGTTTCTCAGTGAAGAGCTTGGAATCTGCTAAAAAGGTAGGTGGACTTTTTTCCTAAAAGGAGATTAATTTAGAGCTTAAATAAAACTACAGAAAAGAGGAGAAAAATGCTGTACAAAGATTTATTTTTTATAATATTGCATGCATATTTGTAATGTTTCAAAGATTATGTTTGCAGCCTTTTCCCCTTTCCTCCCTGAAAAGTGCCCAACCTGTATAATATTGAAGGTACTACCTTCTCTTGTTAAGTCTCAAATGTAAAGTAAAAGACAGAGAGACTATTGCTATAGAGCATTTAGGTTTGAAAATCCTAATTTTGACAGTAAAGGAAAATGCATTTGAACCTCACATGTTTTAGGTAGTTCATCTATATATATGGCAAATATTTAATATTAACAAAATCATCTTGCTTTTAACAAAAATAAACTGGGAAACAAGCAAATGCAATTAAGAGAATATTTTCTTTATTAGCTGGAAAATGTTTATTTCCCAGTTTCTTCTCAAGTTAAGAACAGATTTTATAAAGTTGGAGTCTAATTAAAGGATATCAAGAGTTAAAAGTTGTTCCATGTTCCTTATGTGTTAGAAACCACTGCCAACAAGTCCTCTAGGCTTTAAATATTGTTTTGACGGATTGCATTTTCATTTCCAGTCCCAAAGAAAGTGTTCTCCAGAGTCCAGGCACGAGCAGATCTTCACCAGCTCACTGAAAGACACATACATTGGGCTGGGCAAGAATGGAGACTTTGCAGGCTACTTTTTTTTTGTTTGTGTTTATGCCTTTGGTAAATCCAGCACCACCTCTGCAGCAAGAATCCCTCCAGTTTTATGAGTATGATACAGATGTTTCCATGGGAAGCTTGACCCAACAAGATTATGAAATGCAATCCAAGGATATAAGAAAGGTATTTTATTTATATTTTCCATTTAATATTTTTAACTGAAATAAGCATTATGTGAAAAAGGTGTTGTGTGCATGCATGTGAGTTTTATGGAAAAGTCCTAAAATAATAGGGAAGCATACAATGGGTTCAGACATAGGGAAAGCCACTCAAACTAAAACCACAAAAATATTACCCTTGCCACAGTCTGAGTAAGCCACAGAAGGCAGGCTTGCACAAATAAGGCTAAAGCATCATTTTAACTCTGCTGTTCTTACATGCCTGCAATTGTAAGAGTTTCAAGAACAGGATATACCACTAGCTCAAGAGTTTGAACTATGTTTTATTAACGCAGTGAGTTTGCTTAAAAACAAGGAAGGTGATTTTATTTTTTTTCACTCTCAAAGTAATAATTGGAACCCCCCTTTTAACTGAACATAACCTGCCAGTATAAACCACAGCTCCTCTTTTGACTTGCCAAACTATAAGGTTTCTTGCCTCAGTTTTTGAGAGGTGGGTGGTTTGGGATTTTTACAGCTCAGCTTCTCAGTTTAGCAGTCCTGAACTTCTATAGAATGTCCAGTTCTTGAAGAATCACACATTAACACTTTCAGGGTTTTAATAAAGTGAGTATCCCCTACATCTCACTGCACTCACCAGTATCTCCAAACAGAATATTTTTGTTGGGTGCTCCACATTCCTGCCTCTGAATTTCAATACAAAAGCAGAAGACACAGAGTCAAGGGAGAATTAAGTGAAGTGCCACAACCTCATCTCCCTGGGACAGTTACAAACCTCACACCCCCATTCAGACCTAACCAGTACACACCAAGAGAGGAGATACAACACTCATCAGGGAGAAAAACCAGAAGCAATTGTCCCAAGAGTAGTTGCCAAGGAAAATACCACAGATCCAAACCAAGTGGTAACAGCCCAGTATGAAAAGCTTAAGGAGGTTTTCATTAATAGAAACTGTACTTGTTACAATAACTTAGTCTGATAAGCAAGAAAAATAAAACAGCAAAACATAAGTAAAAAACTGCAGTCCAAATATAGAAAAATCACTTTTGTATACCTTTTTAATATTTCCCAATTCTACGTAAATTACAGCTTTCCACTGTTGACTAAAACAATAAGCTACATATTTATAGCAAAAAAATGTCAAAGGTATTTTTAAATCTGACATCTGCCACAGTGATGAAGTAACATGTTTTCATAAACTCATGAGAAAGGGACTATATTAATGACTCTTAACTAGTGGGTGACTATCCACTCAGAAGTAAGTCTTAAAAAAATACTAAACCCATTAACTTTAACCAGCTAGGCACAGCATCAGATGACATTCATTAATAAATTCTTTGCAGAAGATTGCTGCTGCTTCAGTAAAGGAACAAGGAGTACACCTACATGGAAATGGTGCCAACAGATGTGCCACAGACAAATTGAAGTCCTCCTGGCAGTGCTATAAGCTGGAGGTCTTCTGAAGGCCAACAGTTCTGCTTAGGCTAATTCTAGGAATGTAGATGGTCATTATTTCCATCAGGTCAGCTCTCCATTGATATGTTTTCATTGCAAAATAATAAATGAGTTCCTTATGTGCCACAACTACATCAACGCAAGTTCCCAGTTTAAATCATAGGGTGCACAAACAGGTCTTCTATTCATTTATTGCGCCAGTTTTACTCCCCAAATATTCCAAGTGTTAACTGAAACTGAAATGCATGCCAAATGTTTCCTCAAGCATGCCCAGTCAGAAATCTATCTTGGATACAAATTTAACTCCTTACTGTATGCTTGAACACAGTTAGAAAAAAGACTTCTACTAAAAAAAAAAAATCAGAAGAAATTTATTACTATGATTCGAAACTACAACCACACCAGTCTTGAATAAAATTTGAGCAATTTAAACCACAAAATCTTGATTTCCACAAGAGAACAGAACCACTCAATTACATGCTGTCTCACATCTGGACTAGCTCATTTCATTGAATATAAACAACCAGAACTTTGTGTTATAAGAAGAATAAATTATTTTGCAGAAATTTGAAGATGGTTGGAGTATTTAGATGTGTTAATGTGTACGTGCAGTAAAATGCAAGAGGCAGGTGGAATCTAAGTATGTGAGTAAGCCAATATTCCTTCAGTGCATTCCTTACATATGTAAGTAATGAACTTGTGGTTATAATCCAAACAATCTTCTGCACTGATACTCCATGCTTAGGGATTTTTATGGCTGATCAACAAATGCTTTTTAATTTTAGGAATTTAATAGTATTCTGCAAATTACCAGTTTTAATTTTTGTGACATTTCCCACTGGCAGAGATTAGTAATACATTGCATTCTGCTAAGAAATCCCATCAAAGACTACTTTGATGGCTCAAGTAGGAGACTCTGCTAGAAATCTTCACCTGGGACAGATAAGCTGTGCCAGCAAATGTTATTCAGTGTCCCTTAGGAGCCTAAGGAGCTGCAGTCATACGAGTGCAATTGTTCTGTGAGCAGTCCATGCCCTCAAAAGTCTCTAGTGGCACAGATACCTCAAGGGCCACGTCTTCATGTGCCTAATCAACCTATCTTAGTGAGCTAACTCCTGCAGAAAGCTTCTGTGAGATTTGCTGTTTGCTGGAGTGTAGCTGGTGAGCTGACACCCCCCAGCTTCCCTCCACCCAGCATGGCCAAACTGCTGCCAGAATCCTACTGAGAACCTAAAACTTCCTAACTGAGAACCTAAAACTTCACTAGGGCGAACCAAGCTAGCTCAAACTAGAGCCAGAGGCTGGAGAGGCAGACGCAGGGAAGAGCCAAGGGACGGATGATTCACAGGCTAAAAAGGGGTCAAAATGACAGAGGCTGGCCAAGATATTTGTTTCTCAGGCTTTATGTCAAGCCTGAGGGGTTTGTTTTGCAGAATACAAAAATTCCCACAGTAAAGTATACGCAAGCAACTAAATACCAAATAAAACACAGCAACAGAAGGGGCTTGAAAGCTCTTACTTGCACACTGCGCTTGTGGGTGACCCACCTGTGAGCCTGAAGGAGGGGAGAGTGGGGGGATTAAGAAAACTAGAAGGGGTTCATTTGTCAGCACACCCAGTGTGCAAGCAGCTGTCCAACAAAGCACTTTGCTCCTGCCAGGGCCTGGTCCTTAAGCATGTTTAAAGCAAAACAACTTCCACATCTCACAATGTTCTTTCCTGCATGTGTTTCCAATAGCCACGCACACCAAAAATCATATTGGCTTCTTCTGGCCTACAGATATTCCCCATTAAAAAAACCCAAATGAATGATGCAAGCCAAAAACAACTACCACAGTCAAAATGAAATCTCCTTAACTTTAATGTATGCAAATCACAGGATAAGCCACTGTATCTATACTCTAAATACAGTAATAATAGGTAATTCTCTAAAATTCAGCCAGGTGAAAACCTGACTACTGTTCCCTGCATCACAAGAGGCCCTTTCTGTTAGCAGCTCACACCTTAAAACAGACTTACATGCAGATCATGAAAACAAATTATTCAATTTCAGCCAATACCTGCAAGGAATGTCTTTATAATCTAAGCTGTCCTGCAATTGAAAAGATGCAATGACTATCTCCAGGAGGAATTCTGAATAGCTTTAAATGCAAGGACATCTCAGTCATTTTATTGAGATTGTTTGGGTAAAACAACAACAAAATACAGCTTACACTCACAAGAATCTTATTGAATTTTGTATTATATGCAAAATCTTGATCTTCAAAACTCTATTGCTTGTAAATACGCACCACTTACATATTCCTTCCCACCATATAGACTATATTTTCTGTTTCTATTTTGTGTCTGTCCTTTTCTGAAGAACTTGAGTTCTCTAAAGAGCACCGGCAGCACCTTCCCTTCTTGCCTTTCCAAGTGAATTGTGCATGTATGGAAGTGACAGTACATCACATTAGTCATCCAACCTATAAGAGCATTTTGAAAATTAAGTGCCATAAAGAGGTATAGTGGAAGAAGCTCAATTTAGAAGATGTTATTTCAGATACTTGTAATGCTCTGTGGCTTTTTGTCTGTGGTTTGTGTTTTAAAATAACAATTGTTCTCTCACAAAGGATGGAACAAACATTTCTCTTGACACTTCCCTAATGCTGCAAAGCGATGACAGCCAACTTGATGTCCCACCAACAAAGGACACAAGTGAGTTAACTTATATGAATACTGTGATGCCTAAGATATCCAAAAGAATATATTGTAATATAGAAATCTAATATGCAAAGGATGACAAAGGCTACAGAATTAATCCTTTCATTTATGAATATCTTTCATATGCCCTGTGGAAAATCATCTAACTTCTGATGGAGCAGTCTGAAAAATTTAAAGGAGCCTCAGGTAAACTCTGAACACACAAAGCACAGCTTGTAAGTTTCTCCACAGACTTGCCATTGAGATGTACCCAAGTTGAATAAATTAGGCAAGACAACTAAGAAAAACAAAATACATCTCCCACAGTTAACCAAGTGATGATGAAATATGAGGTGCTTAAATTAATTCAACAGATTTATTTGAACAATTGGCTATTCTCAAAGTTTACATCTAATGATCAGGGAGATCAATGTTTAAAATAAATCAGGAACATTCTTCACTTGCCAAAGCTTCCTACAGGCTTTGGGTACATTGTCCAGATTTCTCCTAAAATGCCCCAGTGCTCTCTACACATGAAAAGGACAAAGTTTCTCTGCCAAACAGAGCAGTGAGAAAAAGAGACATGTATTTTGTGTGTCTGTGATCTAAACTTCCAAAAATAACTGATGATTCAGCAAGTGGACTGTCAATCTCCACAAAAGCGCTAATTCAAGGTTAATTATTACCAAACAGCACCTGTCAACAAGCCCCCATCAAAAGCTGAGCAAGTCTCCAAAAACATCAGAGCTTCTAGACAGACAAGCATAAAAGCTATTGCCTTTTTAACAGTGACAACATTGTTTGACATTTTCCATTTCCTACACAAACATGAAAACAAGCCACTAAATTAAAAAAACCAAACCACCAAATGGGGCAGAACTCTACAGACTAAAAATGATGATATTCACAAAGCTAAACCTCAAAAATCTTCATTCTGTTCTCTGCAGTGCTGCTGTAAGAAAAATAATTACTGTTAGATGTACTGGGTTGACTTCCCAGTATTGACCAGCCGCTTTTGTAACTTCTCACTGCTTGTAGAAGGCCTTGTTTTTCTGTGTAGTGACAACTACCCCATGGAATGACCTTGCTGTCCACACTGCATTCACACCAGGGTGGAAGCCAACCAAACTCTCAAAATATAGAAAATACAGCACACGTCACAGCAATGGTGATGAAACTGGATTAAAAGCCATATTCCTTACATGCATTTGAATATTGCTGGAAGAAAAGATTAGAGCAGAGTAGAAGTTACTGATACATTGCTACCATAAAGAACAGGACAAGCCACAAAGGTCTCAAACTACATCAGAAAAATTTTCTTTCTCTGATTAAAAGAAAAGCTGTAAAAATCTCAGTATAAAACTAATAGATTGTTCACAGGGCTCGGAGCAACCTGGTCTAGTGGAAGGTGTCCCTATCTGTGGCAGGGGGTTGGAATGAGAATCTTTAACATGCTTTCCAACCTAAACCATATATAAACATAATTGCTGGAGTTTTATCAAAAGGTTTAGACAAAGTAGTAGCTAGGAATAATACAGGATATTGTGTGACCTGCCAGAAATGCTCCAATGCACTTACAGTGCCAAATGCATGCACTGTCAGGTGTTTCTCCTTGTGGGTTTGGTTCCAAATGTGATATTTAACAGTCACAAAACTTAGAGTTGTCACATTCACCATACTCTTAGCCAACTAAAGATTTAAACTGAATTCATGCTGATTAATAGCATTTCACATTCTCAGGTAAAATAAGAGATTATACACAGGGAAATCACACACAATAAAAAGAACAAAAAACCCAAAAGAGTTGAGAACATAAAATTTTCTCAAAACTTGATGCAAATATAATTTTTTAAAAACCCAACATTAGGAACTCTTCAAAGACACTAGGTGAGTTGAATGAGTTGTAACTGTGTGCTGAACCCCTTGCTGGCAGACCTGCCCACCTGTTTGCTGTGCGTGTGCCTGAGCGGCTCCGTGTACTGTGAGGAAATCGACATTGAGGCCGTGCCCCCCCTGCCCAAGGAAACCGCTTATCTTTACGCTCGCTTCAACAAGATCAAAAGGATTGCAGCCTCAGACTTTGCTGACATTAGTAAGTGACACCTCAATTTCCATTTCTGCTTTAGAATACGAAAGGCAAAATAGAAACGCATTTTGGACCCTGTAAATACTTAATACTCCCAAATAATTAGGCAAAGAGTGGGTTGCTAAAAATAAAATTCAGCTCTGCATCTCAGCCAGTCGTAAATGACCAGGCATTATTTTTCCTTCAAATGCTCCAGGGACAACTCTGTCAGCTATCTCACTCAACAGCATGACACAAATTCTATGATATCTGAAATCATGTTATCTCTAAAACAAAAAGAAGGATTCAGAGTATTTCCCTTTTTAATTTTTTCAACTTAAGTCCAGGAAAAAATCCAGATGCCAATTTCATCTGTATTTTAATAGTATTTGCATTTGTAGATCACAATTTAGATGCTGCAGCCAACAGTTTAACATTTAGTGTATATAGCCATACACATTTCCCATGCCATGTAATTATAAACTCAATACTTATATTTTCTTTTTTTTTTTTTTTGTGTAAAGCTACCTTGAGAAGAATTGATTTTAGTGGAAATAGGATAGAAGAAATAGAAGATGGAGCCTTTTCAAAGCTTCTGCTTTTGGAAGAACTTTCTCTTGCTGAAAATCGACTTGTAAAACTTCCTGTTCTACCTCCCAAACTAACAACATTTAATGCAAACCAAAACAGAATCAAGAGCAGAGGAATCAAAGCAAATGCTTTCAAGGTAAGGAAAAACCCATTAATTTAGGTAACCAAAGTAAACAAAATTAATAACCACACTCTTCAGTCTGACACCAAATTATTTTCCCGTATTTTTTGTAATCTAAGAAACAAACTATGATGATGCAGCTTTCCAGCTTTTGCTTTGCTTTTAAGGCCCTATGGAATATCAATCATTTGTGCACTCACTCTCTCATGTCCTCCACATCGAAAAGAATTTTCTATGAAATCTCTCACCTGCTTACTTTCTCTCTAAAACGTAAAAATATTCAAAAATGGATGGCTCAAGTACAGTTCTGAGGACCACAGAAATATTAATAAGCAATATATATATAGTACTTAATAGTGGTCTCAATTTTTATAACCAACATGCTGACACTAAAATTTCCCAAACATACAAGGTCTGTACTATTAATTTCTTGATAGAATTCAACACTTACAGCAAAAGAATGACTTTTGTTACCTCAGTTTACAGGCTAAGTGATCAGAAGAAATTTCTGATGTCTTGTAACAGGCATGAGTTATTTAACCTCAAATAATACCAGCATCAGTAACCTCTCTTTCTGTTTAACAGAAGCTCACAAATTTGGCCTACCTCTACTTAGGACACAACGCACTGGAATCTGTTCCCCTGAACTTACCGGAGAGTCTGCGCATTCTTCACCTTCAGGTATTCCCAAAGGATTTCCTTAACATTCTCTTAGGAAACACATCAGGAGTTACACACTTCAAATCAAACTTGCTCTATTTTGAAACAGTTCCCACTACAGCTTTCCACCATGCCTCTGAATAAAATAGTTTACCATACCAATGTGTATGGCCACAACCATCCAGAAGTTCAGAAGCTGCTAATTCCCGTGCAATGATTTATTACTGGTTTCTGCACATCAGGGATAGGAAATGACAAAAAGAAGCCATAATCTTTTATCAACAACATATGCAATGTTTTTATTTATAAAAACGTTTTGGTTTGCAGTACAACAACATCACCACCATCACGGACGACACATTCTGCAAGTCCAACAACACGCGCTACATCCGCACGCGGATGGATGAGATAAGGATGGAGGGCAACCCCATCGTCCTGGCCAAGCATGTCAATGCCTTCTCCTGCCTGAGGATGCTGCCCGTGGGAACGTACTACTAGCACCGCTCGTGTCACTCCACATGCCGGACCCAGGCATGGTAACAACGATCACTTCCTCCCCTGTTTACAAGTTCATATCCTCTCCCTTGCTAATGCTCTTTTCCCTGCATACCCAGGATCTGCTGCTATGTTGCACCATTCTCCTCTGAAATAACCATTTCAAACCAGTCACTTTAGTAGTTATGGTGTCCCTCACGCTTTCAGAATCTTTTCTGTTAATGAAAGCGTAAAAATATATATATGCACACACATCATCTAAACTTTTATTTCACCATGTACCCTTTAGGTAAAATCCCACAAAACTGCTTGTTCTCATTCTTTACCAGCACTCAGAACAACCACCACATTTTACTTTCAGATAAATGCAAGATACTCTTTGAGCAAGTTGAAGAGGAAAAATACTTCTGAATTCCAATCCCACTCTTTTAATCTGGAATGATATCTTTTCAGTTGACCTTCAAAGGTGTATTGGATGAAGATGTGTATGAGAGAAAGTTTTGTTTAGAAACAGAACTTCTCAAAGCTTAAATTCATTAAAGTTTCTTTTAAAATTTGATTTGTGGTAAATGAGAATAACTCCCATTTAGGTTTAGTAAACCGAGCAACTGGAAGTTTGCTAAGATGTTTTAGATTTCCTCCTACTATTTTGCTTTGAAAAGAACATGTGTTTTATTTTTACACAATGTATTTTTAAGTGAAATATGTATGTTTTGCTGAGCTGTTCTCACAAGAGCTGTTTTTGCAACACCAGCTTCCTATTTTAAAGCAACAGTCTATGTACAGCATAATACAATCAAATATCTTAGTTATTGACTAATGATGTAGACCAAGCCTTGGTTCCACAGCTTCGCCTGACAGGAAATGTGACAATATGGTTAAGAGCAAAGCTGAATTCATATGTTTACCTGTAAATAAGTATGATTTCATCTAGATGTCAGAGCAAAGAAAGAGAATTACCCTTCTACAACAATAGTTCTGATCACTAGGGAAAATCAACACAGACATTGGAATTGAAAAGAAAAGTTGATTCCACCATTAATCTGAAATGAGAGGTAACTTCATACATTTCACTCAACTACTTGAACATATGCAGCATATTAAAAACACAAACTGACATGTGCAGGCCTCAACACTCAGTTCATCTAAAAGTGGCCATCATTGATAAAGGGCACAATGTTTTTAATTCCACAGCTGTACATTTCTGACATCCAGCTTCTCCCCTCCAATACCTACCACAGGTGTAAAGCCTACAGACAAATGAATGCCAAAGGTGTGCTAGTTACTATTACCACATCAGCTTTGTACTAATTTTGAAGCTAGTATAGATTTCTAATTTGTAGAAATAGTTAAGCATCAAATGCATGATGATGTCTCACTACATCTAGAATACTGATTTTATAAGATATTTTGTATTAGTTTTATTTATCTTATTTAGCTAAGCCTTGATTTTAGTGCTTGTGCTTTGGGGAATTGATGTCCACTTTTTTCTGAATACATAGTTTTGCCCTGAACCCATTACCCAAGAAAAACAATCTCCAGTATTTTCCACTTTAAGTTGTTTAGTGTAACAAGAAGGAAATTCCATTGTCTTAATTGAGAACAAAACCAAGTCCTGCAGCAATACTTGGTTTTCATTTTTCCACATAAATCATAAAACTTTGATGTTCCCAGGTTTTTAGCTAAATGTAAAAAAACAACTTCAAAGCATGTAAAAATACATTCCAACATCAAGCCAAATTTCTATCTGGAAAGAATTAAATCCATCAATTCTCTCACATCTCTTGTGATAAATGCCTAAGATGGAAAAAACACAGTTATAAGTATGATAATGTTACATAAGCAGCAGTCTCTGATCTTATTCTCATCACAAATCATTGCTACTAAAACTCTTTCCAGTATTAATATGATCAGTAAATATTACCAAAAATGTGTATACACAAATGCATATTATTCTAATATACAGACATGCAAACAATTTAAGACCTACCTACTGCCACACAATTAATTTTGCATTAAAATGTTGTATATATTTTTGAAACCTACTAATTATCATCAGCAATGCTAATTAATGCTCTTAACACTTTGAGCGAACCAAAGTAGACAAGTGGTACTTTCTGAATGCCTCATGCAGGCTCCAAGTTCTCTGATGTGTTTTACTTCACTTTCCCTTATCCACAGCAAGTTAATAAAAAACATGAAGTGAAAAAAGCTTCAGTAGGGAGGATTTCCACCTCCTATTTGTGTGACCAGTACTAATATCAAGCTGAATGTAAACTGTTCTGTTTTTTCCTATCACTCATTTCTGTTCTGTATTTCCAATAAAACTTGAATTTTTGTCCTTGTTTATCAGTATCAGCTTCAACAACCTACTCTTCCAGCCTTGCCAACATGTTTCAGTTGTTCAGCCACAAGCACACTAAGGCTAGAAGATTATTTGCACATGTAAATCCATTTTACAGACCTATTTATTGTGACAATAGCAAGACCTGCCATACAGAATACTTGGGGAACACTCCATTTTTGCTCCTTCAAAACCTATTTTGAATTGACCTTGAATTGCCATTAATCTCAGAACATTCAATAATACTTTAAGTACTCCTCCACTTCTATGTTATCCCTTCCTTCTCAAGTATCAAAACAGGAAAGAAAAAAATAAACTACTTTTGGTATTTTTACACTACACTCTGAAGAAAATATCAGAAACAATTTTTTTTCTACATAGAAGCCTTGGCAATTATCTTTGAAAAATAAACAGATTAACAGTAAAGCTAGAAACCCAAGACTCCCCCCAAAGAAGTTTTCTCTCCAAACAGGGGAGTCTAAAGAGCAGGTAGGGGGGAAAAAAGAAATACAAAGATTACAGACTCATTTCTAATGTTGTGTAAGTGTGAATATTAACAGGATAGACTCTTGAGTTGGTTTTATGCATATATTAACAACATATGTCTAATTGCTTTCCCACAAATTACTGAAACCATTAAATTACAAATACACATTCTCCTTGTCAATTTTGTTATTTGAATTGTCAATTTTGATCCTTGAACCCTATTATTAATCCTCTTATCTGAGAAAGTCTTCTGTTTCAAAATGAAATGATTAGTAATGCTAACAAAAATAAGAAGGCCTAAAATACTCGTCATAAGCACGCAGTCAGTCATATTTGGTAAATATTCTCCCAAATTGGTTTGCCTTTCAACTTTATACTTATATTTGCCCATGGAAATAGAACTACCTTTAGAAAGAACATCTGTAATACTGACAAACTTGTAAGGTCTTCAGTGAATTATCTTCACACATCTTTTAGCAATTAGTAGACATTTTCATTTTTCATACTCAACAGCTGAACAAATACTTTTTAAAACTGCTTATCTAACAACAATTTGAAAATTGTCTCCAAACCCATCTCTTTTCTGTTTTCTTTTTTTTTGTTTTTTTAAATGAGAAATATTTACAACAGTTCACCAAATCACTGTCCCAGAAACCACAGTCACTGCTGATGTAAGGATCAGAAAGCATCAAGGGAAGCTTGATGGGAAAAACAATCACAAAGACCAAAAGCTCTTGGTGCTCCACCTTTTCTATGGAGGAATTAGAGAAAAACCCTCACACAAAATCCAGCAGGATTAGGCAATGCCAGTTTATTGCTCAGCTGGGGATTGGATTTTTTTTTTTTAGTATTGTCAGAAAATAGAACTCTTTTTTTCTATTCTGGTTGATTGGATAATATAAATTCATTAATGGAACTCAAAGGCCTAAAAGACTGAAAAAATAGGAAATTATGCAGTTCCTACTTGATACTACAGCTGAAAAGATGGTGTAGAGCTTAATGACAGTAAGTTCTTGAGGTACATAAAACACAGCCAAGAAACCACAAACAATTAAACATCCTTCTCTAACATAAAGCAGCATATAAAATGTTTTGTGTCTATAAGACTAGTATTTTTACTACAAGGATTAGTTATTTATCTTAAAACCAACACAAATCCAAAAAAACAAGCCAAATACCAATTAGTCAAATTTAAAACCAAGCTCAAGTACTGTGTTCCAGTTAGGAGGGAGGAACAAATTCCCATACAAGTAAAACACTCCAGAACTGAAAGTGCTGTCACCCAAACACACGCTGACACATCTTCAAGACAAACAGATGTAATCCTTCAAAACCAACATTTACATGCCAAAGACTACAAGTGTTATTTTCTTTTAATTTCTTCTTTATCCTTTTTTTAAAAAATCAAAATAGAATATAATACCAAAGCAACTGTCTTACTCCTTCACAGAAAGGCGCAGTCTTATTTTACTCCACCCCTGAGGAACACAGCAATTTCTGCTCAATTTCCCCATAACCACAACACAAATTTTTACCACCACATACAAAATTAAGATGACATATTCTGATAAAGACAGCCAGTTTCACCTCCAATGCTCTGTCTTAATAAACTTCTTAAAGCAATAAATATTGTACTAATAAATAAAGGCTTGATAGACACTACCTTGAAATGCAGGAAGGTCCGTCTACGATGCTCGTGCCACTCAGCATAGGTTAAAAGGCTTCTGAAAAATGTTAGAAGATCTCCACGTTCTTCAGTGCTATAAAACAAAAATATATTGTTTAACACAGTGCTAATCAGATGTATCAATTCTACAGCCTAAAAGTCACACTTAAAAAAAATTAGTATTGTTTGAATATGAAGTAGAAATGATCCAAAATAAGAATGACAAAGCTGAAAAAAGCCGAGTGCAATAATGGAATAAGAGGTTAAAGAACACATTCCTAAACCAGTGTTTCTCATGTTAGTCTGATGTGTAAAACGCAGGAACAAAGTAGTCACCTGCAAATTCTTAGCTTGATTTTATTCTTGTTCAACTTGTTTTCTAAATAAATTCTAAGAGGTTGCATAGTAAAATCTGGACCTGCAAATTGGTAAGATTTCTCAAGTTGTATCACTAACCTTCAAATATTCCCAAAATCTTTGTCCTAACCAACTAACTCTACATGACATGTTACTTTCAGCTTTTCAAGATTAACCTTGCAGCTTCAGTAGAAAAGAAGGCCTGATCACACAGGGCATCTAAACCAAAACTTTTGTTAGTTAAATCTTGATGTGATCTTATCTCCAGAGGAGAGGAGCTCCAGCCCTCTGAACATCTTCCTAACTCTCCTCTGGACCTGCTCCAACACAGGACCATGTGTTGTTCCTTCTTATGCTGGGGTGAGAGAGGGAAGGAAAGGTAGCCAAATATTTAATTTTTAGATTTCTAGTAAGGATCAGGATAGAGAAAGGAAAAGATACATATATAATATAAGGTGACAAACTGTCAGCACACCCAGAGCTGCTGGGGAAAGGAGGAAAAGCTCATAAAGGGTGTGCAGTTTTCATTGAACAAATGCACACAGAATGTTAAACTCCACCAAAACCACATGTCACCATAGCTGAAGTAACATGATTATTTAACCATAAGGGTGAATGGCTTCATGTCATTGTTGATATGAAGCCACAGACTATTAGCCATCATCAAAATACACCTGGCAAGCACTGCTTTGGAAGTACAAATATTGATTTTGGTTACTAATACACCATTTTAAAAGTTTACAAAACCTGACTGATGAAGATACTTGCCTGATGTCTGGGAATATTTCAGGAAATTAAAGTATTTAAATTCTAATGTAAATTTGACTTGTAATGTACTTTCTGTTTGAGATTAGCTATTCTTTTTGGATTTTCAGAACAGCTGAGATCAGAGACTGGAGGCATTTGCAGAATGGCTGCAGCAGTAGATTACCAAGTCAGTTCAACCTTCCCAGGGAGAACTGTGCCTCCAATCCAGCTGTATTTAATATACAGGGACAGCAGACCTCAACATGTTGCATAAAGAAACTGGGAAAAAAATACATTAAGGTCATTCAGATATTGAAAATGTGAAAGAAAAGCCAAACAAGCTTTATCCTAGCCTGGAAAGAACAGCATCATTAAAGGAAGTTACCACAGTAGTCACAGCTGCCAACAAAATTAGGCCAAGATGAAAAAAATGCTGGCAGCACTGGGAAAAGTGAGTCCCTGGAACACAGACACACTGATTTACAATAGATTCTTAGCTCTGGTCTGGGAGCTGTTTTTAACCACAACTCTGAATTGTACATATCAAAGTCTACACATTCTATAGGAACTGTGGATCCCTGGTAACAGCTGCCCACATCTCCATGCTTGGAGAACAGGTTCCACACAAACTGCACCAGGCCTTTTCAATCTCCACTTGTTTGTGGAATAGAATAACACAAAGCTTTTTTACAAAGCTCAAATTATTTTTTAAGGACTTAGCAATTTTTATAAATATCCACATTTTGACCTTGTTTTAGCATTGTTTTTAGTTTATTTATTTTTTTGCCTCAAAGTAATTTTTAGGTGATGCAGCAGATGAAAATTTTCAAGGCTAGATCATCAACAGGAAGAAAAAGTTTTGTGAAGAAGTTCAAAGAATCAGTATCAAATATAGAAGCAATGTATCTGAGGATGTACTTTTCTCACATAGCACTTTCAAGAGAGAAAACTGAACTCAGTATTTAGAAAGGAGGAATCTGTTGGCAAGAATAGCTGTTTGTAGATCCATATAGGCAAAAGAGTAAGAGAATGCATAAGAGCACAGTGAACTCTCACAGCATTGAATCTACCCATAAACAGTAATTCCTAATTAGCCCAAATTAGCTTAATTCTTCCTGCTGAAGTCAACTACACTAAATGCTAAAATACCAAGAAAACATGGTATAAAATAACAAAGAAGTAAGAAAGTGGATGGTAAAATTCAAGTTTGTTTTTTTCTTTTTACTTTGAAAGAATTTAGCATTACAAAAATCCATGTGGAACAGAAAACACTTGTCTCCAACACCAACATCCATGTTACAGAGAAGTCATCCAAAACCAGCTAGAAGGATATTCAGGCAGAGAGTAACTCTGTCAGGTTAAAATTAGGTTAAAATGGGCTCTTCATCCAAACATCCTTTCACTTTCACAAAATAGCAGCAAAACACAGGAGTATGTAAGAAATCTAACTGCTGTAAAAGTACCTAAGCCTCCTTTAATGTGTTCCTTTACCTATTTTAAGGGAGAAATCTATTTTAAGTGACTGCAGAATGCAAGACTTCCTACATTAACATAGAAAACCAAAGCACCATTCAAAGCTGGGGGCAGAATTCCTGCTTCACTTCATTTGCAAGAGACCTTGCCCATGCAGCATTTAATATAATACATATTTCCTAAATCTTGCACTCTGATTTACAGATTCTAACTAGTTAGTAAAAAGAAAGAGCAATTTTCATACTGCTTAAAATCTCTACTTGCCTGAGTAATCCATGCAAAGGTTAACTCCCCCAACAATTAATGGGGTGTCAAGTCAAAAAAAGGAAAAAGGACTAATAAGAGTTTTTTTTTAGATGTTGTGATTCTCAACAGTAGTAAAGTATAACATTAAGTGATAACTGGTGTCAAGGGGACACAAGTGAAATACAAAAAAGACAAATATTGTGATTCCATTTGCATACATCTGCTATTGTCACAAGTTATTAAAGAAATTCTATAATAATATATCCACTTTTTAAAATGTACAACTCTTATATAGAGATGTACTATTTGTATATAGCAGCAGTACCTGCACACTATTGAATTTTGCTTTACTTAAAAAGATAATGCTCAAGTGTTCTAGCATTCCTCTATTTTCTTCTAAAGCAGGAACTGAATGCCAAATTTTGAACTCTGCTGCTCTTAAAGAGCATTTTCTGACACGTAATATGAAAAAAAAAACAAAGCCAAAAAAAATTAGAAAACTGAGGAGGAAAAAAATCCCAGCCAGGAGACAAAACAGAACAGAACTAGATAATGGATTTGGCAAGACTGGGCCAAGGAAGTGAAAGGAGAAAACAAATTGGTAGGGAGGCTGAAAATGAACAAAACAGACCAGATTCAGCTGGTCAGGAATGGAGGGAAAAACAGGGAAGAGGTAGGAATTTTAGGAATAGACTAAAGAACAAAGGCCTAGTTGGGGAAAGTCTGAAACTGGACATGAGGGGATTACAACTTGGAAAAAGAAATGAGGAGCAGCCCAACAAGGGGATTGAGCAAACAGGCCCTGAAGGGACATCACAAATTCAGGCAATGGAGCAGGGGGTGCTCTCGAACAGGCACTGCCAGCACACACTGTGGCCAGGACATGGCACGCAGGAAAAATGAAATTTGAAGGTGTTGTGAGGGAACAAAATGGAGTTGTTCCCCACCCCCAAATTTCCCATATTTTTCAACCTACTGACCCCACTGATACTATTAGCCACGTGGCTACAAGGTTATTTGCAGACACCAAGCCAACAGGTGGCATGTGCAAAGGGAGGCTCAGAAGAAGGCACTGCTTGCTTTGTTGACAACTTCCATCATTCATGAAAACTTGTATTTATTTATTACTGGCACAAGGTGAAAAAGGAGAAGAGGCAGGGATGAGACAGCATTGCTCCAGCCAGGATGAAATAAAGTCTGCCACTACTTCAACACGTTCCCTTCCAGTGTGACTATTAAATTCCAATACACTTCTGCTGTCATAAAATACTCATGAATAAAACAGGGCAATTTCCTCTTCTAAATCCCACTTCTTGAGAGCAATCAACTGTTCTTCCCAGTTACACCACAGCCTTTAGTAGGTTTTTATGGAAATCTCAAAGCCTTTAAGTAAAAAAATCAGTTTTCAGTAGTCTACTGAAGTCTGAGGTAACTCAATAGACCTCTCCCTTCACCCATCTGTTGGGCCTTCCTCTCCCTCCCCAAGACCAAAAAAATAACAGAACACAAAAGAAACAAAAAAGAAGAATTAAATCAACTACTCAGTGATAATAGATTTGTTCTCAGAACAGCTTCCTAGCAGAATTCAGTGGAATACTGCAGACAAATAATTTGATCATTTACTCATCATGTTACCACAAGAAGTTGGCATACTCCAGAAAATAATAAAAAACGGCATTCATTTATACATTTAAATTTTAGTATGCTAATTTTCTTAAACCATTGTACAGATACACTATTTCATGTTTTTAAATTATATACTTTTCAGATATTAGTGAAATAAATCCTGATGCCAATAAGAGAAAAGGAATTGAGAACTGAGAATCAGAAACAGGCAAATACTGGAGAGGGGTTCTGGATGTGCACTTTAGGCATTACCCACACTGCACATCTGCAGCTTACATACACATCTGAGGAACAATTATATTAATTAAAGTGCAGTAGCAGAGATTACCATGTTACCTTTCTCTTCAAAAAGCTAAAACACGCTATAATCCAAAGCCTGGCTCTGTTTAACTTGAATTTGTAATGATCCTTCCAGATCTTGAAAATCCCATGCCTTTCATCTTCAGGATACAGATGAGGGATAGGAAGTGTTTAGGTTGGGCTCAGGACACGTCACATAAAGACACTGACTGCCAGCAATTTACATAAGAACTCAGTACTGCATTTAGTATCTCATATTCCAAACAATAACTTGCCTTGAGCAAAAAATTCCATCTTACCTTGAAACAAACTTGCTCATATTTGAATCTTCTCTGGATTCCATTATAATGCTGAGATCACTAACAACAGCAGACACTTTCTCATTGTTCTAGATTGGAGAAGTAACAACAAAATATTTTAGAAGTTTCTCTGGCAAGGAGAAAAATGTCTGTTTATATATTAAAAAAATAGAAAAAGGTAGATATAAATGCTGGTAAGTACTATAATCCTTAAAACAGCAATTTTTAAACTATGTTTTGTGTGTGTGAACAGTTTCTTTCTTTCATTTTAAGAGTAGTATTATTATTTGCACAAGGCTTTTGGAATAATACCCGAGTTTGTCAGCATAGAGACTATATACGTATAAAGGAAGGGTCATTACATCCTTTAACATCAATCCCACTTCTTTAAGATTCTTCTCATTTTCTAACACAACCTTTAGCTGCCACATATATCAAAAATTTCACATATGAGGTTTTATCTGTTAGTTTTGGGCTGGTTTTTAAATTTTGAACCCTATAGTTTTGTCTCAAAATATTGTCCTTTTTTGCAATTGCTGTTACTCAGAAATATGTACAAGATAATAAAATTATTCTAAATTAACTAATAAGCTGTTAAAGAATGAGAACATTTCTACTGGTCAGAGTAGAAATGAAGCCACAAAATAAGTTAATTCTCTTTTCTACACATTCTTGAACACACCAAAGTAATGGATTAGATAACAGTGAATGAAAAAGCTTAAAATCATGGTTTGAAGACCATAGGAAATGCCTCACTTGAAACTTCTTACACCAACTCACTACAAGAAAATGGGAATGACAAGAGAGGACTGCACACACATTTCAGCAATCCCTGTATTGCTTGGACAGAAGCCATGCTAACACTGCCATCAGATGGAAATCTAAAGATAGGAAAAGCAAAGCAAGGCACTACAGGGATTAGTGGATGTACTAAATAACATCACGAAAAATCATTTTAGGTTTAGAGCACTAGGTTCAACAAGGTGATGGAGGTGTGGAGAAGCTGCAAGAAGTCACAAGCTAATGTGCCACCTTCTGAAGGGATTGGTTTGCCAGTGTGGGGGGGGGTGGGTAACTAACATGCCAAAATGCCATTGTGAGGCCAAATAAAAAGATTTAAAAGGAAAGCTCTGGGCAAGAAAGAAACTCTATTTAAATGATTGCTTTCCCAAAAGGCTTAGACTTGTTTTTGCTGATTTTTAAGCTCATGTCCTCTCCTAATACCATGGAACTGAGTTAACTCTAGGGTGTCTTCACTACTAGAATAAATAGCTACAGTTAACAGTGTGAAAAAAAATATTCCTGATCTTCTGCTGCATACCAACAGACCTGTTACCTGCTGGGCCCTTCCCAAAAACAGCTGTCACCTTTTACTCCTCAGGACAGGTGAAACTGGTTATAACTGCACTACCTTGTCCATGCTAATGTCATACCATGTACTTCTAGCAAACAAAACAATTCATGCAAAAATTAGCTCAAAACTATACTTTTACAGCTGAAGTGAGGATTTTTAAGTATATATACACCTGGTATTCCCTCTCATCAACATTCAGAGTAGCCCAAATTTTAGACATTAGGCAGCCAAGTGCTGCCACTCAGTGGTGCAATGGCTTTAAGCACCAATACCATTGGCAGTAAACTTAACACCCAGTAACCCCTCTGAGCCCCACTGGCACAAAAAGATATCATCATGCTGCAGGAGATGCAGCTAAGAAACATTCCAAGTGCAGTTTTATACAAGTAAATGTAAAGAGGCATCATGAAGACCACAAGTTTCAAGTCACAAATAGACTTCAGTGGTTTCTCATTCAGCTGAACTCTTGCAGTTTCAAAGGATAAAATCCATGCGTGGCTGTCTAAATATTCATAAATTCATAATGCAGTTTTATAACTTATAAAAACACATCATTCATAATTCCCAAATTCATAATGTGTTTTTTCTAAGGAATAGGAAGGACATCTTTGCTGTTCACTCTCAGTGCCATCACATTAAATTAAAAAAAACACAACTTCAAAGCTGAGTTGGGTCAAAGGGCCCAGCAGGCACCTGGCAGAGCTGAAGGACAGCAAGTGCAAGAGCATCCTGCAGGTTAGATTTTCCAACTTAAATAATTCTGTGGTAACTATTTTGTGGCTAAACACAAAACCTGGCCTTCAGAACTATCTCGCCTGGATGCACACAGAATTCCAAAGTTGGGTCCAGATGTTAAAGAGCCAAAAATACCACTGAAACTTAGATTAAACAGTTGAAGATTTCAGCTGGAAAAGGAAGCACTGACATTTGTCCATTTGAAGTTTTATTTTATAATTTTTTTTTTTTTAAAAACATACATTGACCCTTACCTGCATTTCAAGAAGCTGGAATTCCAGTTGAAAAGAGAAGGAGTAACACTTCCCTGATAATCTATGCTTCTGCACCGTCCTGTCTCTAGCTGTTATAAAATCAAGTTAGCAAAATAATCAATTACACTTCTATTCAATGACTACTGCATTTCTTCCTTTAGTCATATTTAAAGTACCAACTATTACCACTCCTCATGTAAAGAAGTTTAAAGTGTTAAAAAACTCCAACAACTAACTCCATGTTCCCTCTGTGCAAAGCACAACAGTAGTCTGTCATTTTCCCATTAAGGGCAATATTTACTCAGAAAATATTCTGTCAATGAACCAAATCCTATTGTATTTTAAAGTAATTGTCTTTCAGCTAACAGTGAATTAGAACAGAGGTTTGCAGATGACCTGCAACCAGTATGCTCAATAAAGGGCACAAAATTGCTTACTTTTTTCCACTGTTTTCTTGGAATGACTTGTGAAATGAAACCCAGTAAGCTCCATTAAAAATGAGAGATCTGTTTCTAGACTTTCAAGCTGAGCTTTCAGGTCTGATGGAGATTCATGTCCCCTGGTTTCTCCCTGAGTTTCCCTTTGGAATGATTTTCTAGAATGGAAAAAAAAAAAAAAAATCAAAAGGGGAAAATACCTAGAAATAACATATCAGTACAGCAATATCAGTAAATAAAAGGCATTGGTAATGGGGTCTGATGGTTTTCAGACCCAAATCAGTTTTTAAAGAGTCAAGTTTCAGATCACATTGCTGGAAACAGTAAACTATTCTAACTTACATAAACCCTTCTATTCACTGCCAGGTAGGCACACAGGTGGAAGTGTCCATTTTGAGAAACATGCAAAAACATGCAAGAAAAGGGAACTAAGATGCCTGTACTCATCTAAGTGACATATTTTACCCACAGAATTTACATTTACCAACATAGGGAAAGTCCTAACATAGAGGAAAAAGCTTATCCCAAGCAATTTTGACAAAGAAATCCTATTAATCTAACAAATGGGAAAAATGATAAAAAGGCATACATTGACTTCAGTATCTCCTCCTCAGAAAAGAAGGTGGATTCTTGTCGGATATCTTCATACTTTTCTGTCAACAGCCTAATTTCTTCTTCCAGTGCCTGGATTTCTTCTTCATAAGCTTGAAAAGTGCTCTCGTCCATTTCTCAGAACCACTGTTACTTCATAAAACAAAACAAGGATTTTTCTCAGGAACAAACAAGGAATCAGCTTTTTAAAAATACAAATGTAACATTAGGCAGTTGTTTTAAGATACAGAGCACTGCACAGTCTCCAGAGACAGAAGTTTAATCAGCATCTAATGCAGTCAAAGGCTTTAAGAACCTTTTTAATTAGTCATTATTCGATCCAGGAGTGCATCCAGCTGTTTTACATTTGCTGTAATAGAACAAGCTGCTCCACAGGTGAAAACCAATTGCAGTCAGATACAAAAATGGAACCCAGCTTTGACCAATTGACCTAATGACTCACCTGAGCAGACGAGGCACAGCTGCTCCTAACACAATCTGCCTTCAGAGTAAACAGCAATAAAGAGACACAAATTGCAAAGACGTTTCACCAATAATTAAAAACATAAACCTCAAAACAGTTTTCAAGAAAAATAATAATCTGACATTCAGCCTAACTACAACACATTCAGAAGTCTGTAAAAGACATTATGTACATCAAAGCTAATGTGCTAATATTTTTGGCAAGGAAAAGCCCAACATTTAGTTTTGTGGTTTTTTAAACCACGCCTACTCTATGTGCAAGTTTCACACTAACATCGCTCAGTAAAAAGCAAAGGGGGGAAATAAAATTTTATTCGTTTATTTCATAGGAAGCAGTACCTTTATAACACACGTAAGAAAACAACATCAAAAGCACATTTTGCATTAAAAACTTAATTAACAAATAAAGGAAGTATACACAATTACATAACCATCCACTCATCACCAGATTTTTTTTAACTGGATACAGTGAAGAAAGTCACGGTCATAACAAAGATTATGGTGTGAAAAAGAAAAACATTACAACAACCAGAACATTAGCCGAGGTCAGCTGATCCCTCTTTTAACAGAAGTAACAAGACAAACTACTTACAGCTACTTAAACTCAAGGATTTCTATAGGCTGCAGAAGTCTCAAACACTAGTTACGACTTCAAAGATCTTATATCTAGAAAAAAATACTCTTTAATCAAGTAGAACAAAACTTTTACAAACATTTCTCCTATTATATATCATACGCGTATATATTTATAAATAACTGTGCATTAACAACACAGCTTTCACATTTCTACCTACCTGCCCGTTTACACCCCCGAGTATTTGACTTTATGCTGCCACAAGAGGAGCTGGGAAGCGCTTTGGAGAGCTTGTAAGAACCGAAACGCTGCGTTCCGTGCCCGCTGCTTCCCTGCGGATCTTCAGGGCTCTCAGGGCTAGGCCGAAATCGCGACTGGTCCGAGGAGCCGGTGCTGACCCGCGCCGAGGCTTGCAGGAGACACAGGAGCCCCAGGGGCGGAGCGGGTGTCCAAGCAGCACAGTCGGGAGCCTCGCAAGCCCCGGCAGCCGCCGCAGCCGCGGACAGCAGGCGCTGAGGGAGGAGCGGAGGGAGCTGAGGGGAAGGGCAGTGAGAGCTCGGAGCCGGCGCGAGAGAGGAGAGGAGCCCTCAGACCCAGCGCGCGCGCCCCGCGCTTTTCGAACCGCGCGCCAAGCCACGAGCCCGGGCGCTACCACAGCTGCTGCCCGAGCGGGAGGCGCTGGCCGCGCCTTCCTTCCCCTCCCTGTCCAATAACAGGGCTGTTGAGGGATAATTCCCGAGTTCTTTATTGTAAATTAAAGGGAAAAGCCTTGCTTTGTCGGCTGTTCCCTTATTTACGTTAATTTTTGCTCACGTCTTCCGGAAAACAGCCCTGCTTTTCTTCCCGGTTAGTCAATTTCAAAGCGTCTGCTGCCACAGGACCCAGCCCCCGTGTGCTCACCACCCTTGACCGGCCGGAAACATGAACCCGGCAGCCGATCGGAATCCAGCGGCACCAGGAGGCGGAACCCTTTTTTTCGAGGGAGGGCTGGGAAGAGTTGCGAGGGGGAAGGTAAAGTGGTGGCACTGCGGGGCTCGCACATGGCGGCGGTGAGGCCGGGCCGGGGGCACCTCCGGGGGTGGCGGGGCTGGCGCCCCTCAGGCCGGGGGTCCGTCGGCATCTTCCGGGAGGGCTGGGCTGTGGCTGTGCTGTGGCTGTGCTGGGCTGTGCTGGGCTGTGCTGTGCTGGGCTGGGCTGGGCTGGGCTGGGCTGTGCTGTGCTGTGCTGTGCTGGGCTGTGCTGTGTTGTGCTGTGCTGTGCGCTGCTGTGCGCTGCTGTGCGCTGCTGTGCGCGGCTCGCGGTCCCTCCATAGGGAACTCCGGGGTTATATTGTAAAGAGACTTTCGCGCTTATTCTCGCGCATACAGATCCAGGGTTTTAAATAAACCCTAACGCCTGAACCCTGGTTTCCTGCAGAAGCGCGTGGTTTGCTGTCGCTGCGCTGGGACAGCGCGTGTGACCTACTGCTAATCAAAGGAGTGCTCTGCTCATAAGGTTCTTCGTGGCTTTTTGAAGCGCTGATTTGTCCCTGATCCGTTATTCTAATCAC
This sequence comes from Cyanistes caeruleus, assembly GCF_971803275.1. NCBI lineage: Eukaryota > Metazoa > Chordata > Aves > Passeriformes > Paridae > Cyanistes > Cyanistes caeruleus. The sequence goes on from NC_141711.1 coordinate 17,356,472, forward strand.
ATTATTCCCGTGAGCGTCCCTGAACTGTTTTGTTTCCTTGCAGAGGAACAGAGCGTGTGTTCTGGGTTTGACGCCTTGACTTCGCAGCATGGAGGAGGAACAGGTTTCCAGACGCTTGTACGTAGGAGGGCTTGGCCACACGGTTTCCAAGGCTGAGCTGGAAGAAAGATTTGGCAAGTTTGGGCGTGTTTTGGAGGCAGAGATTATTACCAGAAAAGATGATCAGGGTAATAGTTTTCTTTCATCTTTTAAAAGTTATTTGCTTTTCTGTTTGGAGCATGAAATTGAATTTTTGCTTCAAAGACATTTAGTTTTAAAGGAAATGATGAACCTACATAGAAGTTAACTTAATGTTTGTCGTTGATCAGGGAATCCTACGAAAACTTTTGCTTACATCAGTGTCAACATTTCTGACGCAGATCTGAGAAAGTGTAAGTGCTTTGGGTATTTTTTTGTTGTGTTTTGTTTTGTTTTCTTCTTAGTTATGTTTTTGAGCCAAGTTATATTGCTGGTAACTCATCTCATGTTGTCATGTCCAGTTGTGGTCACAGTAGAGCCTTTTTCATTCTCTTGTCAGGTTGATTTTATTTTCTTTTAGCTGCAGTTTTATGGAAGTTGCTTTGCTGAAGTTTTCAGAAATTGCTGTGAGCAGATTGAAAAGATTCCTTGTGACTGAAGTAGGTGATTTGTGAGTTTCAGAGACTCACAGAATGGTCTGACTTGGAAGGAACATTAATGATCATCTTATTGCACCCTCCTGCCATGGGCAGGGACTCCTTCCACTATCCCAGCCTGCTTCAAGCCCTGTCCAACCTGGCCTGGGACACTTCCAGGGATGGGGCAGCCACAGCTTCTCTGGGCACCCTGTTTGCTTGTTCTAAGCCTTTTATGAAAAGGATATGTGCTTCAAATGCTTTCATCAGGTCTATGAAACACCAAAACTGAATTACGTGAGAGGAAACCTAGAAGAGTAGCTGATGTAAAGCTTTGTTTGCAGTGTGCCCCTGCATCTGGGGAATGCTGCTATTAGGCACTTTTGAAGTGGGAACTTCAGTTTTGGATGTGAACCTTCTGGTTGAAGATTTGCATATTGGTCCTTTCAGTTACAGCCCTAAGCCAAGTGAGCAATCAGGTATAAGGTCATGTCGAGGGAACCTTAGGCTGCCATAGAAAGAGGCCTAGTGAAGTCTGTGATGTGCTTTTTTTTTCTTTTTAATGTAGAAAATACTCATTTCCTATCTCTTTCTTTTGCAGGCATATCAATTTTAAATAAAACAAAATGGAAAGGGGGGACACTGCAAATTGAGTTGGCCAAAGAAAGCTTTTTGCACAGGTAGAAATCAGTCTTTTTGAATGCACATTGTTGCTAAAACTACTTTTTTTTTCCTGCTTATCTGATAATATTACAACAGTACTTCCCATCTTGTACACTCTTATTGTTTGTGTTTTTATAGACTCTGTGGGCTGTTGATTTATGTTTGATGCTGTAACACATTTTGCATCATTATTCCCTCAAAGGTGATGAGTGTTAATTCCCTGAGTAGTGAATGGTGGGAAGGGATCACTGCCAGCTCCAGTTCTGGGCACACTTTTTTCTATGTGTATTGTACTTTCTGCTACAGGCTGGCCATGGAGAGGGAGGAGGCAAAGCTTCAGAAGGAAAAACCACAGAGAAATAACCAAAAGGGTCTGTTGGAATCGCTGAAAAAGACAGGAGTTGTGGACTTCTACATGAGAGCAGTACCAGGTACAGAGGTGCCAGATCATAAGGTATGGTGGGGGTAGAGATATAAGAGAAATAAAACAACAAAAAGAAAGCTCATTGCATCTGAATTCATGCCAAATTTATGCTTTATGTAAAAAACTTAATTATTAAGGGTGACAGTCCAAGCTGTGAAAAGTACTCTGAGGAAATACCTCATGTGTAGACATGGAGAAGGCTCCTGTCATTTTTTGCAATGACTGGTAATAATCATGATCATATTGTCTACTTCTGAAATGAGGAAATGCTTATTTCAATGCTCACAAAAAAATGGAAATTTTTGTGAAATGAGGAAATGCTTTGTTCCTCATTTATATTGGGAATATGGTTGTGTCACCCTTTAAAGCTTATAAAGGGAATATGTGACTTATTTCTATGCACCACATAATAACTTTTGGTGACGGGGATGGGCTTCAGCACAGGATCAGGGTCTGCACATGCTTACAAAGGTAAGAATAAAATCACTCAACATGAAAATTTAGGCAGCAAAATTTGTATTCACCACAAAGTTTTCAAAGCTGTTTGCTAAGCACAGAATGGTTTAGGAGGGATTTAATTTTTTTTTTTTGTGAGAAGGGGGAAAAGAGCAAAATAATTGTGATCCTGCCTTTGTAAGTACCAATGTTAATTCATAAGCCAGAAACCCTGTATTAAAAACAGTACTTGCAAAGAAATTTAGTTCTTTATTATCACTCTTTATTTGTAGGTTGTTGTTGAGGTTGTGGTTTTTTGGTTGGTTTTGTTTTGTTTTTGAGAAGAAGCCTAGCCAAGTTGTATGGTAGGGCTCACTAGAGAGAATAAAGAAAAAAAAAATTGGTCACATGTGGTTCTTTATTTGTGCTTTTGTTATTCAAGTATAAATATTTGTTTTATTCCAGAGTTACTTCCACTCTCTTTTTTTAACACTGATTATTTTTCTTTTCTTTTAGAAATGGGTAGTTGGAAAATTTGGCAGAGTCTTGCCCATCTTGCACCTCAGGAATCAACAAAAAAATAAAATATCCTTTTCTGATTGTTTGGCCTTGAACACAATTCCCCTCCTTGTTTTGTCATATGGAAAAACAGTTGCTTGACAGTTCTAATTTTTACTGCTCTGTCAGGCTTAATTTAGTGAATCTCCCAAGTAAATCTTGCAGTAAGTTTGTGTGACTTGGATAGTTCTTTTACACTGAATTCAGTTGCTTAAAGGCTTATGGTCATGACATGAAAAAGGATTTTTTTCTGTCCTTTCCTGCAGAATTCAGCCTGCTCATAAAGCTCTGAGTCTGCTGAAAGAATTGGGGTCTTTCAAATCCTTAACTCAGACTAACGTGGTGAAATATGACCCCTCAAAGTATTGCCACAACCTAAGGAAGCTGGAGCCAGACCTGGCCCATGCAGCTCCTGTGTCCCAGCTCACCTGGAACCTGGAAGGGGGAGATGACAGCGCGACCAGGAAGAGGCGAGGGGAATTCCCTGGGATGAGGAAACCACCGGAAAAACGGAGGCAGCTGGGCAGTGAGGCCCTGAATGGAGCAGCTCTGTCCTCTGGGTGCCCATCACATCCAAAACACACAGACTCTCCACAGCTCCGCCAAAGATCGAAACCCAAACCTACTGAGGAGTTGGAATTGCCACCAGCAAGGAGACTGGATGGGAAAATATCAGTGAGGGGTTTATTATCAGATCAAAGCAATGCTAATGGAGTTACAGCCAAAACTAATACCAGTGTTTCTGATAGTGACATTGATTCTGAAGAGGAGATCAGAGCAATGGTAAAGAGAGAGACAGAAAGCCAGAAAGCTGAGACAAGTGTTGAGACTGAAAGTGAGCACATGGAAATTGTTGGGGATAATTTTGAATTAAAATACAGTAGCCACTGGTCTTTAAGCAATTTGGATGCCACAAAGAAAGCTATGAAAGGAAGTAAAGAGAAAGAGACTATGGAGTGTGATAATGGTTATGATTCAGCAGATACAGATGAAATTATTGCTGAAAGTAAAACTGTGGAAGACTCTAAACAGGGAAAGGTGAAAAGAAAAGAAATATTTGGTAAAAAAAAAAGTGGTTTCGTAAATGGCTCCTCACTGAAAACTCACAGTTTAAAAGATGAACACATTGAAAGAAAAGGGAAAACTAAAAAATCCAGAATTGCTGCCTTGCAGAATTCAGCAGCCAGCAGTACAGCAGAGACAAGTGATAGTGACAGCTCTTGTTCAGAGTCTGAGAAAGGGGAGTCTGAAATCAGCTCTGATTATGAGTCCATGATGCAAAACTGCTACCGCTTAGACCTTACCTTGGAGAGCTTAAAAGCATTGGCTACAGAAAACACTGGGACATCTGCAGAGGGGTCAGGCAGTGAACAGACTCCTTGTCAGTCCAGCATTGAAGATAATTCCAAGGATAATACCGTAAATAAATCAAAACTTTCTAAATTTCATCTTGCAGTTAAAAAAAAACCCATCTGCCCTGAAGATGTGCTGGCTGATATTATAGCAGGGGAGGAGGATGCTGCTAAGGAAGGCTCCAAGGGACAAAATAATTCACATTTGAAGTATCAGCCCTTCAGAGGAATGGGGTCCCTTCATATAAAAGAGTTAAGTAAGGACAACACTGGGTTAAAGAAGAAGTCTGTAGAAAGTTTAGGACTTGAAGCTTGTAAATATTACTGTGGGGAGGAGTCATCTAAAAATCAGCCAAAGAACCATCCCTTCTGTTCACTTGAAGTCAGCAGCAAAAAGACAGATAAAGTGCCTTGTGAACAGCATGAGGAGCTGTCAGCTGCTGCCTCCTCAGCAGGTCAGAGACTTCAACCTGGTTCCAGGACTCATTTGCAAGGGAAGAACAAAGTTGTGAGTTTTCTGCAAGACCAAAATTCAGAGTGCAGTGCTGCTGCAGCCGGTACTGACCAGGGTGATGGAATCAGTGACACGGACAGGGATGCTGCAGAGGCCCAGGAACATGTTAAACGGCAGCTGAAGAGTCCAAAACTGCTTTCCAAAACATTAAGGAGGAATACAAGCAAAAAAAATCCAGAATGTGAGGATAATAAAGGTGGGAACGGGAACAGAAGCCTTCTGGAAGATGAGGAGCTTTGTCTTCGTGCTGCTGCCTCAAAGGAGCCCAGTACACTAGAAAAACAGCTCCAGGACAACCAGAGGAGGCTGGCAGCTCTGGAAGAGAGACACAGAGAGAGGGAATTACAGAAGAAACTCATTCAAGGAGCTCTTTCAAATCTGGTAATTACAAATTACCTGAATAGTCCACAGTACAAGGAAGAGGGTAATTAATATATATGGAGTAAGATGTTTTAAAATCATAATTGGATTCGAATTCAAATGGAATTTCTGATGACATTGCCAGTTTTCTTTTGAGAGTATACAAAATGCTACATACCTCCTCCCTGGAATACCTGGAGAGTTGCAAGAGGAATAGCAGATTCCCCTTTTTGTGTCATGGAAATGTCTTTCAGGTTGTCATGTCTGAGTGCACCAGGTATTTGGTATGTTTGACTTGACAGTTGACTCTCTTCCTAGGATAGGGAGCCAGCAGGAAAGCACAAACACATCATCTTCAATTCTGATGTGGAAGATGAAGCTGAAGTGGATGAGTTGTTGAAAAAAGATGCAAGTCTGGGAAATATGAATGGAGAAGTAAGTGCTACTGGGAAAAAATCAGTATGACATAATCAGAAAGTTGAATTTTTATACCGAACTATATCATATAGTAACACCTGAGTTTCCCTTGGCATGGGTATTTTGCCCATGGCAAAACTGAGTAGTCATAACTGTAAAGCAGAATTGTACAAGGTGTGTGGACAAGGTAAGATTGGAAGCACATAGATCAGGAAGAGAGCTGGTTGTGCAAGAAATTTGCTTTTTCAGCTAAACTGGAGAGCAGACAAACAAAGTTGGTACTGATTTACAATCTCAAATTTATGTGAACAGCTGCTTTTCTTTTCTGTTCATGTAACAAAGGAGAAGTCAGCTCCCAAACCTTCGGGCAGACTGTTTGATAGCAGTGAAGATGAGCAAGAGGATACGGACGATGAGCGATTCAAAATTAAGCCTCAGTTTGAAGGCAAAGCTGGTGAAAAAGTGAGTGAAGCCATTACTGTAATTTAGTTTTCCTGTAGGTCTCCATAACACCACTTCAGAAGAACATTACCTATATCATTTCATTCTTGCTGAATATGATTTTTATGAACTTAAAATAGAATTCCCTTAAAGGAAGGACATAATGTGTGGTGGGGAGTGGGAGGAGTTTCTTTGACACTGTTTTCTTTGTATACAAAGAAATTACTGGAAAAGGCATCAAAAGCTGAAGGTAAAGAGTACATTGCCATTGTTATAATAAAAAAAAAAAAAGTTACTGAATGATGATTTTCTTCTCCAGTGCTTAAATAGCATCTGTTTCATTTGTTCAGCTCCTGCAGCTGCAATCCCGCTTTGGCACCGATGAAAGGTTCCGCATGGATGCTCGATTCCTTGAGAGTGACAGTGAGGAAGAAGGTAAAGCTGATCACATTTCCTGGTTACTGGTAGCCATAGAGCCTTTCAACAGCCTTTCCTGCTTTACTGGGATCTTGTGTAAAGCATCTGTCAGCAGCAGGGGAGCTGCACATTTGTGTGATGCAGGCAAGGAACAGATTCAATAAATGCTCTGACTTTGCCATGAAATAGATGCCTATGGCATTTCTAATGAAAGGCTTTCTGCAGTGCAAGGCAGAAAACCTTTAAGTAGCTTCAAGACAAAGGAAGTGATGTGTTCATAGATGTGAGCTTGTTTAATACTGTAGTAAATGTTATGCATCGCACGTTACTGGCTTAGCGGAGAAAATAGAACGTATTTATTTTTCTCTTAGCAGAGACAAACAGCCTGAAGGCAGATGAAGAAGAGGAGCTTGCTGCGGAGAAAAAGAAGAATCTGGAAATACTGGGAAGCCTCCTGAATATCAACCTGGAGCAGCCCAAGCCAAATAAAACAGCCACGAGTGTGAAGAAATTCAAGTATGAATCACCCACTGTCAGTAAAGAAGGAGGTTTAGGAAGGCTAAGGCTTTTTAGGCAGGAAGATGAAAGACCCTGAAATTTTGAATTTTGGAAGATGGGCATAAAGGGTTCCTGTGTGTTGTTTTGGGTTTTTTGCTCTTTTTGGACTATTTGAATTTATGCAGTGTTTGTACTAGAAGAAGTATATGGATAGCTGTATTTATGTAGTTCCTGAGGAGATTATCAGATGCAGGTATAAACTCACTGCATAACACACAATATGTTTTATCTGAAATATCACAATTTGATGAAATGCACTTTGGTTTATGTTTCCTGACCCAGACACTGACTAGAGGGTGCTTTCTAACTGCCAGTTACATTTTGGATCAATTTGGAGCTTTTTTGGTAAATGAGAATTCTAGTCTGACTGTAAAAGTTAGAGGTAGCTTTCAGTTTGGCATTTAGAATATACAATGGTGTTTCTGTTCCTTTCTGTTTTTATAGAGACATTAATGCTCTCCGTTACGATCCGACAAGAGAGGACCATGCAGTTTTTGAAAGGAAACCAAGTACTACAAAAAATGAGAGGTAACTAGAATTGTGGTGTTTCATCCCATAGAAAGATGGTTATAGCAGCAGACTGAGTTTGAAATTATGCAGATTGCTCTGATTTTAGTTTACTTCTCACTGTGGTTGCTAAAATCAACATACATTGCTCTGTAGGGAACAGTGGCAAACTCTCTTGTGAGTTGAACAGGAGAGCAAAGTTTATTACCTCAGATCTTCTTTTATAGACTGATACGTGAAAGTACAGAAAGGTAAAACTGTTATTGGTTAGTGAACTAACACATCACCATCATTGGTCAGTGGGGTTCACCACCCCTCGACCTTCTCTTGCAAGAAAACAAGGAACTGACAAACAGCACCTGCAAGGCTGTTTTCTGTCTCTGAGGATTGTTTTAATTCCTCTTTATTGTTTCCCAGACCACTTTCTCAGGTGAGACTGAGGAGGTTATGCAGCCTGCTTCTCCACAGGCACTGTGCTCCCTGCTTTTGCTCATAGTTAGCATCCATAAACATAGTATAGGAATTGTCACCACTAAAACCAGTATGTAGTGTCATCTTTCCTTTCTAATCCATCTTCTTTCTGCATGCGATTTTCTGACCTCACTGAACATGAGAAAGGTCAATTCAGGGACTTTGAGATTTGCAGGTCTGTGGGAAAAGCATAAGAAATCTGTGCTAAATACCTTGATTTCTATGTTACTGTGTATTAAGTGAAAAGTTACTTAAGGACATAGCTAACTAAAAAGGATACTCCTTCCTGCCTTTAGACTCCAGCCTCAGCTCTTTCCCCACTGCTTACCCTTGAAAATGAACCAATCCTTAACGGCTTGGATACATTTAAGGAGACGTGAAGAGCAAGGTGGCTCTTAGGGAAGCTATCTTTGAAAAGGACATGTGTTGACTTGCTGTCCGTAAACAATCTCATTTCAGAAAAGCCAAAAGGAAGAAGAAAGAAGAGAGTGAGACACAACCTCAGGTGTCTGAAAAAACCTATTATGATATTGCTGCTGATTTAAAAGACCTGTTTGAATCTTCAAAGAACAAGACAGAAAAGACAGTGGAAATACCCTGGGACAAAGAGGATGCACAGGACTCTGCCCCAGACGAACGTCTGGGACCTTTGCCTGAAAACGACAGAACTCAGGAGTCCAGTGCTTTCAAATTTTCCTTCTTTGGAGACACAGAAGAGTTGAGCATCAAAGACGGTAAGGCCAAATGTGCAAGAGATGCCTAGAACAAAGTGGAAAATCTTGGAGGAGAGCTACAGCTCAGAAAATCAGGAAGGAGAAGATTCTATCCTTCCTAAATCTGTCTTCTCCAGTGTAAATATTTCACTTGAAAAGAGGAATTTTTCCAGGCAAGCAGAGAAATAATTTGGTTTTGACTTTGCTTTCATTTTGGTGCTGGTTTTGCAGAACCTTACGTACTTGGAACGATAAAACCAATAAAAGTCACATGGCAAGAAGATCCACATTTCCAAGACAGCAGTTCTGAGGGTGATGATGAGCCTGAGACATCAGAAATTGAGAAGGACCAAGAAAGGCAAGTTCCATTTGTATTTGTTGTCTACTTGTCTATAGTAGTTGGATGCTGTGGGAATATTAATGGCAGCACTGAGAAAATGGGAAACTGACACTGCACACCTCTGAGCAGTGAGAGCCAAAAGGCAAAGACACAGTCAATTTTATTGTAAAAAGTGGGGTTCTTTAATAGAAGGCTTTATTTGCATACTATGGAGTAGAGCTCTTCCATGTACACCATTTCTCTGAGGCACTACAGCTCTAACTTGTGCTCAGGGCATTTGATAGGACCTTTGACAATGCTAAAACCCCTTTGTACTTGTCTAGGTTTCTTTCTCTACCACGCACAGAAAGTGCTAGAGTTTTCTTCTTCTCCAAAGATGACGAACGCCTAAGAGGTATGACACAACTTGTTCAGTCCCCTTTTCTATATTTTTCCCTTTTAAACCCTTACTGGACTTGAGTAAGGAGGAAAAGATGCCTCCTGGTTATGAATGCTCTGTAATCAAAATTTGCCATCCTTTCTTGTGGTCAAAGTTGTGGTAGAATCCCACGAGACAGTCCTGGTAAAAAATAAAGGCTGAGCAGCTTTCTGCCTTTCTTTCAGATAATTACCTCATAGCTATAGGAACTTGTAGAGCTTAGCAAAAACATAGTCACTAGACAGGTTACAGAACATTTTGGATTCTTTCAGGCATATATATAATCTTAGTGTACTGTAATCTTCCAGCCTGTCTGATTTGCAGGGTGTGTTAGAATGGAGATCTCAGCCCTTGGCAGGCAGCGCTTCTGGGGGGCAGCTGTGGGATCCTGCTGCTGAGCATTTAATGCAAGAGCTGCTGTTTCACTGCAATTTAGATTTCAGCATGTTCATGGAGACAGCTGCTGTCTTTCATTTTTCTTAGTACACCAGGCTGCAGTAGGGAACGTTTCTGTTGGAGCCGACATGTGGTGGGGGGCAAGAGAATAGGAGGGACGTGAAGAATAGAGCTTCTGACTTGACTGTTGTGTTGTTCATTCATGTTTGTTGGGAGCAGCAGCAGAATCACAAGTGTTGAACCCTATTGATTGGTGTTCTGTTGTGTTTTCTTTTGTGCAGAGGGCCCAAAGTTATTTTGTAGATCTGTAGAGCTCAATGAAGAAAAAGAGGGTTGGGAAGACAGACGTAGATTATTGCTTGAGGTGAGTATGGAACATCTGTTCCCTGGTAACTGTGGCTGAATGCTGAGCATGGGGAGGGAACACGGCTATGGATGTGCACGCAAAATTAATTCAGGACCTCCAGAAGAGCCTGAAGCTTTGTAACTGTCAGGGAACAAAAGGCTGTTAGTATACTGGTGTGTGTAACATCATGTTGTGATGTCCAGCCACGTAAATCACTGCATCTCTCTCTGTTACAGGAGCAGCTAGCTAACTAGGTGTAAGGGAAGTGTTTAAGAGAAACAGTGAATTTAGAGACTTCTGATAATATGTGGACTTTTCATTATTTTCAGGAATGCTGGAAGAAGCACAAGGATGCCAAAAGAAAAGTGAGAGCAAAAAAATAAATTTACAGATCAGCAGCTTTCATTGTTTCTTCCTTAAATAAGTTGCCAAACAACATTACCTTTTAAATCCTTTCAAGGATCTAACAAGAAAAATACTGTCAAACCCGGTTAGGCAGTGTTTCTGAGCTGGCGCTGATGCTCTCGGGTTCCGGGGAGCCACGGGAAGGCTCCAGTCCAGACCGTCCGGTCAGGCTGGGGCCATTGAGCTCTGGCTCGGCTCTGGAGGCTGTGAGGGCAATCAGCAATGTCAAAGGCCTCCCAGGCCTGGGCCAGGCTGGGCCGGAGCAGTGCCCCCAGCCCTCCAGGAGGCTACGGGCTCTGCCAGGCCCAAAAGGACACTGCCCCCTGCCCAGGGGTGTCTTGGCCTGACAGCCGAGCCCAGAGCAGCGGAGCTGTCACACTCCCCGCTGGTTCTGGTCGCTCTCAGGCGCGAGCAACGCCCGTGGGTGCCCTGGGCAGCACAGGAGCAGCACAGGGGCACTTGCCAGGGCCTGGGGAAGCACAGGGGTCAGCCTTTACACAACGACACAGCAGGAATGCTGCAGGGGACAGAGCCAATGGCAGCGGGCATGAGCAGCTCTGTGAGGCTCTCAGCCCGCAGCATCGACCCCAAGAGCTGCTCTGTCCCTGCCTGCGTGCCTGGCTGATGGGCAGGGCTGGAGGCCTTGGAGAGCAGCGGCCATTGCGGGCACGGGGCTCCCAACAGCTGCCCCCTGGCCCAGCTGGGCCCCACTTGAGGAGGAAGGAGGCTGCCAGCCCTGGCCTGGCTGAGCAGCTCCTGCCTCCTTTGGCTTCTGCTCTGGGCCCCACGCTGGCCACCCCGACAGCCCCTGGGCCAGGCTGTAGGAGGGCTGCTTTGCCCTCACCTGGCTCCCTGCCATCAGGGCCCTCCTGCTCCCTGTCACACATGGCGGCTGTCAGCGCTGAGTCCCTGTCCAGGAACAACACGGTGTCCTCGAGGTGCTGGTCCTGTCTCTGTGTGGAGGGAAGAAGGGTGTGGGGAATTTGCAGGACATGCCCAGAGCAATGAGGGTGCTACTCCCTGATCAGCCCTGCGTGAGCCCTGCTCCTGTCCGCCTTCTGCTCCCGTCGTCGCGTTCAGGAACACCGCGGTCTCCTCTGGATGTTCCTGCGCTGATTCTGGGAAGGGAGAGGCAGGTGAGCCTGCAGCACAGGCCCAGAGCTCCGAGGTGTGGGGCCCCTCTGGTCCCTGGGCAGCTGCATCCCTGCCTTACCTTCTCCTCCCGTTGCCAGGTCGCACTGACACATGGCCTGAGCCCTGCCTTCCCTTTTGGGGCCAGGGGAAATCTCTGCTCCTGGCCCCGGCACTGGGAGCTCTCTCAGCCAGTCAGGGAAGGTGATGCTTCGCAAGAGAGGCATGAGCATTGCAGGAAAGCCTGCATCACTGCAGTCTTCCCAAAGGGCACCAAGAAGAAGCCAAGAAACTGCAGGCCCATCAGCCTCTCCTCCATCTCCCGACAGGTGACACAACACCTCCTCCTGGATGTCATCTCCAAAGCTCGGGAATAACAGGAAGGGAAAACCATGCTTGAGGAATCTCATAGCCACCTGTGCTGCAGTGACTGGCTGGGTTTGTGCGGGGAGAGCAGTGGCTGAGTTGTCAGCTGGAGCTTCAGCGAGGCTTTGTCCCTGTCTCCCATAATATGCTCCTGAGGCAGTTCAGGGAGAGTGGGGTGGAGAAGTGGACAGTGGAGCTCCAAACTCAGAGGGTTGTGACCTCAGGGGGCCGTGCTGGGGCCAGCCTTGTTTGCCTTATTCCCCAGTGACCTGGCAGAAGGGACAGAGCGCTCCCTCAGCACGTTTGCTGATAGCACAGAAGTGGGAGCAGGGGCTGATGCACCACAAGGCTGTGCTGCCCTCCAGAGGGACCTGGACAGGCTCGACAGCCGAACTGAGAGGGACCTAGCAAAGTTGCTCAGGACAAAGCCTCTAGAAGAGCTCAAAGCTTTGCAATTGCCAGGCAGCAACAGCTCTTTTGTGTACTGGAGTGTATAAGGTCATGTGATGTCCAGTCAGGGAACCTATTTAAGTTACAGGACCAGTTCCTTAACTGTATGTAGAGAGAGTATTTGAGATAAACGCAGAAAACTATCAAGAGCTCACGCTTGTGGCCCACTGGGGCCCAGGACGCAGCATTTCCCAGTACTGATAAAATACTGAGCAAGCCAAGCTCCACCTCATGAAAAGGATTTTCTGAATTTGCAATCTCTTCAAAACAGCAGGTGGTTTTACTGTTTTTATTTTTAAATGTTTATGCTTATAAACAGTTTGCTTGTTAAATAAACTGTTTGTTTCCACTTTTCGCAACAGAAATCTTTTCCTGAACCAGTTGGGGAAGGGGCTGCTTGAATCTGCCTAAAGGGACACCTTTGGAAGTTTCCTCCCAAATTTGCCTTAATCAGGACAGTCCCAAAGGGCCCTTTAAGGCAGAGTCCTGTGCAACCTCTTTGTCCCAGGGTATTTCCATTGTCTTTTCATTGTTCGTTGTTCAGTTTGTTCGCTGACGATCCAAGCAGGTCATTTAAATCACCAGCAGTATTGCAGTCGCTTTCTTCAGACACTTGAAGCAGTGTCCAACTCTCTTCTTTCTTCTTCCTTTTGGCTTTTCTGAAATGAGATTGTTTAAGGATAGCAACTCAACACATGTCCTTTTCAAAGACAGCTTCCCTAAGAGCCACCTTGCTCTTCATGTCTCCCTAAACGTATTCAAGCCATTAAGGATTGGTTCACGTTCAAGGTTAATCAGCGAGGAATTATCTGTCTAAAGGCAGCAATGAGTGTCCTTTTTAATCAGCTATGTCCTTAAGTGACTTTTCCTTTCACAATACATGGTAACATAGAAATCAGGAATCACTGTAATGTCAACAACTTCTTTGGTTTTCTCACAGACCTGCAAATCTTGAGATTTGCCCTGTACAGACCATTCTCACCTTCACTCATGACAGCGGATGGACTAGAAAGAAAAGATGACACTACATGCTGCTGTTGGAGGTCCCAGTTGAGGCCCGACGTGGCTGGCGGGAGCGGTTGCTCCAGCGCGACGTCCCCGACGGTGTCCCCCTGCGCCTGGGCCTCTCAGCACTTGCTGCTCTCCTCCTGCTCCTGTCCTGGCGACTCCTGGAGCGGACAGGTTGATCCGAGGCTCGACGTTGCAGGGGGGGAACAGCTGAGTCTGCAGGTTGCTGGCAATGGTGTCTCTCTTTGTCGGGGCCTCTCTGCCCTTGATGGTGTGCTGCTGCTCCTATCATGGCGACTCCTCGATCAGACAGGTGGACTTAAGGCCCAGCCTTGCTGGTGGGAGTACCTGCATCTGGAGTCTGGTGCAATACTGACTCCCTGTGCCTGGGCCTCTCTGCCCTTGGTCTTGCCCTGCTGATCCTGTCACAGTGACTCCATGACTGGATGGGTTCATTTGGGGCCTGACCTTGCTGGTGAGAGCAGCTTCGCCTGCGGACAGGCCCAGAACGTCTGGAATGGACCCTGTCCTCAGGGTCGGTGGATCGGCTAAATCTTGCCCTTGATGTACTTGGGCTGCCGGTGTCTGCCAAGGATGAGGCTGCACGCTGAGGACTCCTGTGGCTGCTGGCCTCTGGAGATGGAGAATGGGGAGCCAGATCCAAAGGCACTGCGCTGCTGGAGCTCGGCCTGATGGCCTCAGATCCTGAAAGGCCATGAGCAGGCTCCAGTCCTGACTGTCTGATCCGGCTGGGGCCATTGAGGCCACCTCGAGGACACCGTGTTGTTCCTGGACAGGGACTCAGCGCTGACAGCCGCCATGTGTGACAGGGAGCAGGAGGGCCCTGATGGCAGGGAGCCAGGTGAGGGCAAAGCAGCCCTCCTACAGCCTGGCCCAGGGGCTGTCGGGGTGGCCAGCGTGGGGCCCAGAGCAGAAGCCAAAGGAGGCAGGAGCTGCTCAGCCAGGCCAGGGCTGGCAGCCTCCTTCCTCCTCAAGTGGGGCCCAGCTGGGCCAGGGGGCAGCTGTTGGGAGCCCCGTGCCCGCAATGGCCGCTGCTCTCCAAGGCCTCCAGCCCTGCCCATCAGCCAGGCACGCAGGCAGGGACAGAGCAGCTCTTGGGGTCGATGCTGCGGGCTGAGAGCCTCACAGAGCTGCTCATGCCCGCTGCCATTGGCTCTGTCCCCTGCAGCATGCCTACTGTGTCGTTGTGTAAAGGCTGACCCCTGTGCTTCTCCAGGCCCTGGCAAGTGCCCCTGTGCTGCTCCTGTGCTGCCCAGGGCACCCACGGGCGTTGCTCGTGCCTGAGAGCGACCAGAACCAGCGGGGAGTGTGACAGCTCCGCTGCTCTGGGCTCGGCTGTCAGGCCAAGACACCCCTGGGCAGGGGGCAGTGTCCTTTTGGGCCTGGCAGAGCCCGTAGCCTCCTGGAGGGCTGGGGGCCCTGCTCCGGCCCAGCCTGGCCCAGGCCTGGGAGGCCTTTGACATTGCTGATTGCCCTCACAGCCTCCAGGGCCGAGCCAGAGCTCAATGGCCCCAGCCTGTCCGGACAGTCTGGACTGGAGCCTTCCCGTGGCTCCCCGGAACCCGAGAGCATCAGCGCCAGCTCAGAAACACTGCCTAACCGGGTTTGACAGTATTTTTTCCTGTTAGGTCCTTGAAATGATTTAAAAGGTAATGTTGTTTGGCAACTTCTTCAAGGAACAAATACGACATGATTCTTTTCAAGAAAGGTTTTATTAGTTTGGTTTCAGTTTCCATTTGGAATTCTTATGCTTCCTAAGACGATCCAGAAACTAATGAAAACCTAACATATTCCTAGGAGAAGTTTTTGAATCCACTACTCGCAGAAGTCTCTAAATTCACTGTTTCTCTTAAACACTTCCCTTACACCTAGTTAGCTAGCTGCTCCTGTAACAGAGAGAGATGCAGTGATTTACGTGGCTGGACATCACAACATGATGTTACACACACCAGTATACTAACAGCCTTTTGTTCCCTGACAGTTACAAAGCTTCAGGCTCTTCTGGAGGTCCTGAATTAATTTTGCGTGCACATCCATAGCCGTGTTCCCTCCCCATGCTCAGCATTCAGCCACAGTTACCAGGGAACAGATGTTCCATACTCACCTCAAGCAATAATCTACGTCTTTCTTCCCAACCCTCTTATTCTTCACTGAACTCTACAGATCTACAAAAAATTACTTTGGGCCCTCTGCACAAAAGAAAACACAACAGAACACCAATCAATAGGGTTCAACACTTGTGATTCTGCTGCTGCTCCCAACAAACATGAATGAACAACACAACAGTCAAGTCAGAAGCTCTATTCTTCACGTCCCTCCTATTCTCTTGCCCCCCACCACATGTCGGCTCCAACAGAAACGTTCCCTACTGCAGCCTGGTGTACTAAGAAAAATGAAAGGCAGCAGCTGTCTCCCTGAACATGCTGAAATCTAAATTGCAGTGAAACAGCAGCTCTTGCATTAAATGCTCAGCAGCAGGATCCCACAGCTGCCCCCCAGAAGCGCTGCCTGCCAAGGGCTGAGATCTCCATTCTAACACACCCTGCAAATCTGATGGGCTGGAAGATTGCAGGGCAGTAACTGTATGAACACAGCCATACATTTCATCAGCGTTATCTAACAAGTCTCAAGAAAGGAACGTCATTTAAGCCTGACTTGAGACTATAGTCTACAAAATAGAACAAGCAATTGTTTTGGCAACCTGTGTAATTTTTGGGGCTGTGTATGTTTTCTTTTGTTGTTGTTGTCTTTGTTTTGAAATAGAAAATTCACTGGCTTCAGAAGAGCAAGCCCCAGATTCACTAGGATGAAGAACCGCTGACAAGAACCCTCAGCATTCCTAACAGTAACACCAGAAAGACAGGAAAAAGTTAAAAATGATAGACCTACCTGAAAAGATCCCAAATGTCTCGGTAACCTGTCTAATGACTATTTTTTTCCTAAGCTCTACAAGTTCCTATAGCTATGAGGTAATTATCTGAAAGAAAGGAAAGGCAGAAAGCTGCTCAGCCTTTATTTTTTACCAGGACTGTCTCGTGGGATTCTACCACAACATTGACCACAAGAAAGGATGGCAAATTTTGACTACAGAGCATTCATAACCAGGAGGCATCTTTTCCTCCTTACTCAAGTCCAGTAAGGGTTTAAAAGGGAAAAATATAGAAAAGGGGACTGAACAAGTTGTGTCATACCTCTTAGGCGTTCGTCATCTATGGAGAAGAAGAGAACTCTAGCACTTTCTGTGCGTGGTAGAGAAAGAACCCTAGACAAGTACAAAGGGGTTTTAGCATTCTCAAAGGTCCTATCAAATGCCCTGAGCACAAGTTAGAGCTGTAGTGCCTCAGAGAAATGGTGTACATGGAAGAGCTCTACTCCATAGTATGCAAATAAAGCCTTCTATTAAAGAACCCCACTTTTTACAATAAAATTGACTGTGTCTTTGCCTTTTGGCTCTCACTGCTCAGAGGTGTGCAGTGTCAGTTTCCCATTTTCTCAGTGCTGCCATTAATATTCCCACAGCATCCAACTACTACAGCCAAGTAGACAACAAATACAAATGGAACTTGCCTTCCTTGGTGCTTTTCAATTTCTGACATCTCCGGCTCACCAGCAGCCCCAGACGGGATGTCTTGGAAATGTGAATCCTGTTGCCACCTGACGTTTTCCGGTTTTATCATTCCAAGTACGTAAGGCTCTGCAAAACCAGCACCAAAACAGAAAGCAAGTCAAAACCAAATTATTTCTCTGCTTGCCCGGAAAAATTCCTCTTTTCAAGTGAAATATTTACACTGGAGAAGACAGATTTAGGAAGGACAAAATCTTCTTCTCCCTGATTTTCTGAGCTGTAGCTCTCCTCCAGGATTTTCCACTTTGTTCTAGGCATCTCCTATGCATTCTTAAACATTTAGCATCACATCCAGAAGACAGTGAATAGCTTCTGAATTCAGCACAAGTGTGGTGGGCTTGTTGCTTTGTGGTGTTGTTTTTTAATATTTTGGGTAACTTGGCACGGTTTCCTTTCATTCCTACCTGACTGAGACTTGATTAAATATTCCTTCATCTGCATTTCATAAGGCCTTATTTTATCCGAGCTTAGGACTCCCCAGTGATCCTTCAGTTTCTCTTTTCTGAAGGTCCAGGAATAGAATTCAGTAACTAACAGAATGTTCATGGAGCTTGGGGTCAACTCCAGGATTTTGTTCCTCCCTCTACCTTAACACCCATTTTCCTTAAAATCCTGTTGGCTTCCATGTAACTTGGTATGACTGCTGTGCCACCTTTTTCCCTGCTTGAGAAGTTTAGGGGAAGCTTTTTCACCGCTCTGCAAAAATCCCAATGCCTTCTCAAGGCGTGCCTTTCAAAATTCCTGAGATGCAAGCAGGAGTTACCTCTCATTAATCTCCCACAGCCTTGGCAAGCAGCAATGAGGATCAGAATGCTTCAGCAGAAGTACTGACTTCTGCTGCTGAAAATCCTCTGGATTATGACCTTCTTTACACCGTATTGCTCTACAGTGCCTGCCAGAAGCCGTTCCTTAGAAATGGCTCCGTTAGGAGGGTTCTGCTCTTACCTTCTTTGATGCCCAACTCCTCTGTGTCTCCAAAGAAGGAAAACTGGAAAGCACTGGACTCCTGAGTTCTGTCGTTTTCAGGCAAAGGTCCCAGACGTTCGTCTGGGGCAGAGTCCTGTGCATCCTCTTTGTCCCAGCCTATTTCCACTGTCTTTTCCGGTTTCATCTTTGAAGGTCCAAGCAAGTGTTTTAAATCAGCAGCAGTGTCGCAATCGATTTCTTCAGACACTGAAAGCAGTGTCTCACTCTCTTCTTTCTCCCTCTGCTTTACTGAAGAAAGGCTTTACTGAAATGAGATTGTTTAAGGATAGCGACTCAACACATGTCCTTTTCGAAGACAGCTTCCCTAAGAGCCACCTTGCTCGTCATGTCTCCCTAAAGGTATCCAAGCCATTAAGGATTCACGTTCAAGGGTAAGCAGTGGGGAAATATCTGTCTAAAGACAGGAATGAGTGTCCTTTTTAATCAGCTATGTGCTTAAGTGACTTTTCCCTACACAATACATGGTAACATAGAAATCAAGAATCGTGGAAATGCCAAGAGCTAATTCGGTTTTCCCACAGACCTGCAAGTCTCGAGGTCCCTGTACTGACCCTTCTCACCTTCACTTACGGCAGCAAACAGAGGGACTAGAAAGAAAAGGTGACACTACGTGCTGCTGTTGGAGGTCCCAGTTGAGGCCCGACGTGGCTGGCGGGAGCGGTTGCTCCAGCGCAACGTCCCCGACGGTGTCCCCCTGCGCCTGGGCCTCTCAGCACTTGCTGCTCTCCTCCTGCTCCTGTCCTGGCGACTCCTGGAGCGGACAGGTTGATCCGAGGCTCGACGTTGCACGCAGGAGCGGCTGCGTCTCGGGGACGTCCCTGAGGACGTCTCCCTTCGCCTGGGCCTCTCTGCCCTCGACGTTCTCCTGCCGCTCCTGTCATGGCAACTCCTCGACCGGGCAGGTGGACTCTGGGCATGAGCTTGCTGCCGGGAGCGGCTGTGTCTGCGGGAAGCCCGTGACGGTGTCTCCCTTTGCCTGCGCCTCTCTGCACTTGATGTTCTCCTACTGCTCCTGTCACGGCGACTCCGCGACCGGACGGCCCCATCTGAGGCCCGCCTCTGCTGTTGAGAGCGCCTTCGCCTGCGGTCAGGCCCAGCATGTCTGGAATGGACCCTGTCCTCAGGGCCCGTCCAGCTGCTGGATCTTGCCCTTGGTGTGCGTGCGCTGCCGGTGTCTGCCAAGGAAGAAACTGCATGCCGGGGGCTTCTGTGGCTGCTGGTCCCTGGAGTTGGAGACTGGGGAGCCAGACCCGATGGCACTGCGCTGCTGGAGCTCGGCCTGATGGCCTCGGATTCTGAAAGGCCGTGAGCAGGCTCCAGTCCTGACTGTCTGATCCGGCTGGGGCCATTGAGCTCTGGCTGCTCATCCCTGGGGGCTGTAAAGCCAAACAGGAATGTCAGAGGCCTCCCAGGCCATGCCCAACCAGAACACTGCCCCCAGCCCTCCAGGAGCCCATGGGCTTTGCCGTGCCCAGCCTGGGCACTGGCCCCAGCCCAGGGACACCCGCCTGCTTTGCCTCATACCTGTGCCGAGACCAGCACAGCTGTCACACTCCCAGCGGGTTCTCCTCACTGTCAGGCCAGAGCAGCGCCTGTGGGTGCCCTCGGCAGCACAGGAGGAGCACAGGAGCAGCTTCCAGGGCCTGGGGAAGCAAACGGGTTGATGGCTCTGAGAACAAAGTGTCCCAGCACGGGATTGTGCAGCCGAGCACCACTGGCTCCTTCCGCTTTGAGCCCTTCCTGAGACACAGGTTCCCTGCAGAGCCCCGGGTGCAGCTTCCCAACTCACCCCTCTTCCTCTGCCTCCTCCCTGCCTCCTGGGTAAAGGCATTCCCTGGCATTGCACCTGCTGTGACGCACTCTCAGATCCGCGAAGGCGTCGTTGTCCTCCCATGTTGGCAGTCTGATGGGGAAAGGAAAAGCTCATGTGTTTCTGCTGCCCTGACCGCATGGACGTAACAGGGTGTCCCTGCTCTTCCTCCAATGCTTTTCCAAGTCCCGTGAGAAGCGCAAGTCCAGACTCCCTGGATGGGGCAGGGCCTGGACTGCTGGGGCAGGGCCTGGCACAGCACGGCACTTGCACCCTCCTGTCTTGTGAGCCCCGCAGAAGGACACCAACCTGAAGGGGATGCGGATTCCCATGATGAACATTTCGACAGCGAACATGCCATCGTCTCTGCAGAGGGGGCAGCAGAAGGAGAAAAAACCAGCACGCATGGCCTGTCCCTGCAGGGCAAACAGAAGCAGTGTGAGCCAGGCCCTGGTGCTGCTGAGCACCTGCTGTGTCCCAGGCCTGAGGGCATGGCTCCCACCTGGAGGCAGTCCCTGTGGAACCAGGCTCTTTGGCACGTTGGGCACACTATGGTGGTAAAGGTCATTCTGTCTTCCACTGGCTCCATGCAGATGGGGCATTCGGTGCCCGGCTCTGGAGTCACCTGCACCATCTGCTCTGGACGGTGCTCAGGGCAGTAGGACCTGGGGGCAAAAGGACGGGCATAATGAGAAAGTCTTGGTCCTTCCCCAAGGGTGGCCAGAAGGGGAGAGGAGCTACCTGTATGGGGCAATGTACTGCGTAACACAGCCGCCCTCCTTGGCACAGGGCAGGTGGAACCATCTGTCGCAGCCTTCCTCGCAGCACATGATGGTGGCCCCGCTCTGGCCGCAGACGCAGCAGTGCTGGAATGAGCCAGGCAGCCCCATCAGCGGCAGCCTCGGGGCCTCCCCAGGCAGCCCCAGGGCTGCGGGCAGGGAGCAGGATGGGGCTGCTGCTGGCTCTCAGCCCACAGAGCCAGCTGGTGGAGGAAGCACCTGTGCCAGGGCCTCTTTGGAGCTGCTGGGAGCCAGACTTTGTCCCACAGCTGGCTGCATGGCCGGCCTTTCTTGCTGGGGCTCTGGGCTAAGCTCTGGCAAACGTCTCCTGGCACAAATGTCCCTGCTCTTTTGCCAGGCTCTCACCTTCTGTGCCGCCCGCCTGACTGCACATTGGATATCTTGAGGAAGAAAACCCAGGAATCCAACCTGTTTCTTTTCTTGCCGGAAAAGAAGAGTGGCAAAATACTGCAGAAAAGGGGAAGAGGTGATGAAGACAAGGTGGCAGGGACTGCCCATTGCAATGCGGGAGGGAGTGCCCGGAGCCACTCACCAGGCAGAACATGTGGGCACAGAGCCCGTATTTCTCCCGTCTGTTTCCGCAGGTGTCCGGGTCAGCGTCCACACGATGACACAACACGCATGCTGCAGGGGACAGAGCCAATGGCAGCGGGCGTCAGCAGCTCTGTGGGGCTCTCAGCCCGCAGCATCGACCCCAAGAGCTGCTCTGTCCCTGCCTGCGTGCCTGCCTGATGGGCAGGGCTGGAGGCCTTGGAGAGCAGCGGCCATTGCGGGCACGGGGCTCCCAACAGCTGCCCCCTGGCCCAGCTGGGCCCCACTTGAGGAGGAAGGAGGCTGCCAGCCCTGGCCTGGCTGAGCAGCTCCTGCCTCCTTTGGCCTCTGCTCTGGGCCCCACGCTGGCCACCCCGACAGCCCCTGGGCCAGGCTGTGGGAGGGGCTGCTTTGCCCTCACCTGGCTCCCTGCCATCAGGGCCCTCCTGCTCCCTGTCACACATGGCGGCTGTCAGCGCTGAGTCCCTGTGCAGGAACGCCGCTGTCTCCGCCAGGTGCTGGTCCTCTCTCTCTGTGGAGGGAAGAAAAGTGATGGGAGTTTGGAGAACAGGCCCAGAGCTACGAGGGTGCTACTCCCTGGTCAGCCCTGCGTGAGCCCTGCTCCTGTCCGCCTTCTGCTCCCGTCGTCGCGTTCAGGAACACCGCGGTCTCCTCTGGATGTTCCTGCGCTGATTCTGGGAAGGGAGAGGCAGGTGAGCCTGCAGCACAGGCCCAGAGCTCCGAGGTGTGGGGCCCCTCTGATCCCTGGGCAGCTGCATCCCTGCCTTACCTTCTCCTCCCGTTGCCAGGTCGCACTGACACACGGCCTGAGCCCAGCCTTCCCTTGTGGGGCTTTGGTTGCACGTGTCACAATGGCCACTCTGACATCAGCATCTTGCTCCCAAGATTCACGCAGCCATGGCCTCACATGCCCGGCAGCCACTTGAGGCCGCCCCCTTGGGAACCGAGGTTCTGACATGGTTCCAAGCCTTTGGTCAGCACGGAACCAGGCCAGAGACTCCTGCAGCAAGTGCAGGGTCCAAGCCCAGGCCCCAGGGTAGCCATCGAGGGTGGCACTGTAGGCACAAAGGTGCTGTTCAGGCACGGCCACGCCAGGGCTCCTGCCCCTGGCAGTCGGTTGCCCAGAGAGCTTGTGCAGAGTCTCTTGCACTGCACAGATTCCAAACCTGCTCTTGGTGAACCGATGTTTTCCTCAAGACCTCTCTGCAGTAAACTGAGATGAACCTGATTTCATGCCCGTGCTGATCACTGTTGGGAACAGGAGATAAAGCTGGGGACCACTGCAGCTGCCTCCCAACCTCAATTCTCCTGTCATCTAACGATCTCATGAATTTGACATTTCCTATTAAGCAGAAAAATTACTATTAAGCTTCTGAGAAAGCTCATCCTTTACACTGACTCTATGGAAACCCGGGAAATTCAATGAAAGATTACCTTGTATCTGACTGGAGAGCTTGCAACAGTGCTCAGCTCAGGAGTCAATTGCTTTTCCCACATTAAAGAACTTTGCCAGTTTTGTCCGTGCTTTCCTTCTAGCAACTATATTGAAAAAAGTCAAGACGGGACACACGCAAACCGTTCTTGCAGAGTTTTCGCATTCACGCCTTTGCAAACACGCTCCTGCAAAGTCCAGATCATTGACTGCTAGAACAGTCAGCGGGACCCCAGGGAAACAGGGCAGGGGCTGACAAGCAGAGATACCCTGCACGTGCCTGATGCTGGGGCACCGGGAGTTCACCCATGTTCCTGTCTCCAGGGGAGAGCCCCCTTGGGTGGAAAACAATGCCTTCACTGAACTAGGAGGGAGGCACAGCAGGTGCAATGCCAGGGAATGCCTTTACCCAGGAGGCAGGGTGGAGGCGGAGGAAGAGGGGAGCGTTGGGAAGCTGCACGCGGGGCTCTGCAGGGAACCTGTGTCTCGGCAAGGCATTGAAGCAGAAGGAGCCAGAAGAGCTCAGCCATGCAATCCCGAGCTGTGGACACTTTGTCCTCAGCACCAGGAACCCGTTTGCTTCTCCAGGCCCTGGGAAGTGCTCCGGTGCCTCTCCCACAAGTTATGCATCGACACACAGCCACCGACTCTTCCTCAACCCTTCTCAGCACTGGACAGCAGGACACAGTAAAATGTTGTCTCTGGTGCATGATCTAATTATTCAAAGTCTAATTATTCAATGTCCTGCAAAGAAGCAACTTACATTGAAAGCATCCACACCAAAATCCCCAAACCCTGGTACAAATCTTGAACTGACACAAGAAACATGTTCCTATTCAGAAACACAGTGTTGGCTAACATTTTGGCCAATATTTTTTCCTATTAGGTGTTTGAATGGATTTCAAAAGTAACATTTTTTGGCAAGTTCTTCAAGGAACAAGCAGGAAACACGTGTGAACTCGAAAAGAAGATTTATTGGCTTGCTTTCACATCCCTTTTGGAATCCCTATACTTCATCCAGCATGCAAGAAAATTGTGAAAATCCAACTTCATATTAGGAGAAGTTTCTGAATTTGCAGTTTGCCTCAAAGACTTTCTGTACACAGTTAAGGAACTGGCTCTGGAACTTACAGGGATTGAGTGGTTCCCCTGACTGGACATCACCACATGACCTTACCAAAACAACTATTCTTGCCTCGCAATTTGAGCTCTTCTAGAGGCTTTGTCCTGAGCAACTTTGTTAGGTCCCTCTCTGCTCGGCTGTCGAGCCTGTCCAGGTCCCTCTGGAGGGCAGCACAGCCTTGTGGTGCATCAGCCCCTGCTCCCACTTCTGTGCTATCAGCAAACGTGCTGAGGGAGCGCTCTGTCCCTTCTGCCAGGTCACTGGGGAATAAGGCAAACAAGGCTGGCCCCAGCACGGCCCCCTGAGGTCACAACCCTCTGAGTTTGGAGCTCCACTGTCCACTTCTCCACCCTACTCTCCCTGAACTGCCTCAGGAGCATATTATGGGAGACAGGGACAAAGCCTCGCTGAAGCTCCAGCTGACAACTCAGCCACTGCTCTCCCTGCACAAACCCAGCCAGTCACTGCAGCACAGGTGGCTATGAGATTCCTCAAGCATGGTTTTCCCTTCCTGTTATTCCCGAGCTTTGGAGATGACATCCAGGAGGAGGTGTTGTGTCACCTGTCGGGAGATGGAGGAGAGGCTGATGGGCCTGCAGTTTCTTGGCTTCTTCTTGGTGCCCTTTGGGAAGACTGCAGTGATGCAGGCTTTCCTGCAATGCTCATGCCTCTCTTGCGAAGCATCACCTTCCCTGACTGGCTGAGAGAGCTCCCAGTGCCGGGGCCAGGAGCGGAGATTTCCCCTGGCCCCAAAAGGGAAGGCAGGGCTCAGGCCGTGTGTCAGTGCGACCTGGCAATGGGAGGAGAAGGTAAGGCAGGGATGCAGCTGCCCAGGGACCAGAGGGGCCCCACACCTCGGGGCTCTGGGCCTGTGCTGCAGGCTCACCTGCCTCTCCCTTCCCAGAATCAGCGCAGGAACATCCAGAGGAGACCGCGGTGTTCCTGAACGCGACGACGGGAGCAGAAGGCGGACAGGAGCAGGGCTCACGCAGGGCTGATCAGGGAGTAGCACCCTCATTGCTCTGGGCATGTCCTGCAAATTCCCCACACCCTTCTTCCCTCCACAGAGAGACAGCACCAGCACCTCGAGGACACCGTGTTGTTCCTGGACAGGGACTCAGCGCTGACAGCCGCCATGTGCGACAGGGAGCAGGAGGGCCCTGATGGCAGGGAGCCAGGTGAGGGCAAAGCAGCCCTCCTACAGCCTGGCCCAGGGACTGTCAGGGTGGCCAGCGTGGGGCCCAGAGCAGAAGCCAAAGGAGGCAGGAGCTGCTCAGCCAGGCCAGGGCTGGCAGCCTCCTTCCTCCTCAAGTGGGGCCCAGCTGGGCCAGGGGGCAGCTGTTGGGAGCCCCGTGCCCGCAATGGCCGCTGCTCTCCAAGGCCTCCAGCCCTGCCCATCAGCCAGGCACGCAGGCAGGGACAGAGCAGCTCTTGGGGTCGATGCTGCGGGCTGAGAGCCTCACAGAGCTGCTCATGCCCGCAGCCATTGGCTCTGTCCCCTGCAGCATGCCTGCTGTGTCGTTGTGTAAAGGCTGACCCCTGTGCTTCCCCAGGCCCTGGCAAGTGCCCCTGTGCTGCTCCTGTGCTGCCCAGGGCACCCACGGGCGTTGCTCGCGCCTGAGAGCGACCAGAACCAGCGGGGAGTGTGACAGCTCCGCTGCTCTGGGCTCGGCTGTCAGGCCAAGACACCCCTGGGCAGGGGGCAGTGTCCTTTTGGGCCTGGCAGAGCCCGTAGGCTCCTGGAGGGCTGGGGGCCCTGCTCCGGCCCAGCCTGGCCCAGGCCTGGGAGGCCTTTGACATTGCTGATTGCCCTCACAGCCTCCAGGGCCGAGCCAGAGCTCAATGGCCCCAGCCTGAGCGGACGGTCTGGACTGGAGCCTTCCCGTGGCTCCCCGGAACCCGAGAGCATCAGCGCCAGCTCAGAAACACTGCCTAACCGGGTTTGACAGTATTTTTTCCTGTTAGGTCCTTGAAAGGATTTAAAAGGTAATGTTGTTTGGCAACTTCTTCAAGGAACAAATACGACATGATTCTTTTCAAGAAAGGTTTTATTAGTTTGGTTTCAGTTTCCATTTGGAATTCTTATGCTTCCTAAGACGATCCAGAAACTAATGAAAACCTAACATATTCCTAGGAGAAGTTTTTGAATCCACTACTCGCAGAAGTCTCTAAATTCACTGTTTCTCTTAAACACTTCCCTTACACCTAGTTAGCTAGCTGCTCCTGTAACAGAGAGAGATGCAGTGATTTACGTGGCTGGACATCACAACATGATGTTACACACACCAGTATACTAACAGCCTTTTGTTCCCTGACAGTTACAAAGCTTCAGGCTCTTCTGGAGGTCCTGAATTAATTTTGCGTGCACATCCATAGCCGTGTTCCCTCCCCATGCTCAGCATTCAGCCACAGTTACCAGGGAACAGATGTTCCATACTCACCTCAAGCAATAATCTACGTCTTTCTTCCCAACCCTCTTATTCTTCACTGAACTCTACAGATCTACAAAAAATTACTTTGGGCCCTCTGCACAAAAGAAAACACAACAGAACACCAATCAATAGGGTTCAACACTTGTGATTCTGCTGCTGCTCCCAACAAACATGAATGAACAACACAACAGTCAAGTCAGAAGCTCTATTCTTCATGTCCCTCCTATTCTCTTGCCCCCCACCACATGTCGGCTCCAACAGAAACGTTCCCTACTGCAGCCTGGTGTACTAAGAAAAATGAAAGGCAGCAGCTGTCTCCCTGAACATGCTGAAATCTAAATTGCAGTGAAACAGCAGCTCTTGCATTAAATGCTCAGCAGCAGGATCCCACAGCTGCCCCCCAGAAGCGCTGCCTGCCAAGGGCTGAGATCTCCATTCTAACACACCCTGCAAATCTGATGGGCTGGAAGATTGCAGGGCAGTAACTGTATGAACACAGCCATACATTTCATCAGCGTTATCTAACAAGTCTCAAGAAAGGAACGTCATTTAAGCCTGACTTGAGACTATAGTCTACAAAATAGAACAAGCAATTGTTTTGGCAACCTGTGTAATTTTTGGGGCTGTGTATGTTTTCTTTTGTTGTTGTTGTCTTTGTTTTGAAATAGAAAATTCACTGGCTTCAGAAGAGCAAGCCCCAGATTCACTAGGATGAAGAACCGCTGACAAGAACCCTCAGCATTCCTAACAGTAACACCAGAAAGACAGGAAAAAGTTAAAAATGATAGACCTACCTGAAAAGATCCCAAATGTCTCGGTAACCTGTCTAATGACTATTTTTTTCCTAAGCTCTACAAGTTCCTATAGCTATGAGGTAATTATCTGAAAGAAAGGAAAGGCAGAAAGCTGCTCAGCCTTTATTTTTTACCAGGACTGTCTCGTGGGATTCTACCACAACTTTGACCACAAGAAAGGATGGCAAATTTTGACTACAGAGCATTCATAACCAGGAGGCATCTTTTCCTCCTTACTCAAGTCCAGTGAGGGTTTAAAAGGGAAAAATATAGAAAAGGGGACTGAACAAGTTGTGTCATACCTCTTAGGCGTTCGTCATCTATGGAGAAGAAGAGAACTCTAGCACTTTCTGTGCGTGGTAGAGAAAGAACCCTAGACAAGTACAAAGGGGTTTTAGCATTGTCAAAGGTCCTATCAAATGCCCTGAGCACAAGTTAGAGCTGTAGTGCCTCAGAGAAATGGTGTACATGGAAGAGCTCTACTCCATAGTATGCAAATAAAGCCTTCTATTAAAGAACCCCACTTTTTACAATAAAATTGACTGTGTCTTTGCCTTTTGGCTCTCACTGCTCAGAGGTGTGCAGTGTCAGTTTCCCATTTTCTCAGTGCTGCCATTAATATTCCCACAGCATCCAACTACTACAGCCAAGTAGACAACAAATACAAATGGAACTTGCCTTCCTTGGTGCTTTTCAATTTCTGACATCTCCGGCTCACCAGCAGCCCCAGACGGGATGTCTTGGAAATGTGAATCCTGTTGCCACCTGACGTTTTCCGGTTTTATCATTCCAAGTACGTAAGGCTCTGCAAAACCAGCACCAAAACAGAAAGCAAGTCAAAACCAAATTATTTCTCTGCTTGCCCGGAAAAATTCCTCTTTTCAAGTGAAATATTTACACTGGAGAAGACAGATTTAGGAAGGACAAAATCTTCTTCTCCCTGATTTTCTGAGCTGTAGCTCTCCTCCAGGATTTTCCACTTTGTTCTAGGCATCTCCTATGCATTCTTAAACATTTAGCATCACATCCAGAAGACAGTGAATAGCTTCTGAATTCAGCACAAGTGTGGTGGGCTTGTTGCTTTGTGGTGTTGTTTTTTAATATTTTGGGTAACTTGGCACGGTTTCCTTTCATTCCTACCTGACTGAGACTTGATTAAATATTCCTTCATCTGCATTTCATAAGGCCTTATTTTATCCGAGCTTAGGACTCCCCAGTGATCCTTCAGTTTCTCTTTTCTGAAGGTCCAGGAATAGAATTCAGTAACTAACAGAATGTTCATGGAGCTTGGGGTCAACTCCAGGATTTTGTTCCTCCCTCTACTTTAACACCCATTTTCCTTAAAATCCTGTTGGCTTCCATGTAACTTGGTATGACTGCTGTGCCACCTTTTTCCCTGCTTGAGAAGTTTAGGGGAAGCTTTTTCACCGCTCTGCAAAAATCCCAATGCCTTCTCAAGGCGTGCCTTTCAAAATTCCTGAGATGCAAGCAGGAGTTACCTCTCATTAATCTCCCACAGCCTTGGCAAGCAGCAATGAGGATCAGAATGCTTCAGCAGAAGTACTGACTTCTGCTGCTGAAAATCCTCTGGATTATGACCTTCTTTACACCGTATTGCTCTACAGTGCCTGCCAGAAGCCGTTCCTTAGAAATGGCTCCGTTAGGAGGGTTCTGCTCTTACCTTCTTTGATGCCCAACTCCTCTGTGTCTCCAAAGAAGGAAAACTGGAAAGCACTGGACTCCTGAGTTCTGTCGTTTTCAGGCAAAGGTCCCAGACGTTCGTCTGGGGCAGAGTCCTGTGCATCCTCTTTGTCCCAGCCTGTTTCCACTGTCTTTTCCGGTTTCATCTTTGAAGGTCCAAGCAAGTGTTTTAAATCAGCAGCAGTGTCGCAATCGATTTCTTCAGACACTGAAAGCAGTGTCTCACTCTCTTCTTTCTCCCTCTGCTTTACTGAAGAAAGGCTTTACTGAAATGAGATTGTTTAAGGATAGCGACTCAACACATGTCCTTTTCGAAGACAGCTTCCCTAAGAGCCACCTTGCTCGTCATGTCTCCCTAAAGGTATCCAAGCCATTAAGGATTCACGTTCAAGGGTAAGCAGTGGGGAAATATCTGTCTAAAGACAGGAATGAGTGTCCTTTTTAATCAGCTATGTGCTTAAGTGACTTTTCCCTACACAATACATGGTAACATAGAAATCAAGAATCGTGGAAATGCCAAGAGCTAATTCGGTTTTCCCACAGACCTGCAAGTCTCGAGGTCCCTGTACTGACCCTTCTCACCTTCACTTACGGCAGCAAACAGAGGGACTAGAAAGAAAAGGTGACACTACGTGCTGCTGTTGGAGGTCCCAGTTGAGGCCCGACGTGGCTGGCGGGAGCGGTTGCTCCAGCGCGACGTCCCCGACGGTGTCCCCCTGCGCCTGGGCCTCTCAGCACTTGCTGCTCTCCTCCTGCTCCTGTCCTGGCGACTCCTGGAGCGGACAGGTTGATCCGAGGCTCGACGTTGCACGCAGGAGCGGCTGCGTCTCGGGGACGTCCCTGAGGACGTCTCCCTTCGCCTGGGCCTCTCTGCCCTCGACGTTCTCCTGCCGCTCCTGTCATGGCAACTCCTCGACCGGGCAGGTGGACTCTGGGCATGAGCTTGCTGCCGGGAGCGGCTGTGTCTGCGGGAAGCCCGTGACGGTGTCTCCCTTTGCCTGCGCCTCTCTGCACTTGATGTTCTCCTACTGCTCCTGTCACGGCGACTCCGCGACCGGACGGCCCCATCTGAGGCCCGCCTCTGCTGTTGAGAGCGCCTTCGCCTGCGGTCAGGCCCAGCATGTCTGGAATGGACCCTGTCCTCAGGGCCCGTCCAGCTGCTGGATCTTGCCCTTGGTGTGCGTGCGCTGCCGGTGTCTGCCAAGGAAGAAACTGCATGCCGGGGGCTTCTGTGGCTGCTGGTCCCTGGAGTTGGAGACTGGGGAGCCAGACCCGATGGCACTGCGCTGCTGGAGCTCGGCCTGATGGCCTCGGATTCTGAAAGGCCGTGAGCAGGCTCCAGTCCTGACTGTCTGATCCGGCTGGGGCCATTGAGCTCTGGCTGCTCATCCCTGGGGGCTGTAAAGCCAAACAGGAATGTCAGAGGCCTCCCAGGCCATGCCCAACCAGAACACTGCCCCCAGCCCTCCAGGAGCCCATGGGCTTTGCCGTGCCCAGCCTGGGCACTGGCCCCAGCCCAGGGACACCCGCCTGCTTTGCCTCATACCTGTGCCGAGACCAGCACAGCTGTCACACTCCCAGCGGGTTCTCCTCACTGTCAGGCCAGAGCAGCGCCTGTGGGTGCCCTCGGCAGCACAGGAGGAGCACAGGAGCAGCTTCCAGGGCCTGGGGAAGCAAACGGGTTGATGGCTCTGAGAACAAAGTGTCCCAGCACGGGATTGTGCAGCCGAGCACCACTGGCTCCTTCCGCTTTGAGCCCTTCCTGAGACACAGGTTCCCTGCAGAGCCCCGGGTGCAGCTTCCCAACTCACCCCTCTTCCTCTGCCTCCTCCCTGCCTCCTGGGTAAAGGCATTCCCTGGCATTGCACCTGCTGTGACGCACTCTCAGATCCGCGAAGGCGTCGTTGTCCTCCCATGTTGGCAGTCTGATGGGGAAAGGAAAAGCTCATGTGTTTCTGCTGCCCTGACCGCATGGACGTAACAGGGTGTCCCTGCTCTTCCTCCAATGCTTTTCCAAGTCCCGTGAGAAGCGCAAGTCCAGACTCCCTGGATGGGGCAGGGCCTGGACTGCTGGGGCAGGGCCTGGCACAGCACGGCACTTGCACCCTCCTGTCTTGTGAGCCCCGCAGAAGGACACCAACCTGAAGGGGATGCGGATTCCCATGATGAACATTTCGACAGCGAACATGCCATCGTCTCTGCAGAGGGGGCAGCAGAAGGAGAAAAAACCAGCACGCATGGCCTGTCCCTGCAGGGCAAACAGAAGCAGTGTGAGCCAGGCCCTGGTGCTGCTGAGCACCTGCTGTGTCCCAGGCCTGAGGGCATGGCTCCCACCTGGAGGCAGTCCCTGTGGAACCAGGCTCTTTGGCACGTTGGGCACACTATGGTGGTAAAGGTCATTCTGTCTTCCACTGGCTCCATGCAGATGGGGCATTCGGTGCCCGGCTCTGGAGTCACCTGCACCATCTGCTCTGGACGGTGCTCAGGGCAGTAGGACCTGGGGGCAAAAGGACGGGCATAATGAGAAAGTCTTGGTCCTTCCCCAAGGGTGGCCAGAAGGGGAGAGGAGCTACCTGTATGGGGCAATGTACTGCGTAACACAGCCGCCCTCCTTGGCACAGGGCAGGTGGAACCATCTGTCGCAGCCTTCCTCGCAGCACATGATGGTGGCCCCGCTCTGGCCGCAGACGCAGCAGTGCTGGAATGAGCCAGGCAGCCCCATCAGCGGCAGCCTCGGGGCCTCCCCAGGCAGCCCCAGGGCTGCGGGCAGGGAGCAGGATGGGGCTGCTGCTGGCTCTCAGCCCACAGAGCCAGCTGGTGGAGGAAGCACCTGTGCCAGGGCCTCTTTGGAGCTGCTGGGAGCCAGACTTTGTCCCACAGCTGGCTGCATGGCCGGCCTTTCTTGCTGGGGCTCTGGGCTAAGCTCTGGCAAACGTCTCCTGGCACAAATGTCCCTGCTCTTTTGCCAGGCTCTCACCTTCTGTGCCGCCCGCCTGACTGCACATTGGATATCTTGAGGAAGAAAACCCAGGAATCCAACCTGTTTCTTTTCTTGCCGGAAAAGAAGAGTGGCAAAATACTGCAGAAAAGGGGAAGAGGTGATGAAGACAGGGTGGCAGGGACTGCCCATTGCAATGCGGGAGGGAGTGCCCGGAGCCACTCACCAGGCAGAACATGTGGGCACAGAGCCCGTATTTCTCCCGTCTGTTTCCGCAGGTGTCCGGGTCAGCGTCCACACGATGACACAACACGCATGCTGCAGGGGACAGAGCCAATGGCAGCGGGCGTCAGCAGCTCTGTGAGGCTCTCAGCCCGCAGCATCGACCCCAAGAGCTGCTCTGTCCCTGCCTGCGTGCCTGGCTGATGGGCAGGGCTGGAGGCCTTGGAGAGCAGCGGCCATTGCGGGCACGGGGCTCCCAACAGCTGCCCCCTGGCCCAGCTGGGCCCCACTTGAGGAGGAAGGAGGCTGCCAGCCCTGGCCTGGCTGAGCAGCTCCTGCCTCCTTTGGCTTCTGCTCTGGGCCCCACGCTGGCCACCCCGACAGCCCCTGGGCCAGGCTGTGGGAGGGCTGCTTTGCCCCTCACCTGGCTCCCTGCCATCAGGGCCCTCCTGCTCTCTGTTGCACATGGCGGCTGTCAGCGCTGAGTCCCTGTGCAGGAACGCCGCTGTCTCCGCCAGGTGCTGGTCCTCTCTCTCTGTGGGAGGAAGAAAAGTGATGGGAGTTTGGAGAACAGGCCCAGAGCTACGAGGGTGCTACTCCCTGGTCAGCCCTGCGTGAGCCCTGCTCCTGTCCGCCTTCTGCTCCCGTCGTCGCGTTCAGGAACACCGCGGTCTCCTCTGGATGTTCCTGCGCTGATTCTGGGAAGGGAGAGGCAGGTGAGCCTGCAGCGCAGGCCCAGAGCTCCGAGGTGTGGGGCCCCTCTGGTCCCTGGGCAGCTGCATCCCTGCCTTACCTTCTCCTCCCGTTGCCAGGTCGCACTGACACACGGTCTGAGCCCAGCCTTCCCTTGTGGGGCTTTGGTTGCACGTGTCACAATGGCCACTCTGACATCAGCATCTTGCTCCCAAGATTCACGCAGCCATGGCCTCACATGCCCGGCAGCCACTTGAGGCTGCCCCCTTGGGAACCGCGGTTCTGACATGGTTCCAAGCCTTTGGTCAGCACGGAACCAGGCCAGAGACTCCTGCAGCAAGTGCAGGGTCCAAGCCCAAGCCCCAGGGCAGCCATCGAGGGTGGCACTGTAGGCACAAAGGTGCTGTTCAGGCACGGCCACGCCAGGGCTCCTGCCCCTGGCAGTCGGTTGCCCAGAGAGCTTGTGCAGAGTCTCTTGCACTGCACAGATTCCAAACCTGCTCTTGGTGAACCGATGTTTTCCTCAAGACCTCTCTGCAGTAAACTGAGATGAACCTGATTTCATGCCCGTGCTGATCACTGTTGGGAACAGGAGATAAAGCTGGGGACCACTGCAGCTGCCTCCCAACCTCAATTCTCCTGTCATCTAACGATCTCATGAATTTGACATTTCCTATTAAGCAGAAAAATTAGTATTAAGCTTCTGAGAAAGCTCATCCTTTACACTGACTCTATGGAAACCCGGGAAATTCAATGAAAGATTACCTTGTATCTGACTGGAGAGCTTGCAACAGTGCTCAGCTCAGGAGTCAATTGCTTTTCCCACATTAAAGAACTTTGCCAGTTTTGTCCGTGCTTTCCTTCTAGCAACTATATTGAAAAAAGTCAAGACGGGACACACGCAAACCGTTCTTGTAGAGTTTTCGCATTCACGCCTTTGCAAACACACTCCTGCAAAGTCCAGATCATTGACTGCTAGAACAGTCAGCGGGACCCCAGGGAAACAGGGCAGGGGCTGACAAGCAGAGATACCCTGCACGTGCCTGATGCTGGGGCACCGGGAGTTCACCCATGTTCCTGTCTCCAGGGGAGAGCCCCCTTGGGTGGAAAACAATGCCTTCACTGAACTAGGAGGGAGGCACAGCAGGTGCAATGCCAGGGAATGCCTTTACCCAGGAGGCAGGGTGGAGGCGGAGGAAGAGGGGAGCGTTGGGAAGCTGCACGCGGGGCTCTGCAGGGAACCTGTGTCTCGGCAAGGCATTGAGGCAGAAGGAGCCAGAAGAGCTCAGCCATGCAATCCCGAGCTGTGGACACTTTGTCCTCAGCACCAGGAACCCGTTTGCTTCTCCAGGCCCTGGGAAGTGCTCCGGTGCCTCTCCCGCAAGTTATGCATCGACACACAGCCACCGACTCTTCCTCAACCCTTCTCAGCACTGGACAGCAGGACACAGTAAAATGTTGTCTCTGGTGCATGATCTAATTATTCAAAGTCTAATTATTCAAAGTCCTGCAAAGAAGCAACTTACATTGAAAGCATCCACACCAAAATCCCCAAACCCTGGTACAAATCTTGAACTGACACAAGAAACATGTTCCTATTCAGAAACACAGTGTTGGCTAACATTTTGGTCAATATTTTTTCCTATTAGGTGTTTGAATGGATTTCAAAAGTAACATTTTTTGGCAAGTTCTTCAAGGAACAAGCAGGAAACACGTGTGAACTCGAAAAGAAGATTTATTGGCTTGCTTTCACATCCCTTTTGGAATCCCTATGCTTCATCCAGCATGCAAGAAAATTGTGAAAATCCAACTTCATATTAGGAGAAGTTTCTGAATTTGCAGTTTGCCTCAAAGACTTTCTGTACACAGTTAAGGAACTGGCTCTGGAACTTACAGGGATTGAGTGGTTCCCCTGACTGGACATCACCACATGACCTTACCAAAACAACTATTCTTGCCTCGCAATTTGAGCTCTTCTAGAGGCTTTGTCCTGAGCAACTTTGTTAGGTCCCTCTCTGCTCGGCTGTCGAGCCTGTCCAGGTCCCTCTGGAGGGCAGCACAGCCTTGTGGTGCATCAGCCCCTGCTCCCACTTCTGTGCTATCAGCAAACGTGCTGAGGGAGCGCTCTGTCCCTTCTGCCAGGTCACTGGGGAATAAGGCAAACAAGGCTGGCCCCAGCACGGCCCCCTGAGGTCACAACCCTCTGAGTTTGGAGCTCCACTGTCCACTTCTCCACCCTACTCTCCCTGAACTGCCTCAGGAGCATATTATGGGAGACAGGGACAAAGCCTCGCTGAAGCTCCAGCTGACAACTCAGCCACTGCTCTCCCCGCACAAACCCAGCCAGTCACTGCAGCACAGGTGGCTATGAGATTCCTCAAGCATGGTTTTCCCTTCCTGTTATTCCCGAGCTTTGGAGATGACATCCAGGAGGAGGTGTTGTGTCACCTGTCGGGAGATGGAGGAGAGGCTGATGGGCCTGCAGTTTCTTGGCTTCTTCTTGGTGCCCTTTGGGAAGACTGCAGTGATGCAGGCTTTCCTGCAATGCTCATGCCTCTCTTGCGAAGCATCACCTTCCCTGACTGGCTGAGAGAGCTCCCAGTGCCGGGGCCAGGAGCAGAGATTTCCCCTGGCCCCAAAAGGGAAGGCAGGGCTCGGGCCGTGTGTCAGTGCGACCTGGCAACGGGAGGAGAAGGTAAGGCAGGGATGCAGCTGCCCAGGGACCAGAGGGGCCCCACACCTCGGAGCTCTGGGCCTGTGCTGCAGGCTCACCTGCCTCTCCCTTCCCAGAATCAGCGCAGGAACATCCAGAGGAGACCGCGGTGTTCCTGAACGCGACGACGGGAGCAGAAGGCGGACAGGAGCAGGGCTCACGCAGGGCTGATCAGGGAGTAGCACCCTCATTGCTCTGGGCATGTCCTGCAAATTCCCCACACCCTTCTTCCCTCCACAGAGAGACAGCACCAGCACCTCGAGGACACCGTGTTGTTCCTGGACAGGGACTCAGCGCTGACAGCCGCCATGTGCGACAGGGAGCAGGAGGGCCCTGATGGCAGGGAGCCAGGTGATGGCAAAGCAGCCCCTCCTACAGCCTGGCCCAGGGGCTGTCGGGGTGGCCAGCGTGGGGCCCAGAGCAGAAGCCAAAGGAGGCAGGAGCTGCTCAGCCAGGCCAGGGCTGGCAGCCTCCTTCCTCCTCAAGTGGGGCCCAGCTGGGCCAGGGGGCAGCTGTTGGGAGCCCCGTGCCCGCAATGGCCGCTGCTCTCCAAGGCCTCCAGCCCTGCCCATCAGCCAGGCACGCAGGCAGGGACAGAGCAGCTCTTGGGGTCGATGCTGCGGGCTGAGAGCCCCACAGAGCTGCTGACGCCCGCTGCCATTGGCTCTGTCCCCTGCAGCATGCCTGCTGTGTCGTTGTGTAAAGGCTGACCCCTGTGCTTCCCCAGGCCCTGGCAAGTGCCCCTGTGCTGCTCCTGTGCTGCCCAGGGCACCCACGGGCGTTGCTCGTGCCTGAGAGCGACCAGAACCAGCGGGGAGTGTGACAGCTCCGCTGCCCTGGGCTCGGCTGTCAGGCCAAGACACCCCTGGGCAGGGGGCAGTGTCCTTTTGGGCCTGGCAGAGCCCGTAGGCTCCTGGAGGGCTGGGGGCACTGCTCCGGCCCAGCCTGGCCCAGGCCTGGGAGGCCTTTGACATTGCTGATTGCCCTCACAGCCTCCAGGGCCGAGCCAGAGCTCAATGGCCCCAGCCTGAGCGGACGGTCTGGACTGGAGCCTTCCCGTGGCTCCCCGGAACCCGAGAGCATCAGCGCCAGCTCAGAAACACTGCCTAACCGGGTTTGACAGTATTTTTTCCTGTTAGGTCCTTGAAAGGATTTAAAAGGTAATGTTGTTTGGCAACTTCTTCAAGGAACAAATACGACATGATTCTTTTCAAGAAAGGTTTTATTAGTTTGGTTTCAGTTTCCATTTGGAATTCTTATGCTTCCTAAGACGATCCAGAAACTAATGAAAACCTAACATATTCCTAGGAGAAGTTTTTGAATCCACTACTCGCAGAAGTCTCTAAATTCACTGTTTCTCTTAAACACTTCCCTTACACCTAGTTAGCTAGCTGCTCCTGTAACAGAGAGAGATGCAGTGATTTACGTGGCTGGACATCACAACATGATGTTACACACACCAGTATACTAACAGCCTTTTGTTCCCTGACAGTTACAAAGCTTCAGGCTCTTCTGGAGGTCCTGAATTAATTTTGCGTGCACATCCATAGCCGTGTTCCCTCCCCATGCTCAGCATTCAGCCACAGTTACCAGGGAACAGATGTTCCATACTCACCTCAAGCAATAATCTACGTCTTTCTTCCCAACCCTCTTATTCTTCACTGAACTCTACAGATCTACAAAAAATTACTTTGGGCCCTCTGCACAAAAGAAAACACAACAGAACACCAATCAATAGGGTTCAACACTTGTGATTCTGCTGCTGCTCCCAACAAACATGAATGAACAACACAACAGTCAAGTCAGAAGCTCTATTCTTCATGTCCCTCCTATTCTCTTGCCCCCCACCACATGTCGGCTCCAACAGAAACGTTCCCTACTGCAGCCTGGTGTACTAAGAAAAATGAAAGGCAGCAGCTGTCTCCCTGAACATGCTGAAATCTAAATTGCAGTGAAACAGCAGCTCTTGCATTAAATGCTCAGCAGCAGGATCCCACAGCTGCCCCCCAGAAGCGCTGCCTGCCAAGGGCTGAGATCTCCATTCTAACACACCCTGCAAATCTGATGGGCTGGAAGATTGCAGGGCAGTAACTGTATGAACACAGCCATACATTT